>NW_009647032.1:151147-154122 GCF_000708025.1 Charadrius vociferus
TGCCCGACCACTCTTTCTGTGAAAAATTCTTTCCTAATGTTCAGTCTAAATCTCCCCTGTTGGAGCTTGAAGCCATTCCCTCTCGTACTGTCATTAATTACCTGTGAGAAGAGACCAGCACCAACCTCTCTACAGTGTCCTTTCAAATAGTTGTAGAGTGATGAGGTCTCCCCTCAGCCTCCTCCTTCTCAACCTAAACAGTCCCAGCTCCTTCAACCACTCTTCATATGATTTGTTTATTAGGCCCTTCACCAGCTTCGTTGCCCTCCTCTGCACTTGCTCCAGCACCTCGATATCTCTCTTGTACTGAGGTGCCCAAAACTGGACACAATACTCGAGGTGTGGCCTCACCAGTGCTGAGTACAGGGGCAGAAACACCTCCCTACTTCTGCTGGCCACGCTATTTCTAATACAAGCCAGGATGCCGTTGCTTTCTTGGCCACCTGGGCACACTGCCAGCTCATATTCAGCCGCTTGTCAGTTAGAACCCCCAGGTCTCTTTCTGCCAGGCAGCTTTCCAGCCACACTTCCCCAAGCCTGTAGCACTGCATGGGGTTATTGTGGCCCAAGTGCAGGACCTGTCACTTGCCCTTGTTGAACCTCATACCATTGATGTTGGCCTAATGATCCAATCTATCTAAGTCTCTCTGTAGAGCTTCCCTATCCTGGGAATCAATACTCCTGCTGTTTTGATATTTTAGGATAAGCAAGAAATAAAACTGCCTAACCACTCTAACTAGAAGATACTTGTTTACAGGTGCAAGAGGCAAAAAATTTTTAAATTGGTCTTATTTTCTACTAGAGGAAATGTTAAACTCTCTTAAGCTTCTGTCAGAACAGTAGGAATGAACTGGATATCATAAATTGTACTATATCTACCTGTAGAGATTCTTCATTTTCTTGGGAGTCTACTCCACTGTTAAACTGATTTCACTGTAAGAGTCTATTATTCAGCCTACCTGTTCTTTTCTTCATGTATTCTCAGAAACAAATATTGAAAAGGGATAAAGGGAGGTACTCTGGAATATAATCTACATAATTTCCTTCAAATTCTTCTACTATTAATATTCAAGGAAAATGTGATTTTTTTTTTTTTTCATAAGAAAATGGAGGGGTTTGGCTATTTTATTTTAGAGTATTTGTGAAAGGTCTTTTTGGTTGAAACTGGGAATGCATGTTTCCTGAAAAGCAAAAACTTTGTTCCTGGCAGAACAAAATAAAACAGAAATAATAAAGAAACTCCCTGCAGCTCAAGTAGCTTTTTACCTATATATGAAATATATTCTTGACTCACATAAAATGTTAATAGCATGTTCACCCTCACAAATAAAGATTTAATTATGCAGGTTTTTTAATGAAATTGTAGCATGTTCCCGTAAATTGCCCAGCTGACATTTTACGTTTTCATGTATTACCACAGTGTGACTACTGAAAAAACTGCCTATCATTTAACCTCATGTTTTGTTTTGTTTGGGTTTTTTTTCTCTTCCCAGAAATGAATTTCTTTATTGCGAGAAATCATGATTATTAATTGATGCAGAAAGCAAACGGGCTGATGTTCTACGGAGTGTTCTGAACAACATGTAAGTGTAATACATTTATTGTAACACTGATTACATGTTCAGTTTAGCTCATGATTATGATTTGATTTTATCAAAGAAACCATTGGTTAGAGATGTTTCTTAATTTATTTTTGTCACAGCAGCAGCAAAGGTACTATGACAGATTGTGTCTGAGGTCATACCTTTCTGAAGGTATTTTTGTTCCCTTGTTTTACTCTGCGCATTAATCTCCATCAGACTCTGCTATACATTCATAACCTTTGCTCAGGAAAATCCATAGCAACACAAGTCAAGATTAATGGTAAATGATAAGCAAAGCTCTAAAAAAAAATTGTACAGGGCCTACCTGGTCAGCAGAATGACCTGACACTAGATAAACTTCTTTATTTGTTAGCCTCCCCCAAAATAGCAGTATTGTGACCTTTTATAGCAGGATCTGCAAAAACAAGACTACACAATGGCTGACAGAAATGTAAACTCTGATTAAAATCTCAGTTTTGAAAAGACACTAAGTAATATTAATGACCTTCTCAGACTTAATGCACTAGTACACAAGGGAAGACAAAAAAGCCCATTTATTCTTTCTCACAACAATATGTACTAAGCGTTGTTGCTGTTCAGTAAAAATATTGTTTCTGATATTGTTAAATTTTCTTCTGTTTATGTTTTATTTCATTGCCATAAGCATTTCTTGCCTGATAAAGGTCCAATTCTTGAGATTTAGGTTGTATCTCTGAGTATTCATTTGTCTCTTGAAAGGCTTATTGATTCAACTTTGTTCATGATGTTGTTTCAGTCTTTTCTGCGCACAAACATTTGTAAGGACAATTTTATTGGCTCCAGTATTTGGGAATTGATTTCTGTCACTGTTTTTAGGAAAGCTCCAGTCCAAGAGTAGAAATTATATCAGCTGACTGAGGTGATGTTTTATATATAGTGACTAGTGGGAGCCTAAATGTGAGGTTTGCCACACAGCCAGTCAAGTCAGCTTGTCTTTGTTCATGCCAACTTTCCTAACAACTCTAAATAATAACTTAATAAAAGATGATCTTTCTGCAAATAACTTATCAATTGAAGGAAAGAGTCATTTGAATCTGTCTATTCAACTGTGGAGTAGGGCAGAGGTTCCCAAACTGGGATCTGAAAGCTCTGTAATGGGAACTGGAGTATGTCTGTGTTCTCTGACAACAAGAAGATGCACAAGTGGTCAAAAAATTGTAGGTGTAGGTCAAAATTCTTGATTTAGCTAGGAAGTTGACATATGTGTTTGCAGCTTCATGCAAGATTGGACCGAGAGAAAAATAAAATCACCAAGCATCCCTTACCAATGTCTATATAATTTTTTGTTGCTCATAAATACTTTCAGTGTCATGATCACATGAGCTAAGATCAAATTTTTTTTTGTTAGGGAAA
>NW_009647032.1:154140-165535 GCF_000708025.1 Charadrius vociferus
GGGAAAGAAAATAGATTTTTCATGATTGCATTGTGAAGATGAATTCTTTTACTTGATGTGCTTATTAGATTTTGTAATAAAGAAATCGATTTGAAATAAAAATTAAATGGATTAGTACTATCATATTGTCCAGACAAAAAATTAAATTGCAGTTGCCCTAATATGACTGCTTAGCTGTTGGCTGTGGATGAGCAGGAAGCTTCAGCTTTCTGTGTATGTCATCCCATCATTTACATTTCCTGCTATCACAACCCTTGTAATTTCATGATGCCCAGTTCTTCTCCCTGCTTTCTGGAAGGTACTGACTCCCAGTCCCTGTTTCCATAAGAGGATATCGCAAGATGCATTACACGCAGTATTAGTATAGGTATATGTGCCTCAGTATAGCACTTAACAAGATAACTAAACACATGTGCAGCGGGTGTTTGTTTTTCAGCATATTCAGCAATCAAAGGTATTCTGGCAGCAATAGGGTGATGCTGCTACTGATATGGACAGATGTACATTTTTTCAAGAATTTTTTTTCACATCAGAATATGCAAATTTGTGGAAACTAAATCTACGTCCTCAGTCTTTCATCACAGCAGCCCACCTGATGACTTTTAGTAATACCAGTGCTTTTGCAATCTGTGACAAGACAATTAAACGCAGTTCTATAATGAAAGCTGTCTGCCACAAAGCCTGGAGGGTAGAAATCGGGCTGTGCTTCTAGCCGTGCTTTTCTGGGGCTAGACTCTCCTGATTTGAAGGAATTCCAAGCCCTAGTAGTCCCTGTTACAAACTGATGGTTCCCTATTGCCAATACCCTGCAGTCTAATGTAAGTGTTTGGCAGGCCCTGGAAACTCAGTTCTGCGACAGGGACCTTGAAGGCATGGGAGATGGGGTTGAAGCAGGAGCTCTCAGTGTTTTGAGAATGCTGGTCCTGCGCAGACAGCTTCATTTCTAGCAGTAAATTAACCTCAACCCTGTGGATCACTATATGGGATTTTTCAGTACTGACACTGCATTGAGGGTCTGTGAACTTGCGGCAGCTCCTGATATTTTCCTTTTGTTTCCTTTCTGTCTTCAGTGTCTTTCATTTTCTAGACTTCTTCCTGATTCTGAGGATTCAGTGTTTTTACAAAATATCATTATTTTATGAAATAGAAATTCTGTGTTAGGAGTTTTATTGCTGTGTAACTAACTTAGGGGTAAAAAATTAATCATCTGAGTAGTGCTGATAATAATCCAGGTATAAATTATTTTTAGAAGGGTTTTATGTGGATAGTATTCTTCAGCTGAAAACACTGTTCGGGAATGATTAATTTATTTCTTTCTCTTGTTAGAGAATTGGCTGCTAACTGGAAGCATTTTATACTGCATAGTTACTTGAGGCACTGTTATTTTCAATTCAATGGAAAATGGCTCTAACTAAGAGCAGAGAAATGAGTGACAATATGTTAGGGGACTGTGTATCAAAAAATACACAGCTTCAGCTTGCATGCAAAAAATGTCATTTAGCTGTGATAATAGTAATTAGATTTCAATCAGTATGCTCCTTGTTATTAATCCATTTTTCTCCTTTCATCTGAAGAGGTCCTAATAACATGTTAGACAAATCATACTCTTTAAAAACTTATTTGAAATAAGAATGTTTTTGAATCCTTGCAATTTCAGGAATGCATTTTGTAGTAATAATAATATGTTCCCTTCCTGCTAATGTATCGATCCATACTTGTAAGTGTGCACAATGTTGTACTTTTATTTTTGTTCCAAGTTTATTGCTACAAAAGAAATTATTCTTCCTATTTAAGCAAATTTGTGAGGGAATTGTGGGAGGTACAGAAAGAACATTGAATTTGAAGACCTAATGAAGCTTTTAAATTATAAGTGCTGATATGTAGGGTTGAAGTACTGAGGTAAACTTTTTCCTTTGGGGCAAAAGGGGTGGTGTCTTAAATAATTTTAAATCATAAATGTTTCATCAGTTTCAGTTACTGTCTGACTTTGAGGAATTTGTAGTGTGTACCCAGGCACACACTTCTGTGTGCATAGTGCATAGCAGAACTTCCTTATAGGGTAGTACTATTAGAGAGTCAACTGAACATCTTTATGAAGCTTCTTCCTAGTAGCCACTTTTTGTGATACATAGAAAGATGCTCATCTTATTATATAGGAGGGCCTTTGGTTGGCTATTGTGATTATCTTTTTGGTCTCTGTGGCCAGCTTAAAGAACAAAAAACTTCAACTTTATTGTCAAGGATGTTGAGAAATTACTGCTAATTTAGTAGCATTTCTTTGTTTCTTCTGCTTTTGGTCTGGCTGTGACAAATTTTAGCCACCTAATCTCTCCTTTTAATTTGACCCTTTCAGAGGGGAGGAAGGAGTAAACAACCCTATTGCTTTTGTATTAGTTTATTTTGTTGAATTATAGTCAGAGGTCCATTACTTTGTGGTTTGGAAACTTCAGCACTGTTCTTGTTTCATAGAGGAGCGCAGTCTGGGTTCAGTGGCAATGGCTCTCCCGTATTTAATGTCTACAAGGTATAGCCCTAACACGCTCATGAACTAACACACAAGATGCTTGTGCATGATGTGGGTAGACAAAGCATTATTACAATGTTACGCAGGCTGCCTGGGACCAATACAAAGCATGTGTAGTTTCTGACAGCCCTTTTTACACAGAGGTCAAAACTTATCAGACTACACTTGCATCCTTTTCAAGCAGGTACATTCCATCACTATCACAAACCATTAAGTCACCTTATGTTCGATAAATGTCTGCTTTATGTCCTTTTCTCTCTGGTATTTTGGAGATTTTTTCTTTGTTATTTTGATACTTCTTATCTTGCATCATATTTTTGTGTAGACACTACATCTTTTGTTCGCAGCTTCTGTGGGGCCTACTTTGATTAATGCTTTTACCAACTGTATCTGTATAATACCAAATTCTAATAAATTCTGCAGCAAAATCTACAACCACTAAAATATCACTCAAGAATGAAATAAAAATGTTCATAGAATACTGGCCAAATCTATTGCTGTCAGTGGATTGTACGAGGTTCATAAAAATGTCAAAAAGAATAGCATCATATTTTGAGATTGAAGAGGGGCCTCAGATTGTTGTTGTTTTTTTTTTCTCATCCAAAATAATCAAGGCAACATTCTTGATTTTCATCATGAAAGAAATTATACAGATTGCAATCATTTACGTGGTGATGATCTCTGTGGAGTATTGAAAGAGAAAACATACATTTTTCAAGAACTACAGTTTCTTTCTCAAGAACATTCCTAAAGGAAACTGAAGAAGGGGAGCTTTTCCACCTGTACTATTAATAGCTTGGTTTTGTCTCACTACTGGAACTGCTCACCTTGGGCTCCTCAGCAGAGGAGACCACAGCAGGAGCTGCAAGGTCTTTGCTGTCCACTGACCCTGTAGTCTTTTCTGATAAAAGTGTCTTCATGTATTTTGTGACTTCAAACAAAAACTTTTATATTTCATGCAAAGATAGCCTGGCTTCTTCCTACATGTTTATAGTGTTATGTAAAACACTTTTAATTTCTTTTTCCTCCCAAAAACTACAAATGTTTCTCTCCAATTGGCTTATTATTGTGTATTACCAAGCAGGGTGCCAAATGAACAGCTTCGCTTTCTTTTGCAGTCACAGCAGTAGTTTGCTTCTGAGCTCGGTCAGAACTGACTGAAGAGAATGCGAGATTTATGTAGTCAGTTGCAAATGTCCCATTGAAGAAACCTTCGTCTCTTCCATGGTTCATTGCATGAGAGGTTGCCACTTAGACCCTTGAGACAGCCATTTTGGCATAAATATTGTGATGTGAAAGAATCAACATGATTAATAATTTCCAAGGCATTTAGGGTTAGATTCATCTTAGTTAATTTACGTATCTGAAACAGTCTAAGATTTAACTATGTAGTATCCTTCTGAATGAGAGGACAGAAGCTAAATTCTGGCTAGGTGAATTCTAGCTAAATACTAGGTGTTTCCTACATAAGTTTTTAAGACAGGTACGATGATTTGTCCCATAGAAATGGGTTGGTTTTTTTCCCATTAATTTGTCTACAGTGACTATTTCAGATTTAAGGCAAATACTTTAGAAATTCAGACTTAAACAGGAAATCCCATCCTTTGTGGAGACCAAATTTTGCTATATAGATTGATAACACACGAGTCAGTATAAGAAACCCCTTCTACCTTGTGATCTACCAGAACACTTAGTTTTCCAAGTTTTGCCTATGATGTAATTTATTGTGGCATCTTGTGTACAGCATGTAAATGAATGTTGAAAGATGATTTTTCTTTTGTGCTTCAAGGTATAAACTGTGAAAAAAAATCATCACATTTTATTATGGCATGATAAATATTCCCAGAGAGTGGCACTACTAGGTATGCAGAGATAGTTTAAAATTGAACCAGTCTTGCCTCTTCAAATGTGTGCTGTCAGCTAAGCACCTGTAATGCCATGTGACATTGTCTCTGTGTTGCTTCAATCAAGGTGGTTTACTGTGGCCTTTTTTTTACCCCAAATCAAAGATCTTCCTGATAGTTTGCCCCTTGGTCCGCTAATTCTCATGCTCTGAGTTTTCAAGCAAATTCTAGTCTGGGAGCACGCAATTATCAGTGGCAAAATATAAACCTTTTGGAGGTATTCTACTAGTATTGTTGTTCTAGAGAGAAAATATACTCCCTTTTTTCAGGCTTTTATGTAGGTCACGTAAAATCCATATTTTTCAGCAGACTGTTGATGGAACTTGCAGTTTTTTCAGGTTGTTTTTCCCCCATCCACCATTAAAGTGGATCCGTTTAAACTTAATACAGAAAAAACAATGACCGCAAGACTTTGCTGCTCTTGTACCCTCACCGTGATCTAATCTAGTTATGTGTATGCATATAGGAAAAGCACTTAGGTGGTGGAAATATGTGATACTTTGAGCATAGTCTTTGTATTATTATTTTAAATTAGTCAGTGGTACATCTGTAACTTCCTGACAAAAAAACCCCACAAGCTTGCCAGATTACAAGAGGACCTAGATGTTTCTGTTGATCTACCAGGCTTATTAAAAAATCAATTTGAAAAGTTTCAAGCAGTAATGTTATTCCCCCCAAATTATAGCTAATATTATTATATATCTGAGCCACTTCCACGCAGCCAGGGCAGGAAGTGGAAGAATAAAAATAAATCTTTGATTAAATTACATCAAGACCACTTCTGGTTCAGTCTGTTTATCATAAACCTACACATACATTAAACACGGTCAAAGATCTAGCAATATTTACTTACACGTTTAAATTACATTAGCTATAATAATTTAAATATTTACATTTCTTAGATGCTGTCATCCTCAGCAGCCTAGTACCTGTGCATTGCGTATACCATATATCGTATGTTAAATACCACTCTATTCATAAAAATGAAAGTTCTATTGACTCATTAGTATGCTTTCAGTTATTAGACTGCAGATCTGTCTGACAGTGAAGTTACTACGAAAGTTGTTTTGTGACCACTTTGAAGGTCCCTTTGGAGCAGAAATAAAAATGTATCCTGTGCATCAGCAGTTGTAAATTTAAAACATGTTTTCTGGTAGATATGGCATGATTGATACTGATCAATCAGCTTAAGCTTCTTAGGCTATACCCTAAATATTGGCAAATGCCATGCTTTTTTCATAATGTCCTTAAAGCTTTTATATATTTACCACCTTCTGAAGGTGAAAAATAGAAACGTGTGATCCACTTTTACTGTCCATGACTGCCCTTTAAAATACCAGAACAATGATTCTAGGCGTGAATTTGCCTCAGTCAGAGTGTCCTTGGTTTTGCAAAGAAGCTTGAAGGAATATTTAGCTGCGGACTCTTTTTGTTATATGGTCCTGTGTTCTCTTGGATCAAACCATCAAAAGCTCTCCTCGGTGACTGAAAACTAAGAAAATACTATATATTTGTATAGACTTATTATGGGCTATTTTTCTGTTAAACAGAGAGACATTTCCTTGCTTGCAGTCTCAGGCTGCTGTGCTAGACAACATGCGGCCGCTGTTCCCTCGTTTTCAGCATTGCTGTGGTCCTGGCTGGGCAGACACGTGGGGCTGCTGCTGCACAGCTGGCTGCTTGGCCCTTGGCACAGGTAGCAGCTGTCCGGGCACGGCGTGCTGCTCCAAAAAGCTTGCAGTTCGGTTTGGAGGTGGGGTGTGTGCCAAGACCATACACGTGATGGTCTTGTTTTGAAGGAAAATTTTGACAGAAAGTATTATGGTGCTTTGAACGTTCTACAACAAAGAGGCTTTAGAGGTTGCACTTTTCACCAGAACCAAAAAGTGGTGTTTGAAATCCCCCAGTTTTGAGGTATTGATATCCAAACAGCTGTTGTCTTGGTGCTTTGTTGTTGTTGCTGCTGTTTTACTGGCATCCTGCCAGTCCTTGTGTTTTGTTGAAGTTTCAATCTGTTAAAATTCTTCTGCCTGGTAAATGTTCCAAACTGCTTTATTAAAACAGAAGCCAGATACTCTTGTGATTCTTATGAGGTATATCCTGCATTTGTTGTTAGTCAAACAAAAAGGCACAATTAATATGGGAAAGTTGTGTCTATGGCGTGAGGAACAGATAACGAAGATTTTCAACTGTGGTTTTCTTCTTCAGGAAACTGCATTATGCCTGGAAATACTTTCCAGCCTACTCTCTGCACTTATGTTGTGATCATAGTAGCTATTCCTAATGTTTTTCTCATAAACATTATGATAAATATATGAGCTTCACATGATAGTATAGTTTGACATTTGCAGTTATTTTTCTAGCAGATCTGCTTCCCTCAAAGATAAGATGTAGGGCTGTAAATTATCTATATGTCTGTCTACTTAATCTAAATATCGATGTCATAAAGAAGATGTATCACTTCAGTTCTAGTACTTGTTGCCAGTTTTGTTAAAGAACTGTCAGTTGTGTACATGGATATACTTAAAATGTAAGGAAAGAGTAATTAAGCACGGATAATGCTGTTTGGCTAAAAAAACCCCCATAGCTTGTTTCTTTCTTCACCAAAATGAATTCTAAATCTATTCAGAGTTCTGAAATATTAATTTACCAATATCTTCACCATCACGCACATACTCATTCACTCACTTGTGTTCTCCGCTCAATTCTGTTTTGTGCTTCTGTGTCTCTCTGGATAGATTCTGTCTGCAATCAAAAGTATCTATCTGTCTCTCTCCACTTATTCTCAGTTGTGGTGGTCTGTGTCCAGATATATGTATACATTTGTTGTTATTTTTTAAGGCAACATGTCTTGTAACTTGAGAAGACAATACTTTTAAGCATGTTATGAGCATGACCACGTATGTCTGCTTGAAAAAGCCATATGCTTTCCTTACATTGACTCCCACTGGAGAGACGACAGTATGAGAGGAAAATAAGAGCTAGTAAAAATGCATATTATGAGAAATAAAAGCTGCTTAAAGCTTCATTTGGAATATTAAAATAAGTTCAGATGAAGTATATTCATTACTAGGTGATGTAGTTAAAAATACATGGTAAATCACAAACAGTTGGCTAATGAATAAGGCATGTGGTTGATAAATAAAGTATATAGTTCTCTAGCTTTTCTTCTTGCATTTATCTCCATAAATATGCTGTGTAAATGTTCAGAGAAAGGCAAATGTGTATTAAGATAGAAAATACCTGAAATTTCACAAGATGTTCAGTTCAGCACAAAAGAATTAAGTGCTATAATTTGTTTTAATAGACAGTCGTTTTATTAAACACTCACACCATTTCTGTTGCCAGGCCTACATAAGATTAAGTCACTTAAAACTCCTCATTGGCATCTACTTCATATGCTATGGCTCTGAAGTCTTGGTGGGACCTGTGACTACAGTAAACTGTGAATGCTATCAAGCAATGTGAAGAATCCAGCTATTGTCACCCTAAAGACATCCAAGATGAATCAGACCAGCAGTGTAGCTTTAAACATCCCTGCTGTTGCACACCGTGAACCTGACAACGGATTGCTTCCGTTCTCTGAAACACAATCAAAATGGTCTTGACAATAGAATTAAGGAGCTGCCACAATCTGTCTCAAGGCACTAAAGGTGTAATTCTTGGAAACCTCCTTGGATGAGCCAGGAGTATAAAACCTCAGCAGCACTTTTTGTATGGGTCTGCAGCAGCCCTTTTCAATCAGCCTGTGAGCTTTGAGTGAGTCAATAATAATGCAGGGACATATATACATCATATATAGTCAGTAGGGGCACCCTTTGTGCATATAGGGATGAATTAAGTAAAAGCAATAAAACAGAGCTGACCAAAACCAGAATTATAACAATTCTAGAGAAAGACAAGTCTGTTCTACTGCCCTGGTCTGAATTGTGGGAGTGGGACATTTGAATGCAGGTGTAATCCTAGCCAATAGGTATTAGATACTTAGACCCATCTCTGTTTTTTTCTCACCTTCAGTTCCATTTTAGATCTTAAAAAACATCTTATAAAATTACTATGTTTCTGTGAATTTTGTGCAGTTTGATTTGGGGAAAACAAAAAAAAAGGGTCAAAAATTTTAACTAACCTCAGAAAAATGGATGCTGAAGAAATCCTTTTGAGGATCCTGGGATTCCTCTGAAGGTAACTGTCTTGTTAAAGAGTCCTAGAAGACAGAAGCTATCACTTACCAAAAGACTTGATTTTACACAAGCTTCATAGGCTCTGCATCTCCATTAGAAAGTACTTAGATGGTTTTTCTGTTTCAGATGGTGTCAACTTGGATAAATGCCCATGTTTCATGCTCCAGTTACTGTACACATCTTTTAATACTAATATTCTAATAAAACAATTGGTAAAAATAGTGGTGTAAAAATGGTGAATGCTGCTTAATTTATATTCCCTAGATAAAAAATCAAAAATGTAAAAGAAAAGCATTTTGTTTCCCATTCACTGTATTAGTACCATTTGGAGCCACTTTTCAAACTCCCATAGAAGCACTCAGCCAGAGAAGTTGAAAATATGAGCAGCAAGCCCTGACTTCCTGCACTCTCTATGCCCTTTCTGCCAAGCCAGAGTAAATGTTTATTTGTTACTCCTCAATGCATGCTATGAATCAGCAGCAAAAAGGAGAACAGATATAGAGGGATGTCATTCTGAGTGAGCCAGAGTGGCATTTTTGTAATCTTTGCGTTGTCTTATACTTTCCTGATGTTATTGTCCTCGTAAGTCCTAAAGCACTTGAAGAAACAGTACAAAATAGCTTTGATACCATACTCACTCAATTTTGATGTCATTAACTCCTCCTCCATGTCATAGAAATTCTCTCATGGTGTTCTGAACATGACTTTTTCAATTCTATTTCATTTTCATAAACAGGTATCTGAATGGCCAACAAAGTACAAAAGTCTCTCTAGGACATACAGCACATAAACATATAAAATTGGACTGAAAAAGTCTATCCAGTGACAGTAAGTGGCAGCCAACCACTCAGATAAAATTCTGGTTGATAAAATGACGACGGAGATGTATTACACAACATAGACAGAATTAAATCTGTTTATCTTCACCTCCTTTATTCACTCATAGTATATGTTGTGATTTCACTACTGGAAGGGCCTTGTAGTCTTTTGGTCTGTTTGAACTGAGTAATTGATGTTTAGAACTGTGATATTTTTAATTTCTTTAGAAAAAACATATTCCTGAAAAATATTTAAGATTTGCAGAACAAAATAAGACATGCTTTACAGAGTGTTAGCTCCTTATCTTTACTGATACTTTGTCTATATTACTGGTTTGTGTAATACATCCCGGATGATAATTATTTATCAAAGACTAGCAGTTTGCTTGGTATTATACAAAGAAGACTTTATGCTTCTTGCCATGATGGCATTATAAGATTTGTATTTTGATATGTTTAGTTCTGTGCATTATTTCGCATGCCTAGATCACTGCTAAAGCACAGGTTATTCCTTCATGTAGAATAAAAAAAAATCCAACAAAACAACTTTAAAAATATTCACATGTTCTTTTTGAACATAGAATCATAGAATGGTTTAGGTTGGAAGGGACCTTAAAGATCATCTAGTTCCAATCCCCCTGCCGTGGGCAGGGACACCTCCCACTAGACACGGTTGCTTAAAGCCCCATCCAGCCATGTGATAGACTATATGTGTGTTTCCCCATAATATCCAAGATTTGTTGAGGTTAAATGTGGCTTATTCAGCTTACAGTAGGCAAATCTGTTACAGAGTCAGATGGTGGTTTAAGGACAGGAAAGACTGCAGATGGAACCTCTGATTTTGCATTTTGGATACCATCCTACCAATGTCTTGACTTCTACAGGCAGTGTAGCTGTATTAACTGCCCCAAGCACTTGCTTGTATACAGCATAGGAAAAGAGATGCATCATCAGTTATGTATGTAATATTCCTTAACATGTGAACAGATGCGGAAAACCCTTTGTTAACGGGAGTCTTCATATATGTTTAAATAGATGCTAACTTCATGGACTGTGAGACATGGAGGTTCTTTCCTACATTAAAAAAAAATAATTTAAAAAAAAGCAGCAGTATATGCAAAAAGTCAAAGTTAATGAATCAGTGTCTAAAATTTTATTATGAAACTGTAAGAGGCTTAGAATCCAGAAGTTTTTGTAGAACACAGTATCTGGCTCTGAAGAAATAGCATAAGACAAGCACTTTGTAGTTTTTCCTTGTGGTTCTTTTTATTTTTTTTTTTACCGGGAGGGATAATCATAGAATCATAGAAACAAAGAACACCAAGTTGGAAGGGATCTCAAGGATCATCAGGTCCAAACCTTCTCGGAAAAAGCAAGTCTAGACAAGATTGCCCAGCACCCTGTCCAGCTGAATCCTAAAAGTGTCCAATGTTGGGGTATCCAACACTTCCCTGGGGAGATTTTTCGAATGACTGATTGTTCTCATTGTGAAAAATTTTCCTCTTGTGCCCAATTGGAATCTCCCCCAGAGTAGCTTGTACCCATTACCGCTCATCTTTTCCATGAGTCTCCTTGTAAAAAAGGAGTCTCCATCTTCTTTGTTGCTGCCCTTTAAATGCTGGAACATGGTGATGTCTCCCCTATGCCTTCTTTTCTCAGGGCTGAACAAACCCAGTTCTCTCAGTCTTTCCTCATATGTCAGGCTTCCCAGTCCTTTGATCATCTTTGCGGCCCTTTGGATGCTCTCGAGCCTGTCGATATCTTTTTTGTATAGCAGGGACCAAAATTGAACACAGTATTCCAGGATAATGTTACTTTTGAAATGAAAAAAATGAAGGAAGAGCTGACAGTAATATTTATTTCCTGGTAAGGCTTGCTGGGCTTTAGAGCCCTACCCTTAAGAGAACTTTTGTTTTTCAGACAGAGGCTATTGAACGGGAGCCTGATTTGCAGAAGACAGATGCCAGG
>NW_009647032.1:165554-191547 GCF_000708025.1 Charadrius vociferus
GGAAAAAGCTATAAAACTCAATTTGTCCCTCCTGAGGAGTTTTCTTCTGTGCTGCCATGTGTGTAGCTTCTGATCAAATCAGAACAACTATTTTTAGTGAATACAAACATTCCAGCAAACTTTGTTGATGTTATTTTTTAGGTCAAGGAGAATAAAATGAAAAGGCGTAATGTCAGTAAAAGCCGCACTGAAAGATCACAGAGAATTAGAGAACATAATCTGTAAACTAGAAAAGTAAAAGCTGATTTACAAATCCGAGTAGTTTCATTACACAAATAAGCAAAATAAAAAAAAAAAAAATAAAATCCAAGAAGAACTCTTTCAGCACTGTCTGCTTTTTGAGTGGTTTCCAGATTTCAGGGGAAAAGATCTTCCCAGTCTTCCTTGAAAACTGTGCACGTCCAAAGCCACTTCCAGATTTTCCCAGGGAAATACGTGTAATATTTTAAAAGAATTCCTTCCTTGTTACTACTTTGTCTTTCTGAAGGCTTACAGTACAAGGCATGCTGACTTTTTAAACTGGAGCCTGAAACACACAGAAAGTATAATATCAGCATTAATAGCCTAAGATTCAGGATATTTTCTAATAAATTGTAATCCCTGGGAAGACTCAGCTAGATTTTCTGAGATAATTTGTCATTTTGGGACTTTCTGAAACAGTCCAAGTGATTTATCCTGATGCATTTGCCTGATCCATTACTTATTTTAATGTTGATTAGGCTACCAACACTAATCTGTTAGAGGAGACAGTATTTAATGGTTAGAACAATATTGAGAGTTGCTGTTTGTTGGTTGTATCCTTGGCAAGCTGCCTGAATATTAAATATTTCTTTTCCCTGTTTGGTACTTGTAAGCAAGTATTAATCTGTTGCAGGTCAATTGTAAGAGAATCTTCAAAATTACACCCAAAACTGCTGTTGAAAGTAAGTGAAAACAATACAGCTTTCTACTGATAGGAAAAAACCTGTTCAATATTTATATATACCTTCTCACTGCCCCATTAAACAGAAACAGGTTGCTTAAGTGTATCTTACAGGCTGCGTATTGTTAATAATTGAGGGAAGGTGACTGAATGTTCAGGTCAGGAGTACAATATTTATGTTTGCGCATTCAAAAATAGTTCCTGGAAGAACCAAAAAACCTGGTGGTTACAGGCTTATTGCAATGGAACCTTGAAAGAATGGTTCTGGTAATAGCAAGCTCTACGCACTATATGTGACAGCAGTTTGTTAATATATTATGTAAATAACCAGCCTATTATCTTTACATGTACTCAATAACCTTTGCAGTGTATCAACAAAGCTGCACCACCTTTACATCAAGCATTTATAAAGGTGGAACATTGTCTGACGTTCTAGTAACGTAGTCTGCATAAAATGTTTTGAGACAAGAAAAAGAAAAGGAAGTGTACTGCTTTCTAGAGAGAGAGGGGTAGATGCAGCAAAAAGTAGTGATTAGAATACCAGTGGGTGGTAAGACACAAGAACAAGTAAATAATTATGTATATTTTTATAATTTCTCTTTTATTTCTTAATTATCTTTTTATGTAAAGCTATGAGACATTAACAGTTAATTTCAGAAGTCTTTTTAATTTCATCTTTGAAATGCTCATGTTTTGCTAATGTAATGAAAAAAGAAATTCTGATGTTTGAAAATAAATAATTTTTCTTCAGTTAAACTTCTTCAGTGGTGCAAAAGATTGTCAAATACAAACCCTTTATGATTGTTGTGCAGAAAACCAAGACAACATTCAGCATTTACATTATGGCTTCAAAGATTTTATCTTTTAGAAAGCCTGCATGTATTTTGTGTATATGCAAATAACAAATTTCTGATATGCCAGATTTATCTTAGGAGTACAAAATTCTTGTTCTGTGCATTATTTGAACGACCCATCCATTTAAATCCCAGATAACAGAGGCGTGAGCCAAAAAAAAATGTGAGAGCACTTGATCAGCTTTAAATGGCAGAAATCAAATAAGTTAATAGACTGAATTCAGCTCCACTCTAAAGGAGGAGATATGTAATTAACTGCTCAGCTTAGGCACAAACAATTTCTGAATAAAGGGCATGGCTTACTCTAAGGTGGTGAAGTACAAAAGCATAATACAGTCTCAACTCACCAGTGGATTTCATTACTGGTCTTGTGATATTTATTATCCTCATTTTTCCTCACTTCCTTCAGCTTTAAAAATGGAGATTATAATTACTGATACTTTATTTATTAGATACTTTGAGATAAAGAATTGTAGGGAAGCATGAAGACTTAATATGTACTTTTCAAGTAATTCTCCAACTTCAATCTTCTTTGGCCCCACTACCAACCTGTTAGGATTATAAATAAGTTTTTCTTATAGTTTGTTATATAGTTTGAGCGACCTGATATTCAGCAAATCATTATTTTCCAGTGAGATTTCATTTTAACAGAACATTTCTGACCAACTATAAATTAGACTATTATTTTATACTATAGCCAATATTTTAACTGAGAGAACACAACTACTTTTTTTGCTTTGTCTCCTTGTTATACTTATCTGATTGCATGGTACAGGTTATGATCAATCTTGATTCAAATAGGAATTTCAATTGTTTTCCCAGTCCCATTCCCTTCAGTCTGACAGCTGCTCCCTTGACATCTTCCCAAACTAGTCAGACCTTAGAAGTAAATAATGACAGGCAAACTAAGAACAGCAAGGGATTATCTCTTCACCCACTGTCTCTCACGCTGACAATCATTTTTCATTCCCAAAGGAGACTGTCAGTTTCTTGGATGACCGCTTATGCTTCTTGGACTACAGCCGCATTTGTTTTTATTTTTGAGAAGTTCAAGAGATGGCAATGTGAAACGAGTGACCCTTTTCATCCTTCATCTTGAAAAAGGAATGAAAATGACAAACTTGCTCCATTTCAGCATAAACGTAGCATTTTCTCTTCATTTCTTCAGACAAACAAAGTGAAAGACTTATTCCATTAAAAATGTTTTCAGTAACTTAATCCACTGATTTCAAATTAATCCACTGATTTTTGCAGTTGCTCAAAATGAGCAAACATGGCACCACAGTGTTCATTCTTGCAAATGCAGCTTGCTAATTTGTTTCACTGGTATTGCTGACCCCTTCAAATAAGTACTGTTGTGAAAATTAGAAACCAAGGAGAAACAAGTCTAACAAAGTAATCATGCGATTATGTTCAGTAATTCCTGAACTGAAACCAGAACTCTTTCTGCTCTTACTATTTCAATGAGAGTGCAGTGCAATGAAACCTATGGAGCCAGCCACGTGTACATGAGTAGAAACCCACAAATGCTACGAACAGAAAATACCAACTGACTCATTAGTTGAAATTTGTTCAATAAACCTTTAAACAAAATAGAGAAATAATAGTGTAGTACTGAAAAATAGTGTCCTTTTTCTTTTCAAGTCATAAAGAGAAAAACAGGCAGTGTGCACTTTTCCAATGAAAGTGGAGTGAATGAAATGAAATGTCCAGTAGCATTCTCCACAGAGGGGCTGGAAATTAAATTATAAATAAAGCGCTTCCATGATGACGGTGCATCCAAAAAATCCTTTGAATTTAGGCCAAACAGCTCTAGAGAAAATGAGAAATTCCTAATGCTTCCTGCCAAAACAAAACAAATATGTTTCCAAATTAAAACCTGTGAGGCCAGTTGCATATTTCTGGTTCTGAGATATGGTGGAAGTATTGTTTATTGTTTGATTAGATGAATACTGATCGTAGGTTATGGTTTTTAATCTTCAACACAAACAGAAGATATGATAAATATTCTTCTGGCCTCACTTCATATTCCGTTTTTATTTTTCAACTGAAGGTAGATGAAATCCACATTTTAGAGTAATCTAAAAAAAATTGAGCTACGAATTTCATTATGTTTCATTCAACAAACATACATAGGAATTAGTGTGGCAATACAATTTAAGTGTGCTTGCATCTTTTGTTGCTTTCTGAAATCTCTCCCTTGCATTTCTTTTGGTCGCTTGGCCTATGTATTTTATCTCTCTGCAGATGTAAAGTATATTTTATTTAATTCCTTTCCAAAGGTATTTAGAGTTCTGAGTTTTTCCTTGTTAAATAGTAAGCTGATTGAAAGTGTCCTTGTCATTATATGGAAAGCCTTGATACGATGTCTGTTTTTTTCCTCAAGGGAATGTATCTGAAATAACCCTCTCCAAAAGCTCATGTATCAGAAGTAGTAAACGTGCGGTGTTAGTAATGGATGTTAAACTGAATGGAGAAATAACATTAGGAAGGAAATACCATTATATTTTGTGTATAGCCAACCTGAATAATCTATATAATTATAGAAATTACAGAAGTGAGGTATTCAGAAAGGGATTAGACATGTAAAGTTAACAATGAGAGTATCTACAATGTTGAAAGCAGATCTCTAAGGATTATAGCATTTATTATTTCAGGACATAAATCAAACATATCCTAGGAATTAGAGATAAATGTGCTTCTTTGGTTAGAGTATAATTGTAAAATACTCTTATTTCACTGTAATATTAAGGATAAAATAATGGATCAGCTCAGATTTAACATGGCACTTTCAAAACCTTGGATTTTTTAGTATTTTGGAGTTATAGAAATATTGTAATGCCAAAGGCAGAAGAAATAGAATGGAGGAAAATTCTAAATCAGAGAGGGAGAAGCTTCAGCAGTGGACGTCTTTGTCTTGGCAGCACAGAGCATCATCTTGGTTTTGGTTAATCGCTGTACAAATTTTATGGTCTATAATTATCTTTAATTACAGGGATACACAACAATTATTATGCTAAAAGGAAGATGATAGCTGTGCACAGTCGAACAACCTTGTAAGCTCTTATATATCTTCTTATTTTCTGGAGAAGAGTATAGGATTATAATGCTCGTAGGTGTTTCTTCTGTCAGTTTTGGAGCAGTATACATAACAATTATTTCTATTATCCACTTTCATCACTCATTAAACGGAGTGCAGAGCTGAGAGAAATATCTTGCTTTGGAGTGATCTGTCAGTAACTGGCAAAGGCAAAGTTGTAGAACAGCAGCAGGGAAAAGATGATGCTATAACTGCATTGGTGTCTCCAGAGTTGTCATCACTCTTCAAATCATCTGAGGCACTGGTCTATGACTGTTGGGGAGGGCGTTCCTCTGTCACCCAAAATTTACCATCACCACCTTTCAATCTGGAGTGAATGAGTGGTTTCAAGGTCAGGAAGGAAATGCTGTTAACCCTTGAGAACCCCAAAACAGGCTTTGGATGGGAGGCAGTCTGGAAATGTGTCTGCATACTGTCAGTTTGCTGCTCCCCGAGGGAAAGAAACTTCTCTGTGCCTGTCAGACCATATGAGACCACTCTAAGTGCTGTAAAGGTACTTGATTGCACAACGGGAAGTGAGTTGCAAAAGGAAAAGCAATACACCTCATTTTCCATATTTAAATGAGATATAGGTGTGCTTCTGACAACTGAGAGTACATCATAGTGTGTATTTCTGTCTGTCAGAGCGGTAATGTAGTTACAAATCATTCTCCTGGGTATTATTTCTCAGAATAGGCTTCTTTCTGGAGGCATTGCTCTCAATTTATCAAACATCAGGTGAAAGGAACATATCAGTGATATATAATCTGATGATGATTTGCAGTTTTAATAATTGCTTGTTTCGATGATATTCCTTTTTACTGGAGAAGTAGACTAAGTAAAGGGAAAATTAGAAGTTATATAGTTGTGTGATTAATTGTATATCCTTTGAAATATCTTTATTGCATAACTTAGGTACAATTCCTTTAGGATTGAGGTCTGCATGTCTTTAAAATGAAAATGGATGAGAGGATGGAAGTTTAGAGAGAGTTGTACATTTCACAGCTTGCTTTAATATACAGGATAAGTGTATAAATATAGGCTGAACAGAACAGTACAGGGTAGATGAATGAACACTTAAGAGAAGGTAAATGTCAAAACAGCAATTGTCAGTACAGTTTATTGTTGGTTACCGTACATATATAGAAAGTTATTAGAAAGCTAAATATGAATGGAAAATCTGTTCTTATAGAAGACTTTACCTTCACTTACAGAGGCCAGTGAAAAAATGCTCCTAATAATAGTAAGGTCAAGGTCTGAGAATCAACAGATGTATTCTTGAAAAGTCACTAAATCAGAAATTATGCAGTTCTGTCATTCATTTTGGTGTTTTGCAAACATATTTTTTAAACAGGTGGGAATAGTATGTAATGTCTCAGGTGGAATAGCAATTATTTGCTTCAACTTATATTGAACAGAACAAATTTAAGGAGAGCAAGGGCTGGAATTTCTTAAACGGAAGCACAGATCTGGAGGAAGGTTATAATTTGGGCTCTTCAGAATTGGCCTTTCAGGGTAATTATATTTAACGTTGTTAATAGCTTTGTCATAAAAATGCTGGTCAGTGTGCTAATGATGTGAAGATGACACAAAATTAGAAAAAAAAAGTCCATCTATTCAGTGAAGGACTGCTTAAATATACAGAAATAATCCAGTGATTTTACAAACTAGAGGGTAAGAAATGGGATGGAATTCACCAGCGTAAAATGCAAGTCCTGCACTAGGGTCACAGCAAATAGTATTTTTTTGCTAAATCTTTTAGTCGGCTGTGATACAGAAAGATCTGGCTCAATGTGAATCATCTAGTATAAGGAAGACTTTTATGGTACATTGGTGAGATAATATATAGAATATTGTGCAGTTTTGCCTATCATGAGCAATAAAACCTAACTATAGTTGTCAATTCCTGGAGTTAAGTCACAACAGTAAGTAGAGGAAAGGAAATCATATTTGTTTTAGGAATCTAAAAGAACTTGGCTTTTTTTTTCTGGCAAAGACTAAAGGGGAATGAGCCATACTGGGAGGTAGATGAGACCTAAGAAACAATGCTGGCTCGATAACAAATGAGTATATATTGTCTTTAAATAAGTTTAGGCTGTCAAAACGAAGAACATTGCTAACTGTCAAACCAAAGGGAATAGCTTTTCAAAAAGACTGACGTGACAAAATCTAAACCCAAAAGACACATAAATATTTTACCTCTTGTCATGCAGTTTTGGTAAGGGATTACACAACGTGTTTACTGTAGGATAGAACAGGACCATGTAGCACAGATCCCTTCCAGTCTCATATTATTCAATTGAACTACCCTGTTCATTCTTTGCTAAGTAAGTTCATATTAGTAAAGAATATTTTTTTTTCATGGTTTTAACTTCTCTGCATATGAAAAATAAATGATTTCCCCCCTTATTCTAAATATAAAATAATGAAAAATAAGGCTATGAAACAATGCACCTGCAGTTCTACTGAAAATAAAAGTCTTCAATCTGGAGACAAACTGTCAAAGAGGTCTTGAATCTCTTTAAGAGTTCTCAAGAATTTTGTCTCTTTTGGGTTTTTTTTTTGGCTGCTATTTATAGCTGGGTCAGTAAATTCACATGCTGCCCAGTACAGCTCTAGATGTTTAGTTAGTCTTGGAAAACCTTAAAGTTCCAATTTGCATAAACTGCATTATTCACAGCTGTTGTGTTTTGTTGTAAAGACTTTGCTGTATGACGCAACTGAGAATGAAGTCTAAAAGAAGCAAGGTTCAAAACCTTGAATATTAAAACTGCATAGGAAGATGAATACTATTCTCAGAAAACTGTTAGAAATGAAGTTTTTTGTAGTGTCAATGAAAAGTAATAGCCAAGTTTAAAACATAGTTGTGCTGAATTTTTAAAGGAAAAAGTCCCATTTAGATTAAATTACTACTACTCTGTTCTGTCTTCTTTGAATATAGTTAAAGTGATAGCCACTGGTGTTATTGGAGGGATTGGGTCCACATCCATCCTCAAAAATGGAAACTGCCTTCTGCAGAGTTTTTGACTGAAGCAGCATGTGTCTTTTATTTATATACATCTTCTTTTGCAGCTGAAGGTAGGTTAACTGTACCTGCTTTTGAAATGGTCAGCAAATATTTGTCCCATCTGGTTGTGACAAATTGTAAATAAATGCTAAAAAGAGTAACAAAACCAAAATGGAATAGAAAACAAAGTCAGAATACTGAATAAAATCAGATAATGCAAAACTACTTAGTAATTATTTGGGGGGAGGGGTACCTTGTATTTTCTATTCAAATTAATCATAGTAATACTAAGAGTTAAGAATGAAGAAAGTAAGACTTAAGTCCTGATGGTGAAAACTGTTTCAATTCCATCAAACTAAGATCCCCACAAAAGATGAAATACAGTGGGACTGCTATCCTGGGCTCTTTTAAAATGGAACTGAACAAAGCCTTTTAGAATATAACATAGTGTATATTGTTTTTAAAACAGACTAGTGATTTTCTAATGTCTAGGTAGAATTAACATTTCCAGAAAGTGAGAGCTTGGTGTAAGAGAACAGAAGCTTGATTTGTTGGCCAATTACACCCCTTCTGCAGAGCTGTTAGCCCCAGGTACTATGAAGAAGTGTCTATTTCTTGAAGCACTAGTGTAACAGCTGCAAAAAAACATATCTGTAAAAAAAAAAAAAAGATATTGTGGTTAAATTATTAAAAGTAATAGAGAAATCAATGCAACCAAGATCAAGAGACTTAGGGATACCCAATGCATTTGTTTTATAAATAGGGCAGTGATTTGCTATCACTTAAATAATAATCATAGAATCATAGAATGGGTTAGGTTGGAAGGGACCTTGAAGATCGAGTCCCACCCCCCCTGCCATGGGCAGGGACCCGCCCCTCTAGACCAGGCTGCTCAAAGCCCCATCCAGCCTGGCCTTAAACATCTCCAGGGATGGAGCTTCCACAACTTCTCTGGGCAACTTGTTCCCGTGCCTCACCACCCTCACAGTGAAAAATTTCTTCCTAATATCTAATCTAAATCTCCCCTCTTCCACTTTAAAGCCATTCCCCCTCATCCTATCACTACATGCCCTTGTAAAAAGTCCCTCCCCAGCTCTCCTGTAGCCCCCCTTTAGATACTGGAAGGCCGCGATAAGGTCTCCCCGGAGCCTTCTCTTCTCTAGGCTGAACAACCCCAACTCTCTCAAGCTTGTCCTTATAGGAGAGGTGCTCCAGTCCTCTGATCCTCTGCGTGGTCCTCCTCTGGACCTGCTCCAATAGGTCCATGTCATTCTTATGTTGGGGGCTCCAGAGCTGGATGCAGTACTCCAGGTGGGGTCTCAACAGAGTAAAGTAGAGGGGAAGAATCACCTCCCTCGTCCTGCTGGCCACATTTCTGATGCAGCCCAGGATATGGTTGGCCTCCTGGGTTGTGACTGCACATTGCCAGCTCATGTGGAGCTTCTCATCAATCAGCACACCCAGGTCCTTCTCCTTAGGGCTGCTCTCGATCTATTCTCTACCCAGCCTGTATTTGTGCCTGGGATTGCCCTGACCAATGTGCAGCCTTGTTGAACTGCATGAGGTTGGCATGGGCCCACCTCTCCAGCTTGTCCAGGTCCCTCTGGATGGCATCCCTCCCCTTCAGCGTGTCTACCTCGCCACATAGCTTGGCATCATTGGCAAACTTGCTGAGGGTGCAACTTGACCCAATTGTCCATGTCTCCGACAAAGATGTTGAACAGTACAGGTCCCAGTACCGACCCCTGAGGAACACCACTTGTCACTGGTCTCCACTTGGACATCAAGCTGTTGACGACAACTCTTTGCGTGTGACCATCCAGCCAGTTCTTTATCCACTGAGAGGTCCATCATAATAATCCTCAAACCGTGGTCCATCCATAATCTTCAAACAGAAAAGAGGGGAAAAAAGTTTTGTAGAAACTGTAACATTCATAAGAAAATATACTAAAAATTTACCTGTCAGCAGCTTCATATAATGGAGGGCTACCCTCTTTGAATCATCCAGTTTCTCAGGAAATTTATTCTTAAGGCTGATTTTCAGAAGAGTAGATAGGTTACTTGCCCATCCGGCGTTTATCTAGTGTTTATCATTCAGAAGACACAGATATGATGTTTTACCAGGTGCTCCATCTTTTCGATTGGGATATCGGCAAGAAAGATTAAAAACCACCTTAATTATGGTGGACCTAAGGAGAAGATAAGAAGACATGATTTAATCAACTGATAAATCCTAACACAATACTATTCAAATAATAGTTTTAATTTCTTTTTAAGTATGGAACTAGATGATCTTTAAGGTCCTTTCCAACCCAAACCATTCTATAATTCTATGTACTTAATTAATTATATTTTGAAAAAATATAAATAAACAATAACACTTGTAGAAGTAAAGGACTTGCTGAATGATAGAGGTTTATGTAACAGATTACTTTTTCCCTTTTTAGAGTTGAACTAGTCATTAATGATATTTCTTACGTGGAATAAAACAGTATACTAATTCCCAAAAATCTTTTGCAGCAGTTGCTGTGTTTAGCATTTAAGGCTTTTAATGTCTGAAGTGTCATGTTTCACATATTTTTTGTGGCTCTGAAAGCAAGTACTACAGTTGGAAGACCATGTGGATGGATAAGATGGCAATTTGGAGCCACTGACAGTCCATCTTCATTGGTTTTAATGGGAGCACGCTAAAAGGCAGTTACTTTTGTGTCATTTTACAGGTCAAGGAAATGCATTCCCCCTACTTTTAATTTCAGATCACCATCAGCCTTCTTTGATCACTCCACTGTCTTTCACTTGAAAAACCTGATCAGAGAAATAGTCATGCCATGAGTACTCATGCCATGCCAGGAGTATTTCCCTTTTCCAAGCAAAACTGGAACATACTAAAAACTTTATGTTGATTCAGAGGAAAATTGCTGATATAATGGCAGAGATCTGGCAATTTCCCAGTGGCTTCCTACACCTTGTTTCTTGCAGTCTTCCATGCTGAGTAGAGGGGAGTGACTGCTCTGTCATGGCAGTATGTGTGAGGTGTGTAAAGACCAGATACACATCAGGCACTTGAATGGAGGCAGGCCTCTACATGATTAGATTTAGGTTCTATATAAATGCTTGTCAGGTTGGACTTAAATTTGTTTTCAGTTTCATCTGTTGATACCACTCACATGGTTCTGTATAAAACGTGACTTAATGCTAAGAAAACAATGAAATGATGAAGTAGAGGCATCAAAAAACCCCTACAGTATTAGTAAATTTGAGAAAGAAATTTCTGTGATAGCTTGTTAGTGTTCTTTGCTTTCATCATAATTGCATTATTCACCTGAGAATAGGTCTGCTTTGTTCTTTAAAGGGGCTGCTTTTTGTTGTTGTTGTTGTAAAAAGGTGTGCTATTAGGAGCCCTGGAGACACGCATAGCATGGCTTCAGGCTTTGTGTATGAGATGCTTAACTGTCGTTAAGGTTTGTACTTAGAGGAAAATTTACATAAATGTCTTTCCAGTTTTTGGCTTTTTTTTTTTTGCCTACGCAAACCACAAAATTAACTTTGTGCTATTTGTGATATGCTGCTTTCGTGGTCTTCTTACTCAAATGCTTGTCCATTAGGGAAGTGCTTACTACCCTAAAATGCATTTCACAGAAACAGCTAAAAAACCATAAAAATACTTTCCTTTAGCCAAAATAGACCTAAAAACCAGCAGCCTAGTGATTCCCACTACTCTTCCTAACTCCTGACTCACCCACTTCTTCTCTTGCAACCTAAACTGGCTATTGGTTACACTAGCTGACCAACTTTCATATCTTTGCTGAATAAAACTTTTACTTTATAGCACTGTACAATTTTTATAGAGAATTTAAAAGAATCCTGGTTTAGAGATTCTTTTCCACCATTCTTACAAAGAGTCATCTTTTGAATATTAGCTGTACCTGGTAATTGTTATCCAATATTTCTTTTTTCATTTATGAGATCATTATTCACTTATTGTTGAGGTAGGCAAAGTTAACATTAAATCTGAAGTATGAATATATGATTTGATATACAGCAAAGTATACCCACCCTCATCAAGAAATCAGCATTAAGGTATTTTTCATAAGGGTATAAATGTTTAGAAATTTAGGAATTTCCAGTGGTAGTAGAAAAATACAAATTCCATAGTATGTTTATACAGGTAAGGTCTCTTCTAGCTGTTCCGTAATCACATGATGATTTCATATTAGAGTAAACAATTGCACCTGCGATACTCAGAGAAATAGTGGCTTCCATTACAAGGGAGATCTGGAAGAGTATGACATATTTAATGTAGAAAAGTGAGAAGGGAGAGGGGAACGTGCTTATTTTCTCTAAATGCATGGAGACTCAAGAGCCAGAGCAGGAAGAGAACTATTAAAGCACAGTGCTGGGAGATAAATAAATGGAGAAATTACGCATGAATACATTTAGGTGGAATATTTAAAAAAAGGAATTCTGTATTCTATTTAGCAAAGAGCAAACTTTCTGGAAGAAGGGAGAATTTTTAACACAATGCTTGACAGCTTCTGAGAATTATGACTGTGGTTGCTTTGGCAGCAAGAAGCTGGATCCACTGACCTCTGCATTCTCAGGTATATTTGTGTTGCCTACTTGCCTCTCTTCCTCTAACTCCTGGCATCTTGATATTCAAAATTTTGTTCTCTGTCTCCAGCTGTCTGTCTACTTTTCTGAGAGAAAGAGGATTTTTCTTCATTTTTGCCTTCAATCAGCTGTTCTCATCTGGGATAACTGCAAAAGGAAGGCTACAAACAGGAGTAAAAACAGCTGTTCTGCTGAGTGCTGTCAATGAAAACATCAGAACAGTTGGGACCAACTTAAAAGTGTATCTGTTGATGATTTTACAAGTTCAGGAGAAGTTCTTGGTAGACAGACTGTGGGCAAATATAAATGGTCTTACGGTCCTCTGTGGGTTCAGCCAACAGGGCATGGTTTGAAAAGAGAATGTGGTGAAGCCTGTGGAGAAGTGGGTCTCTATTCCACCTAGGGAGTATTTTGGGAGCATCACATTTTACTAGCTTTCTTTTATTCTTGATGTCAAAGTCACTTGCATTAAATAAAATTATCAAACTAAAGAAATTAATAGTAGAAATTGATGTAACAAGTTGATCCTGTGTAGATGTCTTATATTTCAGAATGGGGTCAGTCTTTAAGGACTTTGCTGATAAGGTAAATGGCTGTAATAAATTATTATGTTACAGCAAGTCCATTATCCAAAACCAAACCATAGCTATTCCTCTGGGGTGATGTATGTCAGCTCTTCAATAACAAATACAAACACTGGTGAATAAAACGTGATTAAAAGGACAGGATTGTAACCATATGGTTGCCACTGAAATAGGTATATAAAAGGGAAAAATTGCTTCAGATCAGTACTAGAAATTCTTTTCTTTACTTTTACTTGCAGAGGCTAATAAGCAAAACTGAAGGAATCTTCAGACAACCCATTGTTATACAGGGCTGAATTATTTTACAAATATGGAAATTAAAATTTTATCTGTTAATGATTCACTTCAGAATGGACTTGAAAAGGCCTGGGATGGGGTGAACTTTTACAGCTGATTTTGTTCTTCATTGGCAACTCTTTTGAGGGCTATTGAATTGTTGGAATTTTCAAAGAGGAAAAGGACATTTTTAAGAGCCGACACTGTGTATTTTCCTTGGTATTTCCCTTGGAACATTGGAGGCTTTGTAGGAGAGCAGGATCTTACATGGTCAAGATTTAATGTTCAGCCTTCCTCATGTTTAACGTACTTCAGCTAATCTGAAATCTGCTGAAAACATGCTTGAATTTGGCAGCACCTGAGAATTAAAATTTTTACTGTTTTTCGCTAATTTGGGAAGGCAGAAGCAAAGATGGACCTACCAGATGCCATATATCAAACAAAGGTATTTTCATAGTAGTTTTTCTGAGATTGAAAAAGAAGAAAAACCTTTGTTTAGGTTCTTTAAATACTGGAGTGTGCAGAACAGGCTGGTGCAGAGAAAGGAGATGGCCTATGTGCTCACAACACCAACGGGTGATGCTTCATTCAGTCACAGCCACAGATGTGTATGCTTTACAATTTTCTCTCTTTTGTTAGGTTCAGTAGTTCTGTAATTGTCCTTCCTTTCTTTTATGATGACTTCTGTGCTGGTGAAAGCTATCAGTCAACAACCCTGAACACTATAATCCTTTCTCTATCTTCAGACCAGCTGCAGAGTATACAAATGCAACACAAGTTTTTTGAAACTGTCAGCATACCTCAAGCCTGGCCCATTGAAACCTTCCTTATAAACTGAAGAAGCTCCATCTCCACAACCAATTTACTGCAGAGTTTATAGGCATTTAAAAGCAAGTATTCTTCATCCCTCTGGTTTTTCTATTTAAGCATCACTGCAATCACCAGATGGTTACAGTAGCTTGTTCTATATAAACAAGGAAATCAAGAGGTAAACAGTTGATTGATAGCCTAGAGCTCTTCAGTGTGTTGATTATATTCTTCTAATACTACTGTACTGTGTTAGACAATTTGCACTGTTGTTTTGAGGGTTGAATTTGAAGTGTTTCACTTTTGGGCTTTCACTGAATCTGACCTCATTGTGGACTTTATTTGTTGGTGTAAACAACACACACACATACACATATCCTTGCCCCTGGCAAATTTGTGCTGTGCACAACCATTCAAAATTTTGAAATTGATTCAAATGAAAAATGTCTCTTGTTTGTATACAACACATATATTGGTTTGCATTTGGTATTTGAACTTGTAGCTTATGTTATCTGTGTTCAAAGAGGAACATCCGTTTCTGGCATTGTAAATGTTGCCAGTTATTTACAGATACCAAAAGATCACAGGTTAAGTGCTATTATAATGTAACTCTTGTGTCTGGCTTCTGTGTTTCAATTAATTTTGTAGTTACTTTGATTGCTCACCAAGTTCACACGATTAATGATTACATAGCCAGTCATGGCCCAGCGTAGAATGAACAAGTAGGCTAGAAGATGTTTTAGCCAGCTTTTTTTTAGCCTTTGCTAAAAAAGCTCAGTTTGGACTTAAATTCTTTATATATATAGTGGCATAATTTATTAAGTCACTGTAGCTTTAAGATGTTCAAATTGAAAAAAAAAGGGAAAAAAATCAAGTTTATTGTTCTAATTCTGGGATGCACTTTTAGACCTTGAAAACAGTTTATATATGGAGTAGTGCTTTCTTTGCTGTATTAATTCTGGAGAGAGAGAGGGAAAGGACTTGCAGATTAATAATAAAACCACAGCATTCACTTCCTGTATAAAGAAGAACAACAGTACAGCATAGATAGTCTGCAGAGCAAATAATCCAAAAGGCCATACAATTTTTTTCTAGCAAAAAAGACTAAGTTTCTAAAGGAAAATATTTTCAGTGGATTCGTGTTAGCCCGGGGACAAACTGCAATACACATTTAAAAAAGCAACACTAAGTTTTAATTGGAAACTGTTTAATCCAGTAAGTCCTTCTAGAATTGGGTCAGAATATCGGAGCCATTACTGTGTGTGTCTCTGTGTTTGTGCAGAAGATAAAAGCACAAACATAGATGCAGTTCCTACGGGGATAGAGAGGCTATGTGGCCCCACTGAACAGTGCATGCTGCACTGAGGGGTACCGATGGACGGATGAATCATCTTTCTTGCTGCTCTCCAGCAGCGGGTCTTTACTGGAAAACTTTTCAGGGTATTGAGGACTTTTTAGAGTACTCTATAGTGTTCACTCTGCTGGTGTCCTGATCCTCCTAATTAAAAGTTTCCCCAAACCAGAAAACTTGCCTTTGATGGTAGGTTGTTGTTTTAGTTTGGTTGCTTATCTGTTGTTTTATTCTCTGCACCACATCAAAGTCAGCCTGAGTTTCTGTGTTTGGTATTAAAGGACATGACAACACTCATTTTTGAAAGGGAAAATCACTGCTCTGAGTTTTTGAGTTGGTGGTGCATTGCTCCCTAAAGACAGACTTCTACAAAAAGCAGTCCAGGTACTCAGGTTACTTGGTTGTATGTATTTTTGCTAGAATCAAGCATAGGATATACTGAACAACATAATGGATAATGCACTCAGCAGTACATAGTTACTGCATTGCCTCTGTGATCCATTTCCAATATTTTGCATTTAAAATGTTATCTAAAGATAATAAGATAGCAAAACGTCGTTGTTGTTTTCATTTTCAAATAGGGCACTTGAAGTGCTGTGATGCTGAGGTATTTGATAAGAGTTTACACAGGGAATGAATATCATGTTTGGCTCCTAATACCCTGGTATAAAATGACCAAACCCATTCATGTCCTTTAAAAATATACATTTGTGTGTTTGTTTGTATGTCCATCTAACAGTAAATTAAAAATCAAGCAAAAAATCTTAGATAGCTTGATTGAACTGCATTAAAAATATCTTCATCCCTTACTGGAAATATAGTGGGCAATATTTTTATTAAACACATATGTAACTTTTAAAGAGATAGCCTATTTTAAAGTTTCTTTTAAAACTACAGTGAATTAAATCAGCCTATGGGAGGAAACCTAGTTTTTTAGGACTTTTCCATAAATGAAAAAAAAAAAACAACCCACAGTTTTAAGGTAAACTAATCTTCCAAGGATGGATGGCTACATGCATATTTTACCATACTTTGCTGAATGAAAGTATCTCCATCTTTATCATCTTTTATCCAATCAATGTATCCATTTCAAAGGTAAGACAGATTATTGTTAAATCAATTTTTTTTATCTCTCTGATTTTAAATTTTGGGAATTATTCTAGCACAGTAAAAAAGTATGAAAATATCTCATACATACTCTTGCTATTAAAAAAATGTTACGTCTGAAGTGTGACATACTAAAAGAAGTTTTAGCAGATACAGTACATGTGTGTAGTGAGTCTGTGGGAACAAATTCTTATTGCGTCATCTGGACTTTCTGTAACACTGTTTTGTTATACATATTTACTTAGAAACTGGCAGCAAATCCCATGACCTTCTTATTAACACACCAATATGATAGGATTCATGACATACCTGCTGAAATTTGGGAAAAGGAGGGAGGGGGGGATGGAGAGGAAGAAATAGGAGAAAAAAGGTGTTGAATGACTCAGACAAACTAGCTCTTCTAAGATATTGAAAAGCAAGCCAAACCAACCAACCAACGAACCAACAAAAGATTCTTATAAGATTCTTATGTAGCAAACTACATAAAAACCAAACTACTTTTTCTTTCATTCTTTGCACCATATTTAACCTAAGGACATGGGCCGTATGTCTGAACAATGGACTCCTAGTACTTCTCCAGTATTTATTGTCTTCAGATTAGCAACATTTAACTCTTAAACCTCTTAAACGGTCACAAAATAGGAGAATATTAGTTGTATTTCTTGTATTAGTTATAATCCATCTTCAGCTGTCTTTGCAGAATGATTAAATTGAAATATTACTACAGTCAAACACATCTTCAGTCTGGTTGCACTCCATTTTGAACAGTGAGATTTACCAGATTAGTTTACCAGCTAATGCTTGTAACATCTGTCACATGACAAATATCGGTACAATATTAGTCTGTTCCTACTAATTATAAAACTATGTCTGGCTAATTATAATTCAGACTAGGATTCTGATGACTTAATTTGTCAAGGACACATTTTTTAACCAGAACTTTGCCAGTGAAAACGGTAACTTTTAACATATACACATGCAGGAAGTCCTTCCAGTCTGTAAAAACAAAAGAAATTTTCATGTTGGCACTTTCATAATAATTTCTATCTATTTATATCACCAGAAAAGATGGGCAGAAATTGTAGGAAAGAAGTGGTGTGTGTAGCACCAGCTTGCTGCTTTTTAAGAGTTTGCACTGGAAGCTTGATTTAGTTGCCTAAATCTAGCCTCCAGCTGCCTTTCCAGACGGGCATGAGTCTCCCATAGATCCTGTTATATCTGCCAGACTCCTGACAATGTCTCATATAATCCTGGAGAATGTCAAATAGCATTAGACGTTTATATTCAAGCAACAGATTGAGCACTGTGTGTTTAAATACCAAGAGTATACGTCACTTAAGCTTCACTGAGGTACATTAAGAATCTTTGTAAAAAAGTAAAATATTTCTGAGCTGGGATAAAACAAATTCAGTAGGTTTGTCCAATATGGATCAGAATTTAACTGCAGGCCATCAAAGGGGAACCTAGTATGAGTTCAATAGATGGAATTCTTGTTGTCTAAACTCAGATCAGGTCCAGTATTGAGTTGGAATAAGGATACATCTGCTTTTATGTATTCCTAGTGATTCTACATTAAAAAAAAAAAAAAGAAAAAAGAAAAAAAGAAAAAAGGAATACACTTCCAAAGAACAGGGATATTATTTCTTGGGTTTTTGCTATTTAGAAGTTTGGCTAATTCAACTCTGTCTGTCTCAAAGCACCCTATGGTTATTAAATGGATCAGATATTTACATCTACCTACTATTCTAAAGGGCTGACAACGTTCATCTGTGCTGTTAAACCACTGCTGTGTTCTGTCTCAGAGTTGGCTGCAGTTCAGTAGTAAATGGAATGATTCTATTACTACAGAGTTGTGAAGTGCTTTGAGGTCTGTCAGGATGTAAAATATTTCGGGACAGCTTGCCAGATAGGTAAATATCTCAGCCATATTACCCTCTAAAAAAAAAAAAAAAGAGAGAAAAAAACCTTAAAATATATGTTGGCATTTTCATTAGCATTATTACTTCTTTTTACAGAAAACAAATCCTGAGGAAGAAGTGGTACACTGAGAATTGTCCTGCCATGTTTTTTAGAAATACACAGTAGGTGTTTGAATAGCAAGGAAATAGATTTACTTGGGGGTTTTTTTTTGTGGTTTTGGCTCCTAATTTTGTTTCTTTTTTAAGGGTTAGGCAGATGAGAAATTAATGCAGTGTTGCATGACTTTGCACAGGAATTTCAGGAAATTTGTAATTTCAGGGGTCTTTTTTACTGTTTTGTGGGAAGGAAATTCAGTACTTCTCACAAAACTACAAAGCAGAAACAATAAAGTCTTTCTATCTGACATGTTTTAGTCACCTCAGTAGTGGTATCATACAGTAGCATCCAAGAATAATTTAGGTTGGAAGGGGCCTCTGGAGATCATTTTGCCTGGCTGTCCACTTGAAGCAGGACCAGCTTATTTAGATGAAGCTGCTCTTGAGTCTTGTTCAGTTAAATTCTGAAAATCTCCAAAGATGGAAATTCCTTAGCCTCTCTGGGCACCTGTTCCAGTGTTTTATCACTATCATTGTGAAATGTTTTTTTCTTTATGTCTAATTTGAATTTCCCTTGTAGCAGTTTGTGTCTGTTGCCTCTCACCCTGGCACTATGTATCTCCAAGATAATTCTGGATCTGTCATACTTTCTCACTAAGTAGTTGATGATGGCAATAAGATCCCACACTAACTTTCTTTTGGGATTGAACAAATCCAGTTCTCTCAGCATCTTCTAGTACATCAGGTGCTCCAGCCCCCCACTCATCTTGGTGACCCTTACTGGATTTACTGTAATGGTGACCCATTCCCATATGGCAATGTCTTTCTTATCGTAGGAGTCTCAAAATAAAACACGCTATTGAGGGTGTGGTGTCAAAAATACTGAATGGAGGGGAATAATCACTTCTGTTAACTTGCTGACCTCAAGCACTATTACTGTCCGTAGTCCAGTATGGTTTTGGTCATCTTTATCACAAGGACATACTGCTGTTGTCCTTTCTGTTTAGATAGTGTCTAGCTTGTCCTGCTGCACAGGTTATTTCATCCTAAATGCAAGGACTTTGCATTTCCCTTTATTAAGGTTTCATGCTGCGCATGAATGCCTGCAGCATGGGAATTGCACAGGAGAAATGAGAAGTTGATGCGCAGTTGCAGAGCTATGATCTCATTGGAATCACAAAGCCATAATAGGATAAACTACATAATTAGTATGCTGCTTTGGATGGATACATGCTCTTTAGAAAGGATCAGGAAAGTCAGGAAGACATGTGCTTTGTCCAATGAGGATCCTGGAGCTGTGTTTTAGTATAGAAGATGACCCATTTGGGAACTTAAGAGAGAGGACCAGATCAGCATGCATGACATTTTGGTAGGCAGCTTCTATAGACAGTATGATCAAGAAGAAAAAGTAGATGAAGCCTCTTTTTTGAGAACTGGAGAAAGTGTCATGATCACAAGCACTGGTCCTTATTGTGGACTTGAACATCTGCTGGAAAGGCACCATTACAGTCCAGGCCTCTAGTGAGCATCGAGGATAACTCTTGATACAGGTGATAAGGAAGCTGACCAGGGAGCATGCTCTAGTAGACCTGCTAGCGCTAAATAAGGAAGAAGTAGTCAGACTTGTTAAGTCTGATGGGAGTGGTAACCATGAAACTGTTACGTTACAATAACTTTCAGCCTGCTTGTATGACAGTCAGATGTGGTGACACACTGAGTAAATGGATGTTAAAATGTTGTAGGTTACTACTAAGACTTTGCATCGGGAGTTCGATGATATTGTAGGTCGGTGTAAGAGATCTGTGTAGGTAGTATGTGTTCTGCTAGAATCTTGATTACTACTAAAATTATTTTGTTTACTAAAATATATAAAAACAGAGGATAAATGAGAACAGAGGTATTTTAGGAAGGCTATCTCCAAATAACTAACTTTCAAACGTTCTCACAAATTGCTTTGGAAACCCTCTTAGGTATTCAGAGGGGAGAAGGAAACCATTAAGGGAATATTCCAAGCCTGTACTTGCTGCAAGATGGATGATCAAGATGCACCTATTACATTTCATTAATTCTTCATGAACAAACAGACAACAGAATTGTCAGGATTTAAAGTTTCTTTTCTAGACAAACCAATAGCAGAGGGACAGCATAGCAAATAGAAATAGATTTCAGAGAGAATGATTCAAAAAATACCATGTAAAAGATTTATTTTTTGGGCAGTAGCAGTGAGAGGGTATTTTCATTCCCTGGACTCTTACTTCATACTAAATATGTGGCAATTTTGAAATAAAACTTCCTTCTCTACTTAATGATCTGAAAAACAATTGGCTAGGCAAATGTGGACTGATAAAATATTGTAGCATGGACTTTAAAATGCCAGAGTACTGGAAAAGGATCACAGATTGTTTTCTGTTGTAATGAAATGAAGGGCAAAGATGAATCACCAGATGATGAATGGATTAGTGTTGCTTCTAATGTTGTACATTATATTCAGCTCTATGTGGTTTGCAATTTTTATGATATTTGGCTTTCAAAAAATGATTTCATTCATGTGAAGAATCTACTATGAGACCATTTAAAATACTGCTTTTGATGTTCAGGTCCTAGCAGAGGGAATTCATATGAGCTACCAAAGTAAGACTTGTATTAAGGTGCACAGGGTTTTAAGTACCTTCTGTCATGTAATTTTAAAAAAAAATCCTCTTATTTCAGGGCTTGTGGTTTCTTCTGGAAGTGCACTGATGAGTAACTGTTTGGAGAACAGTGAAACTAAACAGAAATCAGAACAATAAGGATGCTCAGTGATAATAAAAGTTTAGTTTCCAGTACTGAAGGTGCCTTGTCCTTTTCACCATTGCTGGCATTTATGAAACAAACATAAAAATACAAAATAAAAACAAAAGTCCCGTTTAAATTGGTAGAGAAACTCCAGTAGAATGGCACCAGGAGTTCATAATATCCATGAATTTTCAGTCATTTTCCACAATGTTTGGTACATAATGTATTGGGAAAGAAATAAACAGGCTTCTCTACAGCCCAGAAATTATGATTCATGGTAGTGGCAAGGATAAGTTTTATTACAGGCTAAAAAGAGAGACAGCACCAGGTGTGTTTGAATAAATAGATTCCAGGTGGTATAATCTCCAAATATTGGATGCAACATGGAAGATAATTTTTTCATGAACTGCATCCCAGTATACAAGATAATCTAAGAGATGAAACATTTGCACCAAGGTTACAAATACTGAAATATAAATGAAATGTCAAGTACATTTCTAGCTGTTATTTTGGTTAGCAAAAACCATTTCAAAATCTCTTGACTAACATAAAAACATGTGTGTATGAATTCCAAACAGGTCCCCTCTTCCCTGATTCCATTTTTAAATCCTGAGAACTGCTGATCATGAATGAATTTGAATAGCACATAGACTGTGGGTCACAGTTCAGCTGGAATCCTGAGATTAATGCAAGAAAACAAAGACTTTGCTAGCTATAAAGCCCACAAGTGTCTTCACTGATTTGTGATTACAGATGCACATTTTTGATTACGAAATGCATGTATCAGCACTCAATATGCTTTTTTATTGATTCCCTCCCTCCCCCCAATCTCCTAGAAATGTCTAGGTGCACACTGTCTTTTCAAAGTGACAACTTGCAACAAAAGGATAGTTTTGAATGTCTGAAAAATCTTTTTTTTCTGTAAATTTGGACTTAGACTCTGTTCTAAATAGGCAATAACCCTACTGAGTGGAAACTAGTGTGGGATCATATTCCATTCTCTCAATCTTCTTGCTAAGCCATATGGACTTTGGGTTCCCTATAGCTCTGAAAGTTTCTTTCTGTCACCACTCTGGTTTTGCTTGTAGAAATCTATTTTGTGCTTATTCCAGGAAACCCCACAACAATATGTTGAGATCTTTTTTTGTAGTTGTTCAGTCCAAAGCATCACAAGAAACTTGAAGATTTTAGCAGTCTTTAATCATTCCTGGTAGTAGCAACAGATGCAATGTATCAGAGAGACAACAGCGCACAGGATTTCTCCGGCTGCGTAATGTTCTTCTGTAAATGTTGCAGAAGTACAGATGCAAATTACTATTGCAATCTTAGGAACCATAAAGTAGAGAACAACTTTTCTCCTACTCTCCTAAAGACGAGTTTAGTTAATTTTGGGTCAAGTTTACTGGTGGCACAAAAGTAACCACAATCTTATCTGTTGTGCTGGCACCACTGCACAAACATATTTAAGAAGGAAACAGGCAGCTGAGGGGGTGGAAACACCCATCTGGAGACATGCTTTTTGGAAGGAGGCACCACACTGGGCAGGAACAGCCTTGAAGGACTGCGGCCCATGGGTGACCCATGCTGCGTCAGGGGCACTAAGAAACAGAGCTGCAGGAAAACCTGAAGAAGCAAAAAGCATCTGAGAAAAGGGGCAAAAAGTGAAGTGTGGGAGAGGAATCCAGGAAGAAGCAAAGAGCATTTCAGAGAAACCATTGTGCTGCCTATCACCTCCTTGTGGAATTGGGATGGATTTAGTAATCTGCAGTGAAAACAAGGGAAGCTTAGACTATGGAGTGGGGAGGAGATGTGTTTGAGTTAAGGTGAACATGGGAAAGGGGGAGGAAGGATGTTTACGTAAGTACTTGTTTGATTGTGTTCCCCCCCTCCCCGTACCTAACTTGGTGGTCAAAAGTTGGTATTAATGGGCAGTAAATTAAATCAAGTAAAAATTCCCCAAGTTGAGACTATTGTTTGTCACATATGCACATAATGGTGAAAAAGTAGATTGCATATGTAGCACTAAAAAAAAATCAACAGTGACTGAAAGCCTGTACAGCTTAATTTCTAAAGCTAGGCCTGGTATTAGGCACCAATTGTCTTATTAGAAAATCTGTATTTTAGCTTGTCAGTCCAGGAAAACAAATATTTGCAAACGGACACATTTGTAATAAAGTGTTGGATTGTTTCCATTACCTGCTCCATACAGGGATAAAGATTCTCTCATATAATAGGCTTTTCTTGTGCAGGATCACCAGGAAGTAGTGTTTACATTACTGTTGTGATTTAATTTAGTCCTTAGCATTTGCTTCATTTGAAAATAGCTAGAAATTAAGAAAAACATTTCCAAAAGCATATAGAAATGTTTTTGCTACATTTTCATTGTCAGTATGCATTTAAATAAAAAACACTTCCCCCGTATACACCCACATACAGAAACTATAGGAACGCCCTTATGAGTTCTTACCCTCTGCACTGCCAATATCTTTTCATCCTTAACTTTTTTATTTAGATGTAGGACCACTGGTTTTAATAGTGCCACTCAAATGCATAGTTATGTACATATGTATTTTGAGGCTTGTGGCACGAAGGTTTTTTTCTTTGTTGAGTTGTGTGATCATAGATCACTTAAGTAAATCCATTTTCTGTAGGGTTTGGAGGAGAGTAATCTGTTGCTATGTCTGCAAAGGCCACAAGGGAAAGACACACGCAAACACCCCCACACACAGAGCATTCTGCAAACAAGTGTGAAGATTCACATTCTTCCTTCGATGTGATTTAAGATTTGTGAGATCAGCCACCAGGAATGATAAAAATTGGTGATGACATTTTCTTTTCCCAGGTGAGCATATTCTATAGAAATGCCCTGTGAATGGAGTTATGGAATCCATACATCATTGTAACCATCTCAAAAAAGAAAATGACATCTTAAGAAGGTAAAGAGGCGCATATATGTAGAATCAGGCAGTTCAGAGTCACTACACTAAAATATTATTATGCCTTCCCTCTGTTTAGTCTATGGTAGTGTTAATTTTCCTAAAAGGTAACTTGACAGATTAAAACTGGCAATTCTTTCCTCTCCCTTAGTCTATTTTCTATGGCTTTTAACCAAAATTATAATAAATATCCAGTATTTCAGACTCAAACCCTGTCTTTTCCTTGAAAAATGCATATGACACTGCATTTTCGTGTGTTGCCTTTAAATTTTCATTTCCTCTATGTAACTGCACACAATCACTTTATATCATATTTTCTTCATGCTTTTAGTAGAAGACATAGAATATGAGGTTGAAGCAGTGAAAATCTTACTGCCTCCTGTGCTGTCGCTACCATTTGTATTATCAACTTCGTTTACAATTTAGTAACAATATCATCTGTATGATGCTAGGAGTGAGAAAAGGAAACATTTAGTGAGCAAAGGGCAACAGAAAACCTTGGCTTGTGTGGAGGGACAGGAGAGTGGAAAGCATCCAACAGTGAAAAATTGTGAACCTGGTATTTCTTTCGCTAAACATCATCTCCAGTCTTCTTTATAGTCTCCTCCAATCAGTACTGTTTCTTCTAATGTTCAGATTGGAGCTCTCAGCCACTAGAGAAAATTTAAAAATAGGGTTACAGATAAAGGAAAAGCGTGCAGTGTATATTGGAAAACGTGTAAAATATAGGTCATGAGATTTCAGGCTGAAATGTGGGAAATGCTGTACAAGGAGAAGTCTGGCCAACCTGCCTAGAAGCATGCTGAATGTTAATGCATTATAGAATACGATTTAGAGATGCAAGATGCATGTTAAGCTTAGCAGATAGTGGAAAGAAAACTAGAAAAAGGCTGCCTGTTTTTGTTAAATGTCTTTTCTCTATCTTACATGGTTCTGTTATATTTGTTTAAAAAAATTCAATTTCTCTCATAGATCTTCCAATATGTATAAAAGAACATTGTAAAGCCATTATTTCAATTACTTCCCCCACCCCCCCTGCCTGGATTTGCAGACTTATTATAACTTGGTATTGATTATTGGTCTCCCTTCATTATACTCAATTACTACAGTTCCCTCTGGAGCTCTTCTAATTTACTATCTGAAAGTTATTTTTCTAACAAACTTACAAATCCAGCTTTACAGACAGTTATTATTTGAGCCTTAGGTTTAACTACTGTGCAAAGCAGCAATAACACAAGTGTTTTCTTACTGTTTTCTTTTGAATGAAGTGGCGTATGTGTCGGAAATTTATCAAGCTAAGTTGACACTGCTTAACTGTATCTCATAAACCTTATACTGCTAGCAACAAGGGAGGATTTTCCTTGGAGGTCATTTTTTTAGAGAGAAAGGATTTGACATCTAGTTGCATATTCACCCTAAAAGTCCTGCATGAGTGTCTATCGGGTATTCTTTATTTTGCTACAGATTTTTTTTTTTTTTTTAATGGGAATGAAACCATTGTAGCATATCAGGTAACATAGAAATTTTTTCGGGTTTTTTTTATTTTGCAAAAGATTTTTTTTTTTTTTTTTAATGGGAATGAAACCATTGTAGCATATCAGGTAACATAGAAACTCTAGCAGTGATTCTTTGGGCATTACATATGTTACAGATGTGTGATTCTGGAGGG
>NW_009647032.1:191573-237114 GCF_000708025.1 Charadrius vociferus
CGAAATTTGGCTTCTGTGTCCTTTCCTACTGTTTAATCTGTTGGTTTTAGTGTCAAAAGGAATTACAAGATAGAACAATCACCTGAATGACATTAAGGAAATCTGTTCTTTTTGTTGCTCTGCCTGACGATTTAACAGGTGAATTGCAGCAAACATTATTGCATCGAATGGAGTAAGCATGAGGGTCATTGGAGGGTCAAGTTTTCCTTCTTTGACTGAATGTACTATATTGCTTTCTGAACCCTTCAAATGACCTAACGCCTCCCTCACTTATCTCTTCCAATAAAGCATCTTTGACAGAAAATGCAATCTCTGCTTCTTTCTCAAAGGACACACTAGAGATGCAACGGAGTACATGCCTGTCATTCTGTTGAATTAACCTGTTTGTGAAGAAGCTGGTGATGTCCTTAAGTAGCTTCATAATCTACTTCTCTCACTCCCTGGGAAACAAACTCGGCAATATTCTGCTCTGGAAAAGAGCAGAAACAGCTAGAGCTTGAAAGAGCTCTAAAGTGTTGGGGTTTAGTTGCATAAATCTTATAGAAACAAAATGCATGCTGATCTCTTTAGCTTTACTGAATCTGCAAAACTGGATGTGGAGACAGCTGCTCAAGTACATCTTGACTTTAGGACTTTGTTTACATTTGAAGCAAATGTAAACAAAGAATAATATGAATAATATTGGGATGTGAGACAATGATGTTGATGAGAAAATTCAGGATAGGTCTTTGCTTCGTCTAGTCACTTCATTTTAGATGATTTACAGTAGTATAATAGTAATTTTTTCTGATCTTATTATCTCCAGTTTACCCAGTCAATGAAAGATGAAGAAAAAGTTGCATGAAGGTACTTCCACCAGAGCTTGAATGCATATCAAGTTAAGGCTAGTTGGCAAGTTGCAGAAATGAAAGTTGAAAAGTCAAAGCTTCCATTTTCGACTCTGCTATAAATCAAACTCACTTTGCTGCTTCATCATATCTGGCCTTGGTCAAATCACTTAGCCTTCTACTTCCTCTGTTTTTCCATTTATCTCACTGCTTAAGGATCTCAATTTTCATACATTAGCACAGACAATCACTGACAGTGATAACTTCTGAGGCTACCTATTATTGCACAAGCATGTGAGAGAGTATGTATTTACAGTTCGTATATATTGTCACAGAGTTCAACAGAAAATTAGTGTCAGCACATATGTAATATATTTATGAAAATATATCATCATGAACTTGATATTCTCAATTGCCAAAGCATGTTGAGATACCCAAATAGGACTTATCTTGCTTCAGAATTTAGATGCTGGAGAGAAACTGATATGGTTCCACTTCTTGTAGGAGGATGAGATTTTAGAGAGATAACAGGCTTTAAACCATGAATTTCAAGCAAGAGTATAGCACTCTTGATGAATACACCACCAGAAGATTTTGATTTCTGATCTCCATGAGCATTTGAAAAAAGTAATTTTCAGTAAAAAATCCTTTCTGTCAGATATGTATAAAATGTACAAGAGATGCCATGGACCTTTTGTTGATCTATTGAGAATGCTCTAGTTATGACCTGTCATCTTCAAACCCTTTATATTTACTAAATCATATATTGAAATAAAAATTAGATAGCTATATTTCTAAATCTCATTTTCCTTTGAAAAAATAAGTATGTTCAATAAAAAATCAATACTCATAATTTATTTTTTTCAATGGTGTGGAATGTGACAATAAAATTCAGAGAATTCCTTTTTTGGTTGCATTACAGTTCTTTTACTCTATAAGAATTTCTAATCTAATGAACTTTTCTAACATTGCTGGTAATACCCTTTTAGATAGCTCTCATCTTTTTGTGTCTTTGTAATATCAGTAGAATAGTAGCAGTAGAATTTCAACACCTCTGTCTAACGTAGTATCTCATCTTTCTTGTATTTATCAAAAGTGAAAATTGTTAAGGAATGCTAGTAGTTTTCACTGTCTCTTTTAGAGGCGTTATGTGCTCTGTGGAGACTAGCTCAGAGATGGAAAAGAAATGTTCAAGGTTTTCTTCTTAGAAGCATGACAGCAGGAGGTTATGCAACTGATCTTTTGAAATGTATTAAGAAGTTACCAGTAATGGCACCATGATATATGTATATTGTTTTCCAATAAAAATCAGTGAATAATACTATTCAAAGTTAAAAATTAAAGACATAGACAAAAAGTGCGGAGCCATGGAAAAGCTATGGTAAAAAAAACAACGCATGGAAAAGGTAGTAAAATGTGCTTTACTTGTTTTGTGAAACTTGTCTATTTTCACGTGTATTTAGTTTCAAAGACAAAACAATGAACAATAATAACATACAGAATCAGCACGTTCTTGTTGTTTTGTGCTAAAAAGAGGTGTTTACTGAATCTCCATTTAACTATGGTGAAAGAAATGCAACTTTTACTCTCCTGCGAACACCTTCATAGGAAACAGCCTGTCAACACGAACATGATTGTACTGAACACAGCCACGTGTGCTGGCATGGCAGTCAAAGAGCTAAAGCTTTTTGCGATGCTTGACTTTCAGTTATGAATGGCAGTGTGTAAAATACTTTATGGTTTGACATTTTCATGGATTCTGTGACAGAAGTTGATTGTTTCCAATCAAGAGTATTCCATAAATGAAAGTAAGCCATTACTTTACATAGTACATGTATCTACTTAGAAAACACAAATAGTTGTAAAAGAATCATACCAATATGGTACCTTTTGTGCCCTCTAGCTGGAACTGTTTGCTCTGTGGGAAGGTTTTAAGGTTACTCTACACTGAACAATGTTAGCAATGATGCACTACTAGGCCTAATGACTATTTTTGGAACTAACAATAGAACAAAGCAAGCTTGTGGTTTGCCTGAAGGTTTTGCAAGTTAAGTTCTTTGCTACTCTTCTTTCTTTTAGTGAACATGCTAAATAAAGCTAGGGAAAATAAATGCTACCTCCTTCGTGGTCTCAAGTTTGGTCTTTGGTTTGTGTGGCAAGGTTTTGGTAGTGGGGGAGAGCTACAGAGGTGGCTTCTGTAAGAACCTGCTAGAAGCTTCCCCTATTTCTGATAGAGCTGGCTGAGACTGAGCCAGTTGGTGAAGGTGGTAGCACCTCTGTGATACCATATTTAAGAAGGGGGCCAGGGGGAAACCCTGCTGCAGAATAGCAGCCGGAGAGAGAGGAGTGAGAATATGTGAGAGCAACAGCTCTGCAGACACCAAGGTCAGTGAAGAAGGAGGGGAAGGAGGTGCTCAGGGCACCAGAGCAGAGCACATGGTAAAGACCATGATGAAGCAGCCTGTGCCCCTGCACCTCATGGAGGCTAATGGTGGAGCAGATATCCACCTGCAGCCCCTGGAGAATCCAATGCTGGATCAGGTGGATGCCCGAAGGAGGCTGTGACCCCCTGGTAAGCCTGCAGTGGAGCAGGCTCCTGGCTGGACCTGTGACCCCATGGAGAGAGAAGAGCCCACACTAAAACAGGTTTGCTGGCAGGACTTGTGACCTCATGGGGGACCCACACCAGAGCAGTTTGTGAAGAGCTGCAGCCCGTGGGAAGGACTCACATTGAAGAAGTTAATGGAGAACATATATACATAAATCCATGGGGCCTGATGGGATGCACCCTCGGGTGCTGAGGGAGCTGGGGGAAGTCATTGCTGGGCCTCTCTCCATTATCTTTGAAAGGTCCTGGAGGACAGGTGAGGTGCCTGAGGACTGGAGGATAGCCAATGTCACTCCAGTCTTCAAAAAGGGCAGGAAGGATGACCCGGGAAACTACAGGCCGGTCAGCCTCACCTCCATCCCTGGGAAGATGATGGAGCAGCTTGTTCTGGGAGTCATCTCAAAGCACCTGGATGAAAAGAAGATTATCAGAAGTAGTCAACATGGATTCACCAAGGGGAAGTCATGTCTGACTAATCTGATAGCCTTCTATGACAAAGTAACTAGATGGGTGGATGAGGGGAGGGCAGTGGATGTTGTCTACCTTGACTTTGGCAAGGCTTTCGACACTGTCTCCCACATCATCCTCACAGGAAAGCTTAGGAAGTGTGGCTTAGATGAATGGACAGTGAGGTGGATTGAGAACTGGCTTACAGATAGAGCTCAGAGGGTTGTGGTTAGTGGCGCAGAGTCTAGTTGGAGGTTAGTAACAAGTGGTGTCCCTCAGGGGTCAGTACTGGGCCCAGTTTTGTTCAACATATTCATCAATGATCTGGATGAAGGGATAGAGTGTACCATCAGCAAGTTTGCTGATGACACAAAACTGGGAGGAGTGGCTGACACGCCAGAAGGCTGTGCTGCCTTACAGCGTGACCTCGCCAGGCTGGAGAGTTGGGCAGAAAGAAACCTTATGAAGTTCAACAAGGGTAAGTGTAGGGTACTGCACCTGGGGAGGAATAACCCCATGCACCAGTACAGGTTGGGGGCTGACCTCCTGGAGAGCAGCTCTGTGGAGAGGGACCTGGGAGTCCTGGTGGACAACAGGATGACCATGAGCCAGCAATGTGCCCTGGCGGCCAAGAAGGCGAATGGCATCCTGGGGTGCATCAAGAAGAGTGTGGCCAGCAGGTCGAGGGAGGTCATCCTCCCCCTCTACTCTGCCCTGGTGAGACCGCATCTGGAGTACTGTGTCCAGTTCTGGGCTCCCCAGTTCAAGAAAGACAGGGAACTGCTGGAGAGGGTCCAGCAAAGGGCAACAAAGATGATTAGGGGACTGGAGCACCTTTCTTATGAGGAAAGGCTGAGGGACTTGGGTCTCTTTAGTCTAGAGAAAAGAAGATTGAGGGGGGATCTTATTAATACATACAAATACTTAATGGGAGGATGCCAGGGGGATGGGAGTAGTCTTTTTTCAGTGGCACCCAGTGATAGGACGAGGGGTAATGGGCATAAACTTGAACATAGGAAGTTCCATCTTAACATGAGAAGGAACTTCTTTACTTTGAGGGTAGTGGAGCACTGGAACAGGCTGCCCAGAGAGGTGGTGGAGTCTCCCACTCTGGAGACATTCAAAACCCGCCTGGACGCTGTCCTGTGTAACGTGCTGTAGGTGACCCTGCTCTGGCAGGAGGGTTGGACTAGATGATCTCCAGAGGTCCCTTCCAACCCTAGCAATTCTGTGAATTCTGTGAATTCTGTGAACTGTCTCCCTTGGGAGGCACCCCACGCTGGAGCAGGGGAAGAGTGTGAGGAGTCCTCCCCCTGAGGAGAAAGTAGCGGCATAGACAACATGTGATGTACTGTTTGTAACACCATTCCCTGTCCCCCTGTGCCACTGGGCATGGGGAGGAAGTAGAGAAAATTGGGAGTGAAGTTGAACCCAGGAAGAAGTGAGGGGTGGGGGGAAGATGCTTTAGGGTTTGGTTTTTATTTTCTCATTATCCTACTGTGATTTGATCGGCAATAAATTAAATTAGTTCCCCAAGTTGAGTCTGTTTTGCCAGTGCGGTAATTGGTGAATGAACTCTCTCTGTCCTTATCTTGACCCTCAAGACTTTTGTTATATTTTCTCTTCCCTGTCCTGATGACGAGGACAAGTAATAGAGTGGCTCTAGTGGGTGCCTGGCATCCAGCCAGGGTCAACCCACCACAATTATTTAGAGTTTACAAATAGGTAAAGAAGGTGAGATCACCTTTCCACCCATGTCTTCCTATTGTGGTACACAGGTGTGTGAATTCTCAAAGTTGCTCTAAATAATGACTGTTTTGTAGTATTCCACTAGTGCATCCTAACTCATCACACTCCAGGAAACCTTGGTGATGAATGATGGTCCCCCACAACAAATCATAGCTAGGAGGCTAGAACAAACACTAAGATGGGAGGTTCCACAAGTCACTACTCTAAACAGCAATTGAAATTCTTCAGGGGCCTATACCTGACACCCTAATGTTCAAAAAAGACGATGAATGAAAAGATAGATAATTGCAAGTAAGACATTTGATGTTTTCATTTACTTAGAAATCTAACTGCACTTACTTGGAAAGACCACATTTTTTTCTTCTCAAGGGATCACTTCTAGTTCAGGAGGCAGCTCAGTAAAAAAATGGAATTTACAGCTGCTCTGTAGGCAACGTTATCTCTGCCTACTTTGGCATGTGATATTTGATAACACCATACTTTTTACCAAGAAAAAGGGCTATAGTGCCTTTGTACCACAACATTTGTTAGCTTTGCTGAAGGTCGACTTTGGATTTGGATTTGATTTTGATTTTTACAGCCAGCCTGGTTCTCTGTTGTCTTCTGGATACATTTGGAGGTCTGGACTTCCCTAGAATAACCCAAAATGTAAATATGAACTCACATAACCCTTTCAGTCCCTGTTTTAAAACAGATTGAATAATTCGGAGTCTGAACTGGTATCTTTGTGAAACGTAGTAGTTTCTGCTGTCCCATGAGGGACTGACTGTAGACTTTCCTACTGTGTGTTTTGCTGTACTCAGGCCAGTGTTACGTTGCTTTCAGAGTGGGAACCCCGTTGGAATGGTGCTGGTTTTGCTGTATGTTACATTTTACCCTGTGTAAAACATTATTCTGAGAGAAACATGTGAGCATCCAGCTGTTACACAGGACCTGAACTTACTCAGGGACAGTTCAGTCATAGGGATGGGTTTCACCCTGACTACTTTTCAAAGGTAGTATTACTGCTCTTCATTACTATGCAGGTATTAGTGTATTCATTACTTGGAGAAGAAACTATGTTTCTTTCCTCTTGTAATGCAGTCAAATACTTAGCAGGGATGTTACTGAATATAAATCAATAGCATTAGTGCAATAATGCAAGTGGTCTTTTTCCTGAGAAAAGGAGAATGGCAAGGTTAGCAGGGAAGGACACAGGAGGTCACGTCTCATACATATGTCAATTGGATGTTGTATGCAAGAGCTGCATTTGATGCTTCTGCCCATTTTTCATGAATGCAGATTGTTGCATTGTACTAAGTAAATCCAAAGATGAAATAAAGCTGGGGAATGTAGTAAGAAACCCTGAATTTCTTACACTGTTTTCAGAGAGTGAAGAAGTGAAGACAGTACTTAAAAGGCCTATTTTTGGAGGGAATAGGTTGTTAAAAGTAATGTATACATTTCAGAATTATTAGTATGGTTCTGTCAAAACAAGGGACCTTGTTTAACAAAGTAGAGGAACAGAGAATGAGATAGGAGAAAATCTGCATTGTTGAACTTTCCAAATTTCACTTTCTGTCTGAGATTGATTGCTGAAGATGAGATATAGTCAAACAAAATTACCATTTAAATAACATGTTAAACATCAGAAAAAATTGTTCTCTGATGCATAAAAAAGTACAAAAGGATAACAGAAGGTCCTCCAGCCCATCTCTGGACATCTCTCTGTCCTTCTTCTCTAGAAGAGAGCACCTGCATTATATAATTCCTGAAATGTGATCATCTAACTGGATTTTAGAAAACTAGCGGTGCAGACTAGGCTATGTGTTCCAGTGCTTACTTGCAGAAATTCTCCCAAAATGGGTCATCTTTGTGGCAATTACATAATATTTCTTTTTGACCTGCCCAGAATGCTTACTGAGAATAGTTTAATCTCTTTGTAATGGTCTTTTATGTTCCTCAGTAGTGTCTTCTCTAAACTGAACAACAATTATTCCTTTCATTTACTGTCACAGAGTACAGTTTTTAGATCAATTTTCGCTGTTCTCTTGACTGTCTCAAACTGATTGACCTCTTTCTAGCAGTGGGGCTTCCCATTACAGAGATAATTCTGAGCTGAAGCCCTACCTGGGCAGGGTAAAGTAAAAATACAATTTCCTTTCTCTCACAGGCAACTTCAACTACATGTTGAAGTTTCATAATTACTTTTTTCATTAAGGCTGCTGATTTTGACTTCGGTTCAGTTTCTGACCCATGATATTCCCTTTGTTGCTGATCTTTATGGGTCAGTCCTTTCTGAGAAGACTTCAGTTCAGCCTGAATTATTTAACCGTGGTGAATATTCCGTGTTCTCTGTTGGTACTTCTTGATAAGATTAGGTTTTATGCTCAGGAATGTGATGAAAGACTTAGCAATTCTTCTGCGTGTGAGAATTGAAGCTTACTATCTATTTAAGGATTTCAGTTACCAGGAACTGTTTTACCTTAAGTGGCACATCATCTGCTGTTATGAATGCTGGTTTTGTGCTGAGCCCTTTATAGGCAGTCTGCTAAGGAACACTCTTTTACATCACTTCGTTTGAAATAAGTTCACTCACTGACTTATGTATGTGTTTCCTGGAATGTGCTGTGAGTATCTGGTAGTGTACCAGTCTGCCTGTGGCTTTTTGTAACACATCTTGTCTTTTTTGGTTGGCTTCATCTCATCGTTGTCATTCATGCAGTATGTCAGTACCCGGATATGAAGAAGTTCAAATCCTTTTTCTTTGAAACCCATTGACTTTTAATATTCTTGAAAAACACTACCATATGAATAAAACTAAGGCCTGTTTGGAACGAGAGGTTCAAGTTATTAGCCATCTATACTGGACACATTAGTTTTTCTTTTACCTCTGTCAGCTAGTGTGTGGAAAAGGCAAGAAACAGAAAGTGTAATCACTATATATATATACACAGTTGGATTTCACTAACTTGTGATTACTTTTTTTAATCTTTATATTCCTGTTCTTTGGGGAATGAGCTGTTTTTCCTCTCGTTGGAAACTCTCATATACGTAATTTGGGTCTCCTGCATATCAACAAGAAACAGCAGCAGAGATTCTCAGTTTTGGGATAAGGTTGCTTATTCACTTTGTTTTGTGTGTGCTTGTGATTAGATTATTCTCCTAACATGACATTTTAGGGATTTATCAAACCTGTGTTGAATTTGGTAAACTAAATCAATTTTGAGAAGTTATGTTTCTTTTATCATTTTCAAAATTGGAACATCTTGTTTTTTGCAATATTTTGTTTCTTTTTTTTTTTTTCCTATTTTTATTAATTGATATTTATTTTCAGGAATAGAAACACTCCAAAACAAAGAAGTGGGGTTTTCCTCCATTTCAGTGAAATTCATATTCACTTAGAGGGTTTTTTTTTTCCAAGTTAGTTGTTTTGTCAGTTCTACACCAAACCAAACAAATCAATATACACAGATTCATTCGTAAAGCCACCACTGAATAATGTGTGTAATTGTTTATTTCTACATGTGTATTGAGATAAGCAAGAAGCATTAAGTATTTGGAACTTGTGAGAGTCCAGATAGTTTTGATGTTAAGGACCTTGAGTACCCATATGTGGGTAAATAAACAAAAGTGTGTTGATTTTCAGTGCTTCTACACATCAGATGTTCCTACTAACTACAGTAAAAAGACCAAGGTGCCACTCAGAACTTCTAGATTAGTTGCTACCTTTGGTTGGTTGGTTGTTTACTGTTTTAAATGATTAACTGTGCATTCACAAGAAAAATACAATTTTTGTCATAGTATTGACATATTTTCATTTTTTTACGTCTCAAGTTCCTGCAGAATTGTATTTAATTTTTAAAAATGGTGAGAGAACAAAAATAGCTTACTGTTCTGTCAGAGAAACTTTAATTATAGTGCTTGCAGGTGGGAAGAGAGACAGTAGGTCATGTCTTTATTACAACATATCTAATTAAGTAGCGTAGATAAAGCTTTGCCTTCGTACAATGTGCCTTCTTTTTGATAGAAATATGACAGCTGATTGGACTGGAGTTAAAGAGTAAGTTTCGGGTCAAGCAGTGCACTCAGATGTTGCTTTCTCATTGAAGCCACACTCAGCCAAGGCAACAGGAGTCAGTTTTAATGAGGCTGGTGCTGCCCAAGAAGGAGATAGATCATAAATTAGTCATACAAGAAAAAGGAGACATAAAGGGATATAGAGAGGAGATAAAACAGTTTTGGCAGATAAAGAAAGGTGATTTCCTACTGAGGGCACTCACAGGTCCTTCGAAATGAAAGTAGCAGATGGCAGGGGTATTGTCACAAAGTTGGGATGACAGTTCTTTAGAAGGTGATTATTGTCACGGATATTTCTCTGATGAAGAATCGGAGGTGGGATTTTCTGAATTTTAGTTGACTGTCTCCCATTTGTTCTTATGGAAGACAGACCACTTTGGACTGTGTCAAGGTTTGACTCACCCCATGGAAGTGATGTCCACATGGTGTTTAAAACCACATACACACATGATATGTCAAAGTTGTGAATTTTAATGGAAAACCTGAAGCTTGGATTTATGGTAATTAAAATTAAACCCTGAAAGCAAATCTATTTAGAGAAGTTGCCTTCTAATCTGTGAAGGGGCTGACACTTTTGTGGTTTTCTTTCCTACTTCACATTTGAGCACAGTGTGTGCCTCAAATGTTAATAAATTTATCCTCATAATGAAAGGACAATTTAAGAAAATGTTGATAAGTCTGCTTTCCCAAAAATAGCTGAGACAAAACTTGAGTACACAGGGCTTAGTGCCTGTAAATTTCTTTTTTTATATTATTTATAATTATTTATTTTTTATTATGTTTTAACTACTGGTTTCTTAGCCCTCTTAAAAACCCAATTGCATATTTAGAGTACGTATATTAAGCAGCTACATTATGTTGCTGTTGCTATGTTATGTTCAAGCCATCCAAACCTAGCAAAATTCTTGCAGAAGCCAAATATTTTTCACACAGATAGAATTTCAAGAAACTGAGGTCCGATGTAACAAAGCCACTTGCCTAAGGTTGCCTGAGTAGTCTGAAATAGAGCACAAATGTGAAGGTGTTCCATTGCAGGACAGCAAGCATAAAACCACCCTTCTTCCTTGTAAGTAGCGGCTCTAGGCAGAAATGTATCTGTTTAGTTGATATATATATTTTAGATAAGAAAATTGAAGTCTTACTAGTACACTTACTACTTTCTTTAGCAAAGCTCAGAAATTATAAATCTTCATATTCTTGATATGCATGAACTGTCATTATAAAAGCTATGCCAGTTATATCTTTTCAGCTAATTTATTGGATTGATGCACCATAAATCAAATAGCTCGCTAGTTTTATTCACTATAAGCAGAAATAGTTGTGTTGTTCTCAGCTAATTCTTGCAATGCTGCAAACAGTAACTTCTGTGAGTGGTTCCAGCTAAGTCAATCAATTTAATGAAGCTTACGCAGAGTAATAAGAATTAAGTCACTGCTAAAAACTAAGCTATGATAACCTACGTTCTTTGGAAGAATTTATGCACAAAGCACTGTTGATTCTAGGGATATAGTGGCAAAATATTTCAGTAATTAAACATGTCAGAAAAAGCCATATTTAACTGTTTCAATGAAGAACTTATTCCTAGCATAAGATAACTTTTTATGTTTTAGATTTTATTTGAGTATACAGAAGCTGGGGACAATCTGTGCTCAACTGGATCAACACAATTGAACATTCCCACCATTTCAAGCATTTTAAACCCTGAATCAGATGCTAAAAAACTCTCTTCCCTTGGTGTCTGAATCTCTAAGTAGTTGGATAGCATTTTCAAGTTTGAGTTTGGGGTGGTTTTTTTTTTATTCCCCCCCCGCCCGCCCCTGCCGACAGTAGCGTTAGAATCTCGTTACTGAGAAAAGTGTGAAAGTTAGAAATTCGCAAAATAAATTCATTCTTTGAGTAGTGTTTTAAAGATAAACCCAGCATAACAAAATACATGCTGGAACAATAGGAGCTGTCAGCATTACTAATGATGTAAGACTCATGCTCTTTTTGAACAGTCTGCTCTCTACAAAAGGATTAGTAAATTTGGTCATTATATCTAATTAATAATCACTTGAATGAAAGACAAATGATATATTAGATAGCATACGTGAGTCTTTCTGTGCCAGTGTGAATTGTAAGAAAGCAGTCTCAAAGCGCTTTTTTAATAAAACTTGTAGGGAGTGACAGCACATCAGTAATGGCATGAATCACTTTCTTAAGGTGGCAGGGCGCACAGGCTCCAGACCTCCCGAAGACAACCGAATGTTTCCTTTCCGTACTGCTGTACTGTTTTACTTTACAACTTAACAATATATCAGTGTGTCTTGACTTTTCTTCTGGCTATCAATGCAGAACTCCACAGAGATAAAACTCCCTGTTTTTAAGAGAAATATACACCCATCAAGAAAACCCAGGATATATTGTTGTATTTATTTGTTCAGAGTGTGATCTCTTACTCTTTCTGTTGATAGTGTTTCAGAGATGATAACTTCAGTGTTAGCATAGTGATCTATGAAGCTGTATATTTCTAAGCTTTCCTCTGTCCAGCAAAAAGCCTAGAGGATGATATTTTTTCTTTACTCTCCTGAAAAGCTGACTTTTAATTCTTTGGCAGGAAACCAACATGTTTACTGGAAGAAAGTAAACTTCCATAAACTTTGCAGACCTTTTCCTATAAGATTTTTTGAATCCCTGATTATTTTACACTGCTTAGTAAATGTACTAATTTAACATTGAAATCTCAATTTCAAGAGAAGAGCATAGAAACAGGAAGAGTAAAATATCCGTATTGCCTAGCTATAGAGGTAAGCTACAGTTAATGGTTCGTTGCAGCATATTCTGTGCCATCTGCACACACTGCTCTGATTGCGTCAGCCAGAACAATTGACTACCTCCCTGGTTTGGAAGATCTCAATAGGCCTCCTGCTCAGAGATGTATGGCGGATCATAATTAAGGAAGACTCCAGTACCTATAAGTGAATTCAGAATCCTAGATACAAGAAGATGATACTTGAAGTCCCTGTCCTCAGTGGCTTTGGTTTTGATGATAACACTTGGTGAACAACTGAAGTTTTGCATGCTCAAACTTCTAGTGTGTTGATAGGACTAAACAGTGTCATTTCTGTCCTGTGTGCTAGTAGTAAGAAAATATTGGGGGCGGGGGAGGGCAATGTGAGAAAAGGATTAGTTTTCCTACATGAAGGCATGCTTTTATTAGAGAATTATTTTATTTCTCATGTTCTCTTTCTAACATCAGAATCTGAAACTCACTGCTACATTTTAATACTTTAAACAAAATAAGAGGTAGAGGTCTAAAACCTAGGTTGATCTGAAAAGGTTGTTGAACTAAGGTTCCTCACTTCCTGGATGTTATTAAAGGCATGTTAAATCATGCCAATCAGGAATGTTTTAGGAATAAGCATACCTTGTGAAGGTAGATGGATATTTTGAGTTTTTTCCCTGCCTTATTTTTATATGTAATCAAGTATTTCACTTCCAAAAAGAACAGTCACACAGTCTTTTAGAAACCTTAGAAATCTTCAGGCATGCTCCCCAATTATGTTGTCAGAGAGCATTTCTTGTTTAGCTGTTTCTTCAGATGACGTTTCTTCTTCTTCTTCGACTTTCAAACAGGCCTGAACAGCTTATGTGGAAACATACCCACTTTATCCTTTTAAAGCTCAGGAAATTAGAGAGTATGTAGGAGTTGGGCTCCTGCTTGATTGTTCTAATAAATCACTTCTTAAAATCCCCTTGATCAGCTGTTAGTTGAATTTAAAAAAAAAAACCACAATAATTCAAGCTGAGTTAAAGTGAAAACTAACAAACAGAAAGTGGTGAGTTTTGCTTTATTTTTACCAAGTATGAAATGGATTTCTGCAGTTTGGTAAGGACACAGATTTACATAATTATAAAGAAATAAGACTGTCTTTGTGTAGCATTTAGATTAGCTTCAGAAGTTCCTCTTTGGTTTGGCTGACTCCTTATTTCTTCTGCTTTGTTCTGTGGAGGACCATATTCTGAATATTCCTCAACTACTTCTTCACAGTCCTGTTCACAAAAAAAGTGCTGCACAAACCTTGGTTAACTCAATCAATTGAGAGACTTTTATATACTTTTGAAGTTTCCTAATGATTTCATCTTAGTTTTTACTTGATTGTCAAATGTATAAATCAATAATCATTCCAAACAGAAAAATAAAACTTTTCCATTTGACATATTGAACATATACTAATAAAGAAGACGTATGTGCTCAATTGAAAAGAACTAAAATATATGCTTTGGCCTGATTTGAAAACAAGTGTATAAACTATAATGCTGCTTGTATTTCACTTTTTGCCGACATCCCTGGAAGTTTTCAGGGTTGGGTTGGAGGCCTCTTTGAGCAGCCTGGTCTAGTGGAAGGTGTCCCTGTTTGTGGCAGGGGGATTGGAAGTAGGTGATTTTTAAGGTCCCTTCCAACCCAGACCATCTATGACATTAGATTGAATTTGTTGGGGTCTTTGAGTGGGCAAAAAAAATTAAAAGAAAATCACATTGGAAAGACTGACATTTCAATGCCAACAAATACTCTTGTCACATCAGAAAAATGCAGTTTAGACAATGTGCCAGATTCTGTGTGGATGTAGTGTCTTTTTGTAAGCCAGACAAAGCAAGTCTCTTAAGATAGTTAATCTTCAGCAAAATTTCTCTCAGAAGTACTCTGATGCAATTCCTGAAATAGAACTGAACTCAGTTGTGTTCCCTCAGTACTTTCCTATACAAAATTTATTCAACTCAAGTTAAGCTGCCTTTGCAAACCTCACCATTTGAAGTTGCAGATAATGCAATACTTCAAGTGCAAATGAGCTTCTGTGAAATTCTGCAAGGTTCTTATTCTTAGTATCAGTGAAATGGGAAGATAGACTTGTGATTTTCACATTGTGTTTCTCAAGTAACTTATTAAAACTGACTGTTATGTTCTAGAGATGATCATTAACACGAACAGCTCCATTGAGAAGAACAGAGAAAACATCTTTTCTCTGAGGTATCTTCACATCCTTTTTTAGGCTGTCCATATGCAACATTACCTTATATCAAGTTTGTGTACAGAACATTATCTTCACAACCATGAGGTGTAGCAATAGTTTGTTGACTTCTTCACAGAATCACAGAATGGTCAGGGTTGAAAGGGACCTCTGGAGATCATCTAGTCCAACCCCCCCACCAGAACAGGGTCACCTACAACAGGTTGCACAGGACAGTGTCCAGGCGGGTTTTGAACGTCTCCAGAGTGGGAGACTCCACAACCTCTCTGGGCAGCCTGTTCCAGTGCTCCACCACCCTCAAAGTAAAGAAGTTCCTTCTCATGTTAAGGTGGAACTTCCTATGTTCAAGTTTGTGCCTGTTACCCCTCGTTCTACTACTGGGCACCACTGAAAAAAGACTGCTCCCACCCCCCTGGCACCCTCCCTTTAGGTATTTGTAAGTATTAATAAGATCTCCCCTCAATCTTCTTTTCTCTAAACTAAAGAGACCCAAGTCCTTAAGCCTTTCCTCATATGAGAGATGTTCATATCCCCTAATCATCTTTGTAGCCCTTTGCTGGACCGCCTCCAGCAGATCCCTGTCCTTCTTGAACTGGGGAGCCCAGAAATGGACGCAGGACTCCAGATGCGGCCTCACCAGGGCAGAGTAGAGGGGGAGGATGATGTCCCTCAACCTGCAGGCCACACCCTTCTTGATGCACCCCAGGATGCCATTCACCTTCTTGGCTGCGAGGGCACATTGCTGGCTTCCTTTGACTGTGTTACAGATCCAATACTTTAAAGACTGATAAACTAGACAAAATTAAAAAAAAAATAAATATTTTTTCATTTCTTGTTCTCATAGAATTGCTTTCAAAAGGCTGCAAGTACAACAACAATTTAACTTGTTAATCTATTAGTTTATTAGTCAAAATTTGAAGTGGAGTGGCTTTTTTATGAAGTACTTAGAACACTTGTAAGCTTTTGAGATCCTAAAGGGGAAAACATAATAGAATATAAACCTGCTTTTTTTGTTATCTAGCTGCAAGTGGCCTGTTTGTTCATTTTGATTACTTATTATCAAATTTGGTAATATATTTTCAAGTAGCTATCTCCTTCTCTTGAATAAAAAAATCCTGGTGCAGCATGCTCAAGTGGAAGGACCCCCACTGAACTCCCTCTTCTATGCAATACTATTTTATGGTATGGTATTCAACTGTTGGCACGGATTCACTGTACCCAATTGAAAAATGCTTTATATTTGGTCACATTTTGACTTAATATGTCCAACTATGCAGATAATTTATTCACATAATTTAATTCTTTGTTCAGTAGCCAATCTGAAAAATAACAAATGGTTTTAGGTTTTCCCAACGTGAAAATTTTCCATTTGTCATGTCAGGTTGAATGAACCCATCAGGAATCATGCTTAGTTTCAGACTTTCTTTCTATAAAAGCAATGGAATTTTTTGAAACAACTGCTTAAATTGCATGAAGACTGGAAACAGAGCAAGAAGTAATGGTTGTGCTGATGACATATCTGTCACACTCCCAGAAAACGGTATTTAGAGACCTCAGCTGACAGGTGAAATAATATGATTTAGCTTTCTACTTCTTAAAGTGTTTTTATATGGGTATACGATGAGCTGTATTTCCCCAAGTTGATGGATAGTTTGAGTTACTCTAAAACTTAATTACTCTAAATATAATGTTTTACACAACATTAATAATTTTGAATAATAAACTTGTTATTAATGATTACTAAATATACTTTAAAATAGTTTCAAGTCAAAGATAAGAAATTAATTTTCTTTTAAAGGTTGTATGGTGGGCTATTGTATTATTCTAAACAATATCTGAAACATGAAAAACTCACAAAACAAAAATTATTTTTAAAATGAAACTTTTGGATATTACTAAGTGGAGATTTATATGACTATTTTTACCTGGAGCCAATTATTACTTGTATATGTTCATATATCCAGCATACTTCTCTAAATGTTTGAAATAAAGTATCCATGTCATAAAATAGTGGCAAATGTATCTGGGAGGCTGGAAGAACTAGCGCAGATGTTGAAGTGAAAGCATGACTCTTGATTAAACATTAAGGTCTCATAATTTTACTTATAACTTGATTGTACACTGTGGAGTGAGAGAAACATTTACCCATTCTGTATATATTTTAAAGTAGAAAAATTAAGGAGACTTCTAAACAGCTTCCTGAATCTGAAACAAATTAATTTGCAGGATATGTGCATGAAAGAAAGTAGACAAAACTTAATGCTTTGATTTAGTTAAAAATGCTTTGGATGGAGTTAGAGAAAATACATCTTTAAAGACAATCTGGACCAAGCAAGGAGCCGTAATTAGATATACAGCAGAGGTTCTGATCCTAAAATACATTCTTTTATGTGCAAACCACTTCAGAGTAGGCCCTGATAACTGCTAAGAAGCCTTTTCATTGACATTGCTGCTTTTTAAAAGAACTCTTTTCTTTTATCAGATCAGTACCTAATGAGCAAATTTGTATAGTACTGAGGTAATCAAAAACACATTTGAGAAAATAAACTGAACATATTAATCCAGTACCTCTCTTATACTTAACATGCACTGTCTTTCCTGGCGTGGTAAATTCAGGTTGAACTAGTATTCGTTTGTACAGCACGCATGCAAGCTGTAAATTTGACTTAAAGCCAGTGATTGCTGCTTTCTTTGTGTTCATCAGCACAAGTGTTACAGAGGCACGTAGAGAAATTTCCCTTCTTGTGCTAGAATTATCACCAGAAAGGGAAGGAAAAGGAAATGTAAGCTGCTTGTTTTTTTTCCTGGTGCTGAAATTTTTCATTTCAGTACAGAACAAGAAAACATAAGCAATTGTCAAAATGGTTGTTTTGTATGTCTGTATTAATTCTATGTTATTCCTCTCTGCAGCAAACAATATGCTTGTAGTGGACATTTCCTGAATGATGAAAAGAATATTTTTCAGAGGTGTCTAGAGTTCACTGTCTATATACACCCATTAAACATATTTCTTGTTTTACACCCTTTTCCCCCACAAACAAGCTTTTTTAAAATTTGGAATGAGCTATTCCAGCAAATGCAAATAAGATTGCATGGATGAATTTTAATGGAAGTTGGGAGGACAAATAATTGCAGCTGTGGAAATTAGGTTCATGATGATCAAATACATTCCGCGAAGGTATACTTACGCACATGGAACAGATCATGTATCGAAAGGGAATATAGTGCGTTTGACTATAGCTATATTATAAAAGCTGTTTAGGTACCCAAGGTGGCATTTAGGAATCTGTAAAATTTTCCTAGAAAGCAGGCATGTCAGCTGTTGACATGTTTTTTTAAAAATCCATTCTGTACACATCTTCTTGAGCACCTGGTGTCAGCTTCTTCTTCATTTAGGATCAAGCCTAAATGAAGCAAAATGCACAATAACCTGGGCATTAACAGCAAATATCAAGTTAAATACAAGTTGAAAACAAGTGGTCTAAGTTTACCATGATTTTAGGCCACCTTCCAGGAAATGTGGTGATTATCTGTGTAGTGGAAAAGGCTGGGGCACATAAAGTGGTTAGCTAAGAGGTAGAAACTACAATGTGCCATAAAATTAATCTCTCTGATGAATTAATGTTCTTCATATATTAAGGAGGCAGGAGTTTCAGATTCTGGCCTATGTTTTGGAAGGTGTTTCATATTTTTCGCTTGACTGTAGGGTCAAAAGTTCAGATACATGAGTCTCTCATTTTGGGGAGAAGGATAAATATGTGTGGGGTGTTATTCTTTTTGTACTGAAGAAAGAATAATGATATTTTAAAAAACAGTGGAAAAAATTCCATCTCAAGCCCATGACTACCCAAGTATTTGAGGCTTTGGAAAGAATATTTTTAATTTACCAGAGTATGTTGGAAGGCAGTCAATAAATTTGCTGAATACCATTTAGTAACTGGCAAAGAATGTATGTCTAGGAAATGTGTTTGCAATATTCAGGGCAGAAAGTGTGAGGAGGGATTCAGAAGAAAATGTGTGCACTGGAAACCATTACAGAGAATCAACAGGGATATGTTTGATAAGCAGTTAATGCAAATGAATTGCCAAACTGTACCATTTTACATAAACACATAACTTCTTAAAGCTAGATCTTATGCTCTGGAACATGCATGAAAATATCCTTGCCATAAAAAAGAAAAAGGTACCTTAACACCCTTAATAATATATAGGCATAAATTACGCAGTTGATAGCTGTTGATTTTTTAAACTCTATTGAAGTATCAAGACCCAAGATTTTTACGAGCTTAGTCACTTGATACGTCTTCAGTTTTCTGATAAAGTGAGATCACAAACGTTTCCTGTGTCTGGCATTTTAAACTGATACTTGAGAGAGAAAGAAAAAATTTAATTCAGGAGGATTTGAGGCATCTTTCTTGCTTTATTGTATCTTTATCTTGTCATTTTTGATATAGGTGAATTCAGTTTCCAACCCTGAAGAAAACCAGGAAATGCTTGGGTTATTTTATTTTATTCGTCACATGCTTTTTAGTAAATCAGAGGGTAATATGCATATTCTTGTAAAATAGTTCTTTGTGTAATGCATTTCACCTCATTGCCTCAGTTGTTCATAAAATGTGCATTCCTAGTGATGGTTTTTAATCTAGGATTTCTTTAGTTTGAGGTTTAGATAGGTTTAAAGGAAATGCTGAAAATGAAAGCCAGAAAAAATAATTTAGCAAATGAATCATATGAGAAAATTCTGTGGAAAAATTCAGTAGTCCTCATTTTACTCCTAATTGGAACATTTTCTCAAAAGATCGTCTGCCTCAATTATTCTAGTTTACCACAGAACAAATAAATAGAAAACTTATGTGTCTGACTGTATTTGATCTGCTGTCATTAAAATATCTATACCCAAATGTAATTCCCTATGTAACAATACAGATTACAATGAAGTGAGAGAGAGCGTGGAGAAAGAAAACATAATGAGGGGATAGCTTGGAATGGTCTGGAGATCTAAAATTGGCTAGAGTTTATGCAGAGTTATTTTTCATTACTTGTAAAGAAATTGGAAAAAATGCAGTCATCTGAGCCCTAAAAATCATTGAAAGTTGGTTACCACTATAAAATAAAAAGTATACTGGAGAATCATGAGTTATATTACAGCAGAGAATTGTTACTCATTTGACAAAAACAGGTGCCTGTATAATACTTTCATATTTAAAAAAAAAAACCAAACACCTCATGTAGTCTTTAGAAGAATAACTATTACCTTTTTTTCAGGCAAATATTTAATGATATATTTATTTGGGAGAATTAATTTTATAAAATCACATTTTTATATGTTCTGGTAAAGTATCTCTCTTCTGTTGATTGGAAAGTGAGTCTGAATTTTCATGTCACAGTTTAGTGTCTAAGGCAAAAGATAAGACTACAGTGAAGTATTTAAAGTCTGAAGGTGATACTACAGTGAGTTTCATAGAGTGATAGATTGGTTTGGGTTTGAAGGCACCTTTAAAGGTCATCTAGTCCAACTCCCCTGCAATGAGCAGGGTCATCTTCAAGTAGATCAGGTTCCTCAAAGCCCCGTCCAACCCTCCCTTGAACAATTCCAGGGATGGGGAATTTTAATGAGGTATTCTTCAGGGCCAGATATTCTGTGTAAATGTGATCTTTTCTGGTCAACACTAGCTTTAAGTCATTTTTAGCTCTCAGGTAGCGTCTATGTTATCTACATAAAAAGTTGTGCCTTGGAAGTACATGGAGTTCAGAATTTGGAGATCATCTGTGTTAGCTGCAGATGAAGTATTTTGCAGCTTTTATGGTACAAATTTCTGTAGCCAAGTACTCTCAGCTATGGAAACCCAGTGCAAGAGAACTTAGGAAGCAAAACCAGACTGCTCTGGTTAACTGTGGATGTTTGGCAATGATGAATTAAAAGCTGGTGCTGCAGACATATTCTGGTGACACTTCACAGAAAGAGCTACAATATCGCAAAATACTTTTGGATTTTGGTCTGTTAGTTTAGCTTTAAGGGAAACAGATGCATTCATCACTGTATTTTAAAATCTATTTAAAAGTCAAGTAAACATAATTTAATATTATGTTAATATTATGCTACTATTATTAACACTAGCGAATGGTCGTTCTCCATCTAAGATGGCAGTATCTCCTGCTAGTGCTTTGAAAAATGGAATAATTTCATATGTTGCAAAAATGCAAGAACCTTAAGACAGAATCACAGTACCGGTTTAAAATGATGGATCATAGCTCAGTGAAGGTATATAAACTTCAGTATAAACTTCTACCATGTTTAATACCAATGAGATTGATTCACAAGTACAGGTCTTAGGTACAATAGAAAGTATTTCTGATTGAACTTCAAAAAGAACTATTTGCAACAGCTGAGGAAATGTTAGAAAAGATGAATGTAATTATTTAAACTTCATTTGACCAAGCTGTGAAAAGCAACACATGCTGCCTCATAAAATGATACATTTTTACTTTAAAATGATGTCAGTTGTGTCAGTAAGTAACCATCTAATTCTCTACTCCATACCATGAAGGAATAGAAGAGTAACCTGAGTTAGTGAAGCTGCAGAAGGCAAAGAAAGAATGTGGGAACAGGAGGAAAAGTATGCAAAAGCAATGCTAGTTGAAAAATGTGAAGTCTTTTTTTTCTGTGTACATACAAATACAAATTTATATACATAGATATAAAAATGTGCTTATGTCATGGTCAGGGCTTGTGTTTGAAAAACCTAAAATTTCCATTCAGAACCAGTGATGAAACTTTGCAAAGTAGTCCTTATCTGCAGCATTGCTAAACTGATTTCTCACGTTAAGGTTTAGTGACATTGGCTTTGGTCTTGTGTGGAACTGTGGTCCTGATCCTGTGAAGTGTGTAAGGATGTATTTAATTTATACAAAAGCTCTCCTTATGTTAGTTTTATACTGAAATTTAGGTGTATATGTGAGTGCTCCACTGGACTGGGAAAGAAATACTCATTGCTTTGCTGAACTCAGTGCACTGAGGCAAGAAATAACCATTCAAAGGTGTGATGCAAATATCAGTGTTACAGCTGTATGGTAGCATCCTGTGTAAATATAATTCAGTCTGATATTTGGCTCAGTTTATTGGCATAGTTTTGATATTTGGGGCTTGCAGCTCTGGAATTCCTCTGCCACTTTTAGTTGTATTGTTTTGAGTAGTTCCTCCGTTAGTAGACAAGGGGAAAGGTAGCTGATTTCCTTGCAACTTGCGTAAGTTAGATGAGAGAATGGCAGGGTTGTTTTTTTATTAAGTATAAATAAATGTGTCCATGCACTTTAGCCCTGTACCCCCTACTTTAGGAAAAGAAGTAATTGTTCAGGGCTGCACTGGCTTAACCAGGGGATGTGACAAAATGTTATTGTGGTAAGGTGAGATGTGGCTAAAAGCAAATCTGCCAAAAACGTAATTAAGGTAAATGGAAGCCTATATTAATGAAACTCATTGAGAAGCTGATGCAGGAATAAAATGTGGTTTGAGAATAATTATTTGAAAGCAAAATCATCAAGGCTTATTCTATGAAGTAAAAAAGTTATGCATTCAATGACAGTTTGAAATGAAAAGAAAGTAAAGGATTGCAAATCAATAACAATAAAAAGTGCACTAAGCTAATGGATCCCTTGTTTCAAATTGAAAGTGACAGTTTTGAATTCCAGAGTAAACCCTTAGTGATGGCCCTTTTCATTACCGTGCAGCCGCCCTGCCATTTTAACTTCCACAGCTTTACTCGCTTGGCTACGTGCTGCTTTGATCTATGACTCTATTTGCCATGCCTTTCAGGGATAGGGAAGTGGGAACTCATTACTGAAAAACACCCGAGTGATTTGGAAGATAGATTTTCATGTCACCAGCTGATCCCTGAGGCTCAGCATCCCCCCTTTGAACAGAAAGTTAAGTAAAACCTGAGAAGATGTTTTCCATGTTCCTCTTTCAAAAGGGACTTTGCTGACTAACTGATTTAATGGGCATATCTGTTTACAGGCACTTCTGTGTCTTCCGGTAGAATAAACACTTTTCCTTGTAGCAAAGAAAGAGCTCAGTGGTTTTCTTAGTCTTGTCTCTTGCTTTTAGCTCTGTGCTATTCCCATAATACTCTGGACCACTGATGCTTGACACATAGGAGTTGAAATAATCAGAACTGATTGGAATATACAAGATAAAATATCGCAAGATTATACCATAGGAGAAAATCTTGTAGACAGAGGTGCTTCAGTCTCCCTTCACGCCCTCAATTTCCTTAAATGCTACAATCATCATTTCCTGTAAGATGGTTCTGATAGTTTTTCCTCCTAATTACTTTTAAAATATCTTATTTAAGGAAACAATCAGGAGTATCCTATGTATACATACATATGCTTCGAGACAGCAGCTGGGTTGTATGAATAATTAGTTTTGTTTCTTAGGATAAATAAAGGATGACTCAACCAAAAATTATGCAAGGGTTCCTGTTTATGAAAAGAAAAAAAGAGAAAAATATTTAATTACGAATAAAATCCTATGACCAGCACAGATATTTAATGTAAAAAAAGGCAAGCAGATAAACTCAAATTAAGCCATTTAACATTAGAGACAGTGGCCTCACTTGTATCTGCAATGACTGAGGCATTCCCTCATATTTTGAGATCTAGATTCTATTTACCTTTTTGTTTTTTTTCAGTATCACTTGCTTTTCAGAATGATCTCCTGAATTTTATGCTTCAAAGTGCTTTAGATATGTCACATCCCTTTTAATATTTGATTTCATATGAACGGTATTCATTTTCTTAATGTACCTCTAAGTATAAAAAGTGATTCTTTATATTGCTTTTGTAACATTCACCAGGGGGATGAACACCTAAATTCTGCTCCAAATGTCTACATTTAAGAGAAAAGTATCAAAATAGAATGTTGAGAAACCATTCTTGAATATGCACTGGGCACTCACTTGCTTTCGCTTGGGAACACGTGGATTCAAAGAATTTCATTTGAAGAAATGAGTCAAATCTGGAACTAAGTGAAGGTTAACATGAATTAATGAAAATTTGGTTTGGTTTTTTGGGCTTTTTTTGTTGATTTTGTTTTGCGAATGATATATTTTAACATCATTGGAAATATTGTTATTTTATTTATGTTTTTAACAAGAATGTCTAACATTTTTGCAGTGAAAACATGGGGAGAAAAAATGGTTGTGAAAAGACAAACACAAGTTTGCATTATAAAAACATTAGAAGCCTTTCAAATAAATATTTCTGTGAGCATTTTTCCAAAGTGGCTATAAAATAATAATAACCCATTCTATACTCCAAGGAGAATAAATCTTCTGTTTAGTATGTGGTAGACAGCTGTTTTGCTATCATGTGAAATACTGGAGGAAGTAATAATCTAATGATTGGTTATCTTGATATTGTCTAAATAGCTTACATTCAGATCATTGTAAATACTTGGACATTTAATTATCACTAAAATTGGTAGGTATTATATGCCTAATTCCTTCATCCTTGGATTTGGGGTCTAATCCTCTGGCTGTGCAATTAATGGAAAACTTATTTGCTGCAGTTTTGAGTTTCAGATTCTTCATGCATCCATTTCTCTCTTCAGAAAAAAAAAAAAAAAAAAAGTGTTAAAATGATCCATAGCAAGTGTCTTGATCTGCTCAGAAGAAATCTGTGGTGCATGTAATGCATCAGTATATGGTGGGGGCCAACCAGGTGGAAAAGAGCTTTGCAGAAATGGACCTGGGGATTGTCCTGGTGGACATCAAGTTGAACATGAGGAAGCAATATGCCCTTGCGGCAAAAAATGCTAGTGGTATCCTGGGCTACCATTAGACAGTATTGCCATCAGGTCAAAGGAGGTGATCCTTGCCGTATACTTAGCACTTGTGAGGCCACACCTGGAATATTGTGTCCATTTCTGGACTCCCCAGTACAAGAAAGACATGGGCAGACAGGGGACTCCAATAAAGGGCCATGAAGATAATGAAGAGACTAGGGCATCTCTCCTACGAGCAAAGCCTGAGAGAGTTGGGACTGTTTAGCCTGGAGAAGAGAAGGCTCAGGGGGGGATCTTATTAATGTCTGTAAATACCTGAGGGGGGTGTGTAAAGAAGACAGAGTCAGGCTTTTTACAGTGGTGGCCAGTGACAGAACCAGAGGCAATGGGCACAAACTGAGACACGGGAGTTCTGTCTAACATCAGAAAACACTTTTTCACTGTGGGAGTCGCTGGGCACTGGCATAGGTTGCTCAGGGAGATAGTGGAGTCTCCATCCTTGGAAATATTTGGAAGCCATATTGAGGTTGTCCTGTGCAACCTGCCCTAGGTGACCCTGCTTGAGCAGGGGGGTTGGAGCAGATGACCTCTAGAGGTCCCTTCCAACATCAGCTTTTCTGCAATTCTGTGATTCTGCTATTCTGCAATTTTATATTGTTCTCTTGATGTAGAGATCTTCAAACATCTGATGATGAGTCTCCAGAGAAGTAATTTATCCAAATTCGAGATAAACATACACACACATGTGGCCATGCGTGTACACATACACACAGGTACTGGCCAAAATGTTAGCATAGTTTTGGAATTGTTTAGTGGTACATTTGAACTTTCACCAATGAAATCAGCAGTATTGATTTCAATGAGGGAAGTACTGTGTTCTTTTAGGAGTTTTAATTAATATTACTATTGTGCATATAGGATTAAAGGAGGAGAATTAAAACTGAGAACTCAAAGGCAAAGTTGAAAGTTGTATTTCTGGTTTCACTGGTGGCTTGCTCTGTGACCTCGGGCAAGCTGTTCTAATTATCTGTGCCTTCATTTTCAAATTTGTAGAACCCAGATAATAAAATGCACCTACCTTGCAGGGATGTTGTGAGTTTCAATTAGTGCTTGTAAAGTGCTCTGAGCTCTACAGATAAAAGACGCCATAGCAGTAGAAACTATTATTGTTGTTATATCATTATAACACATGTTAGCCTAGCTCTGTGACATGAATCTTCATTTATCAAGAGACTTATAACTCATTCCTGGCTACCTCTCTTGTGCATTATATTTTTCTCTGTATATTGAAAATATACATCACACTGGTATGTAACCGTGCTGAATTTTATATCTATATGCACTGTGTATTCATGAGATAATAGATATTTTTTTAAGCTGCTGGAAATAATTCTTGCTCATTGATTGTCATGAGTTTACTCTTGACTGGTGTTGTATTTTTACCTGTTTTTAAAAAGTGCTGTCATCAATAAATAAATTATTTCCTTGTTTTTTAAGTGTGGCTGAAATAAAGTGTTGTGTCATATGGCATAATTGCACTTTGTTGGAGTGTATCAGTATGAAAATCATAATGTGGACATGATTTGGTAACTGCATTGTTGCATATCAAACATTAGGGCAAGTACAATGATTCACCTTGAAGAATGAAACTTATTTACTGTTCACAATGTCTAATGTATTGTCATGATTGTATCTGAAGTGGAGGAATTATACTAGCAGTGTTTGTTGCATAGCATTTGCTTGCATGGCTATATCCCTCAGCTAGTAATCAAACTATTGCATAATGCCAAAAGAGTTCTGAAAGGAAAAATTTACATAAAGTAGTATTAGCAATAGGGGATGTGGGGTCAACTGATTGATGTTCTTGCCTTATGTATCAGAGATCATCTTTAATGGCTGGTAACATAGATCTCTCGATCATGCGTAAATCATTAAGTTTCAATAAGCAGGATCTGCAAAATTATTTTCACTTTGTTGTGTTGTTATTTGCCCTAAATGCTTTATACGCTTTTTTTATTTTTGCTAACGCCCTCCCATTGTTTGCAGAGTTGCTTGACATTCTGACAAAGGTGAGGAGTCTTATTTTGATCTTTTAGTATTGTTTCAGACTGTTGACTTTACTGATATAAGTGAATGTGAATATAGAAATATAATTTCTGTAAACATTATATATTAATATTAGAATGATCATTAATTAATAGTAATTATATTATTAAACTTTAAAATTATATAATGTAAAATATATGATTATATATTGTTATTCAGATAATATAAATAAAAATGAAAGTGAATAAATAAGTAATAGATTAGATTGAAAAATCTAATACAATTTTTATTTGGTTCGCTGTGTATATGGTTATCATATGATGTTTAATGGTCAACCAAAATTGTTACTAGATCATGAGGACAAGCAGATGATGGTCAAGTAATTGCTGCAGAAACAGGGAGACGCTTAAAATGTTCCTACTTTAAGCTGTATTTTTAACATATCTCTGTCCTCCAGTCTCTTGGACCATGTGACAGATTATTCAGTTAATCTCAGAAACTGTTTAGTGCAGTTTGTGTGATTTTGCCTTAAAGCACACTATAGTGCATTCATGCAGTGTGTCTAGTTTGCATTGGTGCAGATGAGGAATATTATCTACACGTTACTTCTGTTGTGAGGCAGAAATCTGTAATAATGAAGCTGTTAGGGTGGAAAATAGAAAAAGAGCCAGTCATAGAGGCTTTTTGCCTAAAAAAAAAATTCCTTTCCTAAAAAGGAATTACTTGTTTCCTTCCTTCCTTGCTTCCGTCCTTCCTTCCTTCTTTTCTTCCTTCTTTCCTTCCTTCCTTCCTATTGCAATACTATGCATGAATAGTTTGGCATAGTCGACTTCCTGCAGTCTTTTATCAGTGCTTGTTTCCAAGTGAGCATTTTTAACTGGTTTACAGCAATAAGAATCCTGCTCACTACTGACCTGTATGTATCGTGTATGTGGCTTGTTTTTTGGTTTTTTTTTTCCCTGTCTCCCCCCTACCTATATTCAACCAAAAAAAAAAGAGATTTGTTAGCAAGGTATTTGATTTCAAAGCAAATAACATGAAAGACAACTTGTCAAGCTTAGCAGGTTTCTGAAAGTATTTTGTGGTGAGTTTCATGTGATGAAACAGAACTATTGAGAGAGTCACAAAGTTTCCTTCACTCAATAATAATGAAATGATGTATTTTAGTTACGCACTTTCCATTAAGGAAAAGTCTCTTTGCTGCTAAAGCTTTTTTTGATGCACACTGACTTTATTAGTTCTTCACAGGGTTGGTTTTCTTTGTTGGTTTTTTTTTTTTTTTTTTACATTATTAGGGAAGAAATGCAGTTTTGATAAAAGACAATAGCTTTTGTATGGAGTGAGGCTGCCAACTTCCCCAAGTTGTGAGAGCTGCTGAACTAATGTTGAAGTGTTAGTGAATTTGAGCTCTGCTGAAGAACGCTAGAAAAGCGACTCCATTCAAGTTGAAAAAGAGAGTTACAGGAAACATGAAGGGAAGAAAGAGAGGAGAACATAAATGGAAAAGAGGATATAATATGTGCAAAGTTATTTCATAGAAAGGACAAGTAAAGGTTTAAATGAAAATCTAAAGCTTGTAAGATCTTTACATCTGATAATGTTACTGAATTACCATCTGGTGGTATAAATGGACAATTCACATGCAGGATGATGAAAGAGATTTCAAAATGAGTAAAATTGTTAGTATAGCTAACTGCTGGTTTGTACCTGTGTTGTGTCCTGTTGTCACAGGAATTTATACAGAGAGCTGTTGATTATTAACATGATAATCAAAATCATGAGTCATATGTGCTTAATGAAAAATTTCATGTAAGTTGAAAGTTTGCGTTGAAATGACTCTCCACATTGCAAAGAGTGAATGGTGTAGCCTGCCATCACCACATTTGCTTGAAAATATTAGTTAATGAAAGAAATGGCACAATTCTGAATATGTGGTATGGTCTTGCTTATTGCAATTAAATTCATTGTTACCTTGGAACGAAGTCCCTGTTTAGAACTATAGAAAAACAGCAAAGAAGTAAAATGATTGGACTAGATGATCTTACAGGTCTTTTCCAATCTAGGAGATTCTGTGATTCTGTGAAAATCTTTCAGTGTATTCCTACCTTCAGTTTAGGAAACCTCTGCCTCTCCACCACACCCCTGTGTAATATAATCTCTGCGTTTTTCTCCTCTTAATGTTATTACATTGCTGCTAATTATGCCAGCTAGAACTTAAATATTTTTTCACAGAATCATAGAATGGTTTAGGTTGGAAAGGACCTTGAAGATCATCGAGTTCCAACGCCCCTGCCATAGACAGGGACACCTCCCACTAGACCAGGTTGCCCAAGGCAACGACCAGCCTGGCCTTGAACAATTCCAGCGATGGGGCCTCAACAACCTCTCTGGGCAACCTGTTCCAGTGCCTTACCACCCTCAAAGTGAAAAATTTCTTCCTAATGTTTAATCTAAACCTGTCCTCTTCCAGTTTATATCCATTCCCCCTCGTCCTGTCACTACATGCCCTAGTAAAAAGTCCTTCCCCAGCTCTCCTGTAGGCTCCCTTTAGGTACTGGAAGGACGCAATAAGATCTCCCCAGAGCCTTCTTTTCTCCAGGCTGAACAGACCCAACTCTCTCAGCCTCTCCTCATAGGAGAGGTGCTCCAGCCCTTGGATCATCCTCGTGGCCCTCCTCTGGATGCGCTCCAGCAGGTCCATGTCCTTCTTATGTTGGGGACTCCAGAGCGGGACACAGTACTCCAGGTGGGGTCTCACAAGAGTGGAGTAAAGGGGCAGAATCACCTCCCTTGACCTGTTGGCCACACTTCTGATGCAGCCCAGGATGAGGTTGGCCTTCTGGGCTACAATCACATATTGCAGGCTCATGTTGAGCTTCTCGTCAATCAGCACACCCAGGTCCTTCTCCTCAGGGCAGCTCTACAGCTATTTCCCACCAGGGCCTGTATTTGCCCCGACCCAGATGTAGGACCTTGCACTTGGCCTTGTTGAACTGCATGAGGTTGGGTTGGGCCCACCTCTCCAGCCTGTCCAGGTGCCTCTGGATGGCATCCCTCCCCTCCAGCGTGTCTACCTCACCAAACAGCTTGGTATCATCGGCAAACTTGCTGAGGGTGCACTCAACCCCACTGTCCATGTCCGCAACAAAGATGTTGAACAGTACAGGTCCCAGTACTGACCCCTGAGGAATGACACTCGTCACTGCTCTCCACTTGGACATGGAGCAGCTGACTGCAACTTTTTGAGTGTGACCGTCCAGCCAGCTCTTTATCCACTGAGTGGTCCATTTGTCGAATCCATGTTACTTCAATTTGGAGACCAGGATATCATGTGGGACTGTGTCAAATGCTTTGCACACATCCAAGTAGTAGATATCAGTTCATCTCCCCTTGTCCACTGCCACTGTAACCCCTATAATCCTGCTTGTTTATTCCTTTCAATACTTTTGTGTAAAATTTCATGTTCTCATTAATCATTTTACATATATTTCTCTCTTCTGAATTTCTGATTACTCTGACAGTCCATTTTGAGCCACCAAGAAGTGAAAAATGGGACAAACTTCCTTTTTGGAGAGTAGACAACGAAGCTATATAGGCTCTCATTTTCTTAAATTGTTTATGTGGCCAAGACAAACTAATGCAACTCTCAAGTTAAAAACATTACATTAAAATTAATCCTGGTTTAATTAAACAATCGTGTTATTGGGAAAGCATCAGATTGTTTTAGCATGGTCATCTGTTCTTTAAAGAATGCTTTTGTCCACATTCATGAATAAATTTCAAATCTTCTTTAGCAGAATATTTTATCCTGACTCTGAAAAGTGCTGGTCTGCCAAAAAGTCCCAACTATTTGATTGGATTGTGGTAATCTAAGTTCATGACAGGTTTAAGCATTTTGGTGGTGAAATGGTCTTTTCATAGAATATGTACATCTAAATCACTCAAGATAAAAAATAAATAAATCCCTATGGAGTTCAGAAATTTCCTTATGGAGCATTTTTGTCCAGTGTTACATGAGAGGGACAAGTAAATATGCATAAGAGACTACCTCTTCCTTTGACTGATGGAGTATTTTGCTTGTCATGTTAAAGAGACGATTTCCATTGGAATACAGTCTAGGCCACCCATAGTATACAGATATAGTAATTTAATTATTGTTCCTAGAGCAGAATTACAGGAAATTGTTGGATCCTGACAGAAAAGAAGTAGATTTGCAGTTTCCAGATTATGAATGCCGAAGGATTTATATAGGCTGACAAAATGAATCACTGATTTCAGTAAAAATTGCTTTAAGGAATTTTCAGATCATCCTGCAGTGTGTGGGTCTGTGAAAGTACTAAGTGTTTTAGAATATTTATTTTATTTGTGATTTCTGTGACATTCCATCATATAATCAGGGATGCTGCTGATTCTTCTGTTGTTATATTTGATAAAACCTGAAGCCACGAGCACAAAAAGCACGCATTCCTTAAACAGGAGCTTCATTTTGAGTTGAGTAAGAATGCTTGTAGTTGTGGTCAATAGTCATTAGCAGTAGACAATGGCAATTCATCAGTGCTTCTTTGGGGTTTTTTTTCTCTTTGGGGTTTTTTGTTTGGTTGGTTGTTTTTGATATATGTTAGTTTTAAATGGTGACCAAGAACCTCTTAGATGAATTGGTGTAGTTCTGTCATTTGTAGAACTGGTCAAATGCCTGTGAAGAGTCCTATATATCATTAATTTAGGTTATAATTCCAAGTTGGGGAAAAAAAAAAAAAGATACTTAATAGTTTGCTGGAATCCCTGTGCAATATTGTTCCGTGTTTTCATATATTTTTGAATAAAGTTTTAAATGAGTGTTCAAAGTCAGAAATTGTTGTCTAGTTCTTATTTTCTGTTCTAGATATTGTAGAAGTACTAGTGTTTCACTAGTTGCATTCAGTAGGAGGTACCAAATTATGTTTTCCTAATGTTCACTGCTCTGCCAGCTCACATCCCAAGATTCTGCTTTCAGAACTGCTTTCACAACTTACCTGATAATAATGTGGATGATTTCAGGAGAAGAAGCTTGGTACAACATACTTTACTCTCCAGTAGTGATATTTGCTATGCAAAGTTCAAGGGAGCAGAAAATTATTGTTAAAAATGGTTGAGATATTTCTCTGAAGATAGGAAGGGAGCAATCGTAGTAAAGGTCATATTTTACCACTTTTCTGAATATGATAACACTATAAAATACCGCCAATATTTGTATGGTACCATATAATGTATCTAGCAACTGGCTTTCATCTTCTCTTATAGCAAGACATGAATTAAGTACATTTACAGTTGGCAGCAATCCATTTCAGTGCTAGGATTAGCACTGGAATTATGTGCTTTTCCCCAGCCCTTTCTTTTCTGCCTTTTAAAGAGCATGATGGCATTCTCACAATTTAAAAGGTATTACATATGGAAGAAAACTGTAAGCCTTTGTCTTCTGACAGCAAAAGAGAATTACTGACCATTTAAATAGCCTATGTGTTTTGTCCAAATATGTGATTCGTATTTGATTTTTTGTAATGTCTTTTGTTAGCTTTTGTGAAAGTGAAGAACAGTATGCAAAATGAGGAGACTTACACTTTTAAAAATCGCTATTAAATTATATGTTTTAGAGTAAGGGCAACCATCCATCTTTATTCTTCCGTCTCTACAGTGTTTCTCTGGTAATTCAAGCCCCAAGGAAAATAAACAAAGGAATAGTAGGTAAATGTCTTAGTTTTTACACTATTGTTCTTGTACATTTAGTATTGCACCATTGTGCTGGTGCGTACTTTATTTAGGTATTTAAACTACAACAACTTTTTTTTTTAATTAATCTACAAAAAATACGCTAAAATTTTCATCAGGTGTGGTCCAGTTACTGTAAAAAATTGGAATCAAATTATGATGTGGTGACTGATTATAATCTTTGTCACTTGAGGCATACCATGGAGGGACCAACATAATCTGTATCGAGAAAATAGGAAAAGGTCCACTGGAAACAGTGTTACACTCTCTGGATCAGTCTGGATGACTTTTGCTGTACACAAAGAGCCTGCAAGCAGGATGTGCTCCAACTAAAAGCAGAAGGCAGTAATTTATTGGCTAAGACACAAAGGACGTAGCTAGAACTAGCGATCTACTAGGCTAACCACTAATATGCTTCATTACCCTCAATAAGGTGATAAAATGAGTCCTTGCTGGCCAGGTGGAGAAGGGTCAGCTGCTGCTGCTTGTCTCAACGGGATGATCTGTGGTGTTCCTGAATTGCCATGTTCTAGCTCTGTTTTTCCCCTTAGATTTAAATACTTTTTTCCCATCCTTGGTTTTTCTCTTGAATCCTTGAGCTGCTGACAATCCTTTTCTCCTTTATTTTACCTCTCTCTGCAGTTTTAGCTTTCATGTCTTGCGTGGCTTTAGGCTATGTACTTTGGCACAGCTCTTTCCTGTGACATAGTGGGTTTTTAAGAAGTCCTAGCCAATGTTATACATCTGTGCTCTGTAAAAACTAGTGTGGGGTCACAGAAAACTGAACCCCTCTGGAGAGAGATAGAGGAGGATGTTTTTATTTGCTGAAGCATTTAGGGCCTGATCCACAGCTCTAACCTGAACTCATTGTTGTTCTATTAAGTCAATACTAGCGTTACTGTTGAACTAAGGAGGCCTAAAATTTCCTCTTAATACTGTAGATGCTCATTCCTGAGACCTTTCAGCAATTATTCTCCTTAACTGCATTTTAAATTAATAATCGTGGGGTTTTTTTGATATGTACTTCATATGTAATGCTGTTTTTTCAAAGAAGATATAAGGCATATCTTTTTAAAAAGTATTTTTATTACCCATTTGAGCAAGAAAAAAGGTGACCTTTTTGACCCAAGAACTAACCTAATTTATAAATGCAGGATTCCACACACATTTTAGATTCTTGAAGAGTCAGAGGAAAGTAGCATAAACATAAACTTAGGTTATAGTAAAAATGGATTGATACATTTATAAACAGAGGTTTGCAGTAGCTTTTGACTAGGATGAAACAAAAGGATTCTGTTTTGCATCTTTCCGTTCCGATTTCCAGAGCACTATAACAGGTGCAGTGACAGGGTTGTCAAATGGATCAATCTTTTCTTTGTCTTTCATTTTCAACTCTACACGCCTTGTCCACTGAGTGATTCTTCAGAATTTCTTATGATATCCTTCCAATCTTTCTCAACTTTGAAATGGTACCAGGAACTGAAAGAAGAGGTTGAAGAAGACAGAGGATCGGGAGATTAACAACAGTTTGTAGGAGGATGCAAAACTTTTTCAGTCTCTCATCCAGCCATGCCATGCTTGTCACGGTGTAATGCCCTTTCTGTGCTGACTCCAGTGTATCTGTATGAAAAAAAAATAATACTTTAAGCTCTGCTTTTGGAATCCATCCAGAAATATTTTCCCTAAGCTTGTAGCAAACAGCTGCCAGGACTCCGTGAGTCCCTTAAGGTACAGCAGTGAGTACTCCTCATGAAAATTGCATTGATAGTGTGCTTGGTCAACAGTTTCACAGAGGACTGATCCAAAGATATACAGAGAAGAAACAAGGTCTTCAGGGACTCTTTGCCAAAAAAAGACTGAAAACATAAAAATGTCTTTGTTTTATGCGTAATTTCCACTGCTCATTCAAGTGAACATGTGTGGAAGTGGAGTATGCTGTAGGTTTCTCCAATTTCATTTGTCTTTCCTTTTAATATAGTAAGAACTCTGCAAGTTCTGAGCTTTATCCTTCTGTTACAAACACATGGTTGGACAAGACCAAGCCCATCCCTCAGATGCATATTTCTAAGAAGTTTAAAGTCACCAAATCTGCTTTTAAAACAGAAAATAAAAATTATACTGGTATCCACGGTATCTGAATTTTCATCCATGCATCCATGGTTAACTGAACGCAGGAAGAATTGAGGCACAAACAGGAAGGAAAAGGGTTATTAAGAAATGCTGTAGACTTAATTGTCCGACCTGAACAAGATCAACTTTCATGTGTATACTGGAAAGAAATAAATGGTGTATTGCCTTGTTTTCTAAAATTAATAGCTTGTACAAGAAAACGTCAGGGTTAGACATTGGATGATGAAACTTTTAAGAGAACTAAAATTTCCCTGTTAGTGGCATATATGATTCAGTAGGTGGTGCTCTTCCCTCTGCTTATCATTTATTAATCAAGCATTGGGACTGTGACAGAAGACTGCTTCATACAATTTAAGACCCTATGCATCTGTGGTTATTCAGTTATTCAGTAGACCATGTAACAACAGTAATGACAGTAAAAAATAAGACCATGTTTCAGATGAAGTCAAAGCTTACTTTTCCCTGTGTGCATACTCCCTCCCTCCCTCTTTCTTCTTACCCTGAAGTGTAAACATGGACACAAGCCTGAAACGGGAGACCTGGTCACCTGGGACATGGACAAGGCTGAGGTACTCAATGACTTTTTTGCGTCGGTCTTCACCAGGAAGTGCTCTAGCGCAAGTTGCAGACGGCAAAGGCAAGGACTGGCAGAATGAGGAACTGCCCACTGTAGGAGAAGACCAGGTTCGAGACCATCTAAGGAACCTGAAGGTGCACAAGTCCATGGGGCCTGATGAGATTCATCCGTGGGTCCTGAGGGAACAAGAGGATGAAGTTGCTAAGCCACTATCCATCATATTTGAGAAGTTGTGGCTGTCCAGTGACTGGAAAAGAGGAAACATAACCCCCATTTTTAAAAAGGGAAAAAAGGAAGACTGGGGGAACTACAGGCCAGTCAGTCTCACCTCTGTGCCCAGCAAGATCATGGAGCAGATCCTCCTGGAAACTATGCTAAGGCACATGGAAAATAAGGAGGTGTGCGATGACAGCCAATATGGCTTCACTAAGGGCAAATCATGCCTGACAAATGTGGGGGCCTTCTATGATGGCATTACAGCATTGGTGGATAAGGGAAGAGCAACTGACATCATCTACCTGGATTTGTGCAAAACATTTGAGACTGTCCCACGTGACATCCTTGTCTCTAAATTGGAGAGACATGGATTTGATATATGGACCACTTGGTGGATAAGCAATTGGCTGGATGGTCGCACTCAAAGAGTTGCAGTCAACGGCTTGATCTTCAAGTGGCAAGCAGTGATGAGTGGCGTTCCTCAGGGGTTGGTACTGGGACCGGTGGTGTTTAACATCTTTGTTGGTGACATGGACAATGGGATTGAGTGCACCCTTAGCAACTTTGCCTATGACACCTAGCTCTGTGGTGCAGTCAACATGCTGGAGGGGAGGGATGCCATCCACAGGTACCTGGACAGGCTTGAGAGGTGCGTCTGTGCAAACCTCATGAAGTTCAACAAAGCCAGGTGCAAGGTCCTGCACATAGGTCAGGACAATCCCAAGCACAAATACAGGCTGGGTGGAGACTGGATCTAAAGCAGCCCTGAGGAGACGGACTTGGGGTACTGGCAGATGAGAAGCTCCACATGAGCCAGCAATGTGCGCTTGCAGCCTAGAAAGCCAACCGCATCCTGGGCTGAATCAAAAGAAGCGTGGCCAGCAGGTCGAGGGAGGCGATTCTGCCCCTCTACTCCACTCTCGTGAGATCCCACCTGGGGTACTGCATCCAGCTATGGAGCCCCCAACATCAGAAGGATGTGGACCTGTTGGAGCGGGTCCAGAGGAGGGCCACAAAGATGACCAGAGGGCTGGAGCGCCTCTCCTCTGAGGAGAGGCTGAGAGAGTTGGGGTTGTTCAGCCTGGAGAAGAGAAGGCTCTGGAGAGACCTTATAGCAGCCTTGCAGTATCTGAAGGGGGCCTACAGGAAAGATGGGGAGGGGCTCTATCAGGGAGTGTAGCAATAGGACTAGGGGTAACAGTTTTAGACTGAAAAAGGGTAGATGTAGATTCAATACTAGGAAGAAGTTCTTTACTCTGAGAGTGGTGAGACACTGGAACAGGTTGCCCAGAGAAGTTGTGGATGCCCCATCCTTGGAATGCTCAAGGCCAGATTGTATGGGACTTTGAGTAACCTTGTTACTCAGAAAGGTGTCCCTGGCCATGGCAGGGGTGTTGGAACCAGATGATCTTTAAGGTCACTTCCAACCCAAACCATTCTATGATTCTCTGATTCTTCAGCAACTAGAAGTTAAGAAGACATCACAGGCTTGGCCATCAGTGTAATGCAAACTTTCACATGTAAGACCATATTGCCTGTAGGCATATGAACATTATAACAGTAGGCTTATACGGACGTCATTGTTACAGGAAGACTGAAAGGGTTTTGGTATGTGGTATATGAGTGTAGTCTAAATTTTGACTTAAATAATACACAATGAATATACGTTGTTAAAATGCTTTAACATTAAATGAATTCCGTTTGTGTACAGTGGTCATCATAAAAATGTAAGCTATTGTCAGCAAATCATTATAGATTCAGTTATTGTTGTGTAGGAGCATTCTGCTCTATTGATTGCATTCATATATCTGTTGACAGTATTTGATTTTTAGTACTTATGTTTCTACTTTTTCTCGTAAGGTACTTTTGTTTTGAATCTACTTAAGGCATTATCATGTTTCCATTAATGTTTCATTTATTTGATACTGAATGTCTAAAAACAGGGGAAAGGTAAATATATCTTTAAGATTATTCTAAGCTTTTCTTTTGTATGGTATGTGGTATTAATAATGCCCTACAGGGAAATAATCGAAGAACTTTAATGTAATACTGAGGTTCAGAATGGAAGCGTGACAGCCATACATTACTGCTAATTGAATTTAATTAGCTTCTTAGCATCAAGCAAGTGAGTCTTTGAAATAGAAGCTATTCAATTTAGATCATTTGGATTACAATTAAATAATTTCACATTTACCAGAGGAGCAAGTTTAATCTTAATTAGACCTTCTTACAAAAAGGTGATGCTGTATATCTTTGCAGATAGATAGATGTATGCTTTTAAAATACTTATATTAATCAAAATTTAATCTTGAAATAGATAAATATGGCGACATTTTCTCTTGGGAAGTCTTAGTAGTGGTGCAATTCCTGGTTTTGAGAAAATGAAAATATATTTGCTTCAAAATATCATCTGTCTACAATTTTAATGGAGTGATACCACGTATTTGCTGAATTGAATGATATTTTTACTTTAGCACAGTTGGAAAAGAGAGGAAGCTTCAGTCTGTATTATTAAAATTGCAGAAAACTTGTGAGTCTTTGTTACGTTAGCTGATTGAAGTGAAGTTGCACTTGCCCTTGCTTTCACTGCTATTATTTTCTTATGCTCCTTTTGATCTCACTGAAATCCTCAATAAAGTTTTGAACCACAGTCTCGTATTCACTTAACAGTGAGTAAGAAATTGTCCATGTTAAATAATCAATGTAGGTGATTGCTTAGTGGAACTAACACTGATAAAATATCTATGTCTTCTTCCCCTTGGTTACAGAACTGATATAATCAGTTTCTTTTTCTTGCAATATGCTTTCCAAAATCTTGCAATATGTTTTCCCCTATTTTTTGAGTATTAATTACCTAATAGCAATTACTTGATTGACTTTGTTTGTGATCTCAGTTGAGAAACAAAGGATTTCTTTTTTTTTTAGAAGATGACTGCTAATTTAAGTTTCTAGAATCTGAGGTGCCTCACTTTCAGTACAACAAAGACTTGCCTCTCCTCTTTCCATAGGTTCAAGTTGCCCTTAATTTCTTTGAAAGTCAATTTGAAATGCAGGTGCTTATCAACCTTGCAAAAGAGGCCATAGATGACTCAAGGCTGTAGACATCATCCTGTAAAATTGAGAAGTCTTTCATCTTTAACAATAGCCTCTCCAAGTGGGAGGTGGTGAGAAAGAGCTTGTAGTACAGCTACTTAAACTGTTTTTGCTCTGTGTATGAAGAGAAAACTTAAGTCTCCAGGGCTGTCAATCCAGCATGAAATTCAGATATTTTTGCAACTATAATTTTATCTCTGTAAGTCATTCTGTGATACATAAGGATAGGTGCAATAAATAGATAATGGGTTAGATCTAGCCGAAGTGTTTAAGTGTGATACTGGAAATGCACTTGTTATGCATTTTTGTCTCTGTGTCATTTTGTGGTGATATTTCTAGCTATGTAAAAGTAGTGATTCAACCTTAGGTAATAACACTTTAAATTCTGCTCATTATTTTGTATTTTAAAAACCCAACAAAATATAAGTCTCAGTCTCTCGATTCAGTTCCACTAGCCATATCTAATCCAATACCTCAAAGCAAGCCCTGCAACAGAACTGATAACCCATAATGCTGTATGGAAACAGAAAAACATGTGAAGACCTAAAATTCTCCGTAATTCTAGTAGCAGTTTGTTTGCTGCACAAACAGGAATGTTGATTATCCTTGATTTAGCCTTAATGAACACAGATGTATTTAGTCATGCAGTTATTCGGCATTTAGATGTCTAGCCATAATATTTGACTCCGTGATATCATCAGCATTGATGCTGAGCATTGAAAATGCTAAACACAGATGAGTGTTCTCTGTAATATGTGGAAAAGTTTGTTGTTGGTTGGGGTTCCCCCCCCCAGTTATATTCAATGGATCTCTCTTACTGTTTAGCGCCTTGTGTGTATGTCTTGACATCAGAAAATTGTACCTCTCAAACATTCTTTACATGCAAATCTTGAAATCATGTGCAAGTCTTCCATGTCCTTTGTGACAGTTTCAAAGGTGTTTCTCCGTTGCATGTCAGCATACAGGAATATATACCTACAGATGAATTAAAATCTGAGCATATACAAACAGAAATCAGAGGTATCTAAATTTTAGATTCAGATTCCTCTACAAATTTAGGAGATTTAGCTGAATTTAGGAACACGACTCCATGTCAGTATCACTCCATTGAGTTTAACATTTTTTTTCTACAAAATGCAAGGAGAAGCAAAATCAAGCATTTTAGAACAAAAATTTTAACATCTGTTTACGGTGCTCATCAGCTTAGTATTTCTCTTTGTTTACTATATTGAAAAACATCCTAGTTCTTCCTAGACATTTTTTTTCATTTCTCCCTGTCTTTTTCATAATGGGCCTACAACAACTAGTTATTAATTGAAAGTTAAAACCATATGGACCTGGCATGCCCTGTGCCACTGTATGTGGCAGGCATCAATATGAGAAACATAATATTCCTAACTGATACTATCATATCTCTGAGCTGACTCAGTAGTCAGAGTAAATTTTGAATATTGAGTTGGTTTGACTTCCACTTCATGCTGTAGAGAAGTCTTGTTAAAGGCAGGTGCATGGCCATTTCATGTGTTGTTCTGAGAGCAAGAGGAAAAGACTTACTTCTGATTTAGGGTTAACACAGCAAAAGCTCGTCAAAAGAATGAGCATATTACTGCTAGTGAAGGGGACTAGGAGTTACCTATCAAGGAAAGGTATCTGATTTTAATGTCATGGTCTCTATGTTTGAGTCTCTCCTATTTTCTGTAGCCAAGTTTCTGCTGAATGGGTAAAAGACCATACTTGACAGCTGACATCCTTTCTTTTCCTTAGTTTTTGCTATCTTTTTCTTTAGGAGGAAAAACTATCAAGAGTTATCATCTATAAATTATGTTAATTTCACCCAGAGAAGATTATGGTATATAAACAACACATCTGATCCTGGTTATTTTTACCTTTAATCTCTGTACTTACAAAGAGAGATTTTTGTTATTACTGTTGTTATTTTCTTTTTGTTGTAAAATAATTGGAAATGGTGGCCTTATAATACAACTGTTACCAGAAACTGTCATCCCAGTATATGTTGGGGCAGTGACAAAACTGTAATTCAGCTACCCATGACACAGCAGGGCTTTTTGACACCTCAGCTGCTCTTATTCCTTGGAGGAGTACATACTCTGCCATCCTATCATTCTAGTTCACCTTTTTATTTTCCTGTATTCTTCCATGACATGAAGAGTCTTAAGACACTTTATCACCTCTCTTCTTTTGCCCGTTGCACTTAATATGAAGATTTAGAAACTAAATATACTGTATTTTTGGGGAATCTGCTTCAGACAACTCTTTCCAATGTGGTATTTAACCAAGATAGACGTGCCGCATAGGTGAAGAGATCAAGGTCTGAGGAGTGGAGGGGTTTGTAAGTGTTACTATGCTTTTGTGTTAAATCGGATTAATGCTTAAAATTGAGTTATTTTTCATTTAGTTGAATAGGTATGTTTTCATTTGACATGAAGAATTTGTTCACCAAACAAGGTTATTATATTATCTTCCCACCACTATACCCATCTATTTAGGAAAAATGCACTGAGTAAGACAATCCAAGATCCTTAGCGTAAAATAATGAAGGGCCCCAAAGTTACATTTCAACTTTTCCTCCCAATCTCAAGGAGTATAATCCAGAGCACCAGAGTGCTTCTCAATGCCATAAGCTGTAAGATTTTCAAAGTACTTCAAAGGCTGGTTGTTTTTATAGCAATACACCGTTACAGATGTACATGGCTCCTTCTCTTCAGCACCCCCTTGGATGCTCATCAAGAGTCCAGAGACATTTCCAAAAAATTGAATAAGTTTTTGAAATTATAGTAAAACTGTCACTACTTTTGTATATATATATATATTTAACGAGAAGTAATATAAAAAAAATACAAGTTACATTTTATATTTCTCATCTCTGTCACATACATGATTTTCTAATACAAGTTTTTTGGAAAGTCTTCTGCAGCTGAGTGGATTTGATGCTTAATAGTATCTGATAATGATAGGATAGTTGGTGGAAGGCCAGTACATACTCCTCACGCCTACTTTTTCTGTTTCTTTGTAGAGCTGACCAATCTTCACTGTCTTGCTTACATGTCCATCCTGCCGTGTATCCTATACAGTAACTGAACTGATAAGAAAACATAAACTGTCGATAATTTAGTAAACAGTTCATTACTACACTTGGTAGGGTGTTGGTTAAATTGTTCAAGTTATCAGTCTGAAGAGTTCAACTGTGTCTATAAATTCTCCACACTCTTTGTGATGGATGGTGAGCTTCCATGCATCCAGTAACTTAAACTTGATTTTTGGCTAGCTAGGTGATGGTCTGAATGAAAGGCCAATGAAGTGATACATACATTAATAATAATTACATATCACTAAAATGTTAATTTTCATTAATTAAAATTACCACTCCTATTGATCATGAAAGGGAGCAGAATGTGCTGATATACAATGTCAGATTCCAAGTTAACTGAAACCAGTCAAGAGAATACACCTAGATATTGTGGTAGACAGGTAATGAAAATAGAGAAAAGTTTGGTGTGCAGCAGAGAAATGAGAGCAAATACAAGTGATAGCACACATAAGAATAAGGAAATATATTGAAAATGCTAGGCAATTATATAAATCAACAGTGCTGTTTCCTTTGGGTACTGGATTCAGATAGGGGTAGGTATTTACTTTTGCAAAGTCAATAAAGGGAAGCCCTGAGATGGTAGATAAATCTCTTCTATTGCAAAAAAAGGAAATGGCACCCTGGTTTCTGTCTGCATGTTGTCTCAGCGAAGTTACTAATATTTCCTTCATAATCTTATCTAAGCAGATATGTTTAGCTGAATAGATCATTAAGTGCTGTCTTTGAATGTTGACACTGTAGCATGTCTGTATTTAGTGTTCACCAAATTTTGAATGCAGATCTGAATATGTTTCCAAACTCCATTCTTTTTTCCCCCTCAGCCAATTTGTTGTTCTGGAGAAGGTTAACATTCGTGTCCTTACTGTGTGTTGGAATTGCTAATGTAGTTCAGCTGCACCGCTATTTCATAACATTTAGAAGAAACTAAAGACAAAACAAAGACTCAATGAATAAAATCTAGCATGAATATGTTTCTGTGTTCAAATTTCATGATTTGTCAGGTAATCAGTAAAAGAAAATGCCTGGATTATTGCAACAGACACTCAGTGTTCATGCATATCATTGTACCCTTATCAACTCCATCAGTAAAGCCAGGGCTGATGAGGAATGACTAACCGTAGGAGCTACTGAAGTAAATAGTAGTACAAGTAGGAATAATTGTAGAGTTCCATTTTTTGCATGTATTTTGGGATGTTTTGAGACCATTTATATTTTAGTGTGCCTAAAGTACCATTATTTTGATCATTTTTTACAAGGAATCACATGGAAAAGATGAGGGGTAATGAGTACAAGTTAATCCTAGGGAGATTCTTTTTTGACACAAGAGGAAATTTTTTCATAATGGGAACAATCAGCCGTCGGAATAGTCTTCCTGGGTAAGTGGTGGATTCCCCAACACTGGACACTTTTAAGATTCAGCTGGACAGGATGCTGGGCCATCTTGTCTAGACTGTGCTTTTGCCAAGAAAGGTTGGACCAGATGATCGTTGAGGTCCCTTCCAACCTGTTATTCTATGATTATCTCTAAACATTGTTTTGCTTCTGAAGGGGAAATGAGTGTCAGAAACGTTCTTGATTTCCAGAGTGAATAGTGTACTTTAGGGGTAATCCTGTGAGCATTATAATGGAACATGAAGAGAACTTTGCGAAGTGGCTTATGTCACTGACGGATTCTCAAACTGAAGAAAAGTGTATTTCTGGGAATTTCATGGAGAAATTTCTGAATGTGGTCTTTCAAGATAAGTCCTACCTTGTCTGAGAATACAACTGATCAGAGACTAAAACCAAGTGAGGCTATGATTTTGTTGTTGTTGTAATACTCTTTATTGGCACTGGTTTTCCCTTCCATAAGACCACCACATCATATATTCCCTTTCTTGAAATCAATTTAGCCTGTCTTAAGAAAGAAAACTGTCTGAATTTAGTTGACTGTAGATTAGAAAGGATGGTTGTCCCCACTTCTCTGAGTGTAGGGCTGTTACAGAAAATTCATTATTTTAATGTTCAGAAGTCTTCTGTTTTTATGGTTAAAAGCATTAGGGTATGCACATTTGATTTTATGACACTGTCCTTTACAACAAAAGTTCCCTGTATCTTTCTACTTTTAGCTGACCAATATATTTATGGACTCTAATCATATGTTCTCTTAACCTTCATTTTGCTGGGGTAAATAAGCTAAGCACTTTCCAATTCATTTTATAAGATTAGATTCTGTTCTTTTGATGATGATCCTGTTATCTTCCACAGCTTGAATTAATATTCCTTGCACATGCATGGTCATCTGCAGAAGTCCACATGAGGTTCTGTACAGTTGCATTAAAAGTGGAATAATACTACCTGATACATTACGGCTACATTGTCTTGGTTATCCAGTAACTGTCTAGTAGCATTGAACTTTTCACCTTAGTCCTTCCATATGCATTTTATAAGATTGAACTATATAACTGAAATAATTTTCAGTCAGTGAGTGAAAGATCTTGGAGGTACTCTCAAATGTCATCCTATTTTTTTCTCCACTTTCAGGTGCTTGGTGAAGACAGATAAAATAAACAGACTTTATACACGTGGAAAAAAACCCCAAACAAACAGGTATTTTCTTATTGAAAATAGCTGTCAAGTTTAGGGATGGATAATGTACCTTCAGTCAAACTACATCTCATTGTATTGTATCTGCTGCGTATTGGCATTTTGGATTATTTTTTCTTCCGAATTTTCTCTGAAAATTCCAAGATCTGCAGCTCTTGGGAGTATTGCTCACACTTCTTTTAAGTCACTTTGATATTTATTCATATATAATAAAATATACATTGATGCCTGCGCTAATAAATTATATAAAGATCTTTGAATTTCCTTCCTTTCCCCCCCCCCCTTTTTTTTTCAGAGCTTGGCTCTTGCTATATCAAAGTCAGAAATAATCATAATTATCACAAAAGAATGTTCTTGTTTTCCAGCTGAATGTACTTAAATTCATATAAAGACTGAAATAAGAGGGTAGAACAATCTGCTTTCTTGGCATCAAAAAGTAATGTTCCCTGTATGGATATCCAGACTGCACAGCCCAGCCACATCACCATCGAACATCCCTGACACCTGCACTCCTGATTAATGGACTTTATGCAAAGAAGCAATGTATAGTTAAAATTTTTATTGCTCTACAGGGCTGTCTTGCTTTCCACTGTTGTAAACACGTCTCCACACATGTTTTTCCATTGGTGCAGTGATATAAGACTATGTTACTGCAGTATTGATTATTATGCCTGAAAAAAAAAAAAAGGCTGCTTTTATTTTCTTGCAGAGTTGCTATATTTTAATAGATTTGATATAATTTCTAATGCCCTACCAAGGTTAGGTTCAAGGCTGCTTTAAGTTTACTTAAACAGAAAAAAAAAAGTAATCTTTGTCTTTTATTCCATCTAGTCTCTGAATTTATTTGTAGTACTTTCTCTCTTTGTTGCTTTGCATCTCAGACAGTGATTTATTCTTCTTTTGTTTTTCTTCTTATGCAACGTATGTATTAAGAAAAGTCATGTGCAACTGGCATATAGGCAGTTATATAATACTCAAGGGACCTTAAAATGTTTACAGGCATAAATTGGGACCATAAGTGCACTGTGGATTTGCTGACTTCATCTGAATTTAATTAAGAGGTTGAAAGGGGTGTAATAATATTAATTATTACAATAAGCTATAGTATGATTTGGCAAGGTAGAAACATTTTTCTGATGAACAAAATGTTTTCATATAATCTGTGGCCAGAAGTGCAAAGAAACTATTGTGATCAGAAGTGACGTATCATCCTTGATCTGTGGCCGTCTGGCCATGTATGTGGCTGAAGGGGGAGGATTATGTAAGGCAGATAACAGAGGTGAAAGGGAGATGATTTTCGTCATATCTCCATCTTTTTATCTCTCTATCCACTTAGTTGCAGAGGCTGAACTTCACTGAGATTGTCAACAAAGCCATTATTCCACTCATTGGTCAATGTGTGTTCATTTTCTGCTAACTGCTTCAGGGATCGATGCACTGTATGTTGATCTTTTTCTCAGGTTCATTTTTCCAAGGGCAGTTATGTGTAATCCTCTGTTCATCTGCGTCATGAAAACATCGTGATTAAGAGGTGACAAATCACTGAAATAATAGTT
>NW_009647032.1:237159-288351 GCF_000708025.1 Charadrius vociferus
TCCTATATGAAACTACTGTAGTAGTTGTTACAGTTGATATGGTTTGTGGGCTAATTTTTGCTTTATTTTTATTTGTCTGGTAACTTGATTTTTTGGTTGTTTTTAAATAATAACAAAGCAGTATTTGAAAAGCGTGCCTTGAAATGGCACTGTGAACTGCATATTATGAAATAAACAAAACCACACTAAGCATAAGCAGAATCACATAGCAGCTTTCTGTATAATGCTGCCTGTGAAAGGCTCATGTAGAAGATAAGCTATGCTGACTGTATCCAGTTAGAGATCTCTTTTTGGATCAAAAGCTTTTGAGAAAACTGAGGTTTAGATTGATGTTTGCCTGATGTATGCTATTTCTAGTACACATGGATTGATTTTACTGGGAAATAATAAGGAACTAAATCTGTAAACCTGCAAATTACAATAAAGAAAATATATTTCTGTCAAAGTTTAGGTTACAGGTTTTCGTTTGGTTTTTTTTTTTTTTTTTCCGTTTGCTTGCTTGTTTTATTTTTAGTTTCAGTCATACATAAGTATAAAGATAGCATGATTTCTTTTGACTTTCTCAGGGATAGGAACCTGTCTTATTGTCGAATTGCAGAATGTGTTTCACCTTCTCTTTAATTCTGAGCACGCATTGCTCTAAGGGAGAGATAATACAATACTTTTACAATATCATCCTACTACGAGGCTCAAATTCTGTTTCCAAGACATTTGGAAAATATAATAGTAATTCTTATAAACTCAGGATAATCTGATTGTAGGATATTACCTATTTAAATAGCATTTATCCATATATTTATGATAATAGCATAATTCTTTTCTACAGGAATTAGGTATGGACTAAGGTTTTGAGATGTTTGTAAATTCTAACTGTATACAAATAAATTCTGTGATTTAGATTGTTCAATTGTTAATGAATAAATATGAAGCTTATTTTTTTAAGTAACATAAATATAAAATCTTTCTGGTTTAGCCACCTTTACTTTAATGAATTCTGATTAAAGCTAAATATTGTCCTGTCTTGATAAATTAAATCATTTGAATTTGTCAATTGCAGTGTGGAAAATAGTTTCTGTTTCTGCATATATAAATAGTAATTACAATATATCTTTTCACTGTGTCCAGAAGTTGCTTTCCCTCGTTGTGGTAAGGGAATTTATCTATATTGCCTTCCATAAGTGAATAGCATCTGTCACAGAGTATATGAAGGTGACTTAGGTCCAGATAAAAATCTGTACTGAAACCCAGTAATGACTCATATCTTCCGTTCTTTCAGTTTAAACCCCAGTGTAGACATTCATATTTCAGAATAAGTGTCATATTTTGTTTTAGTTTAAGCCAGCTAAAAATGACTTAAATCAATGACTTAAAAATTCCTTAAATCAATATAATGCAGTGTTAAAGTTAAGGTTGTTCACACAGTTGCTTAAAATAGCATTAGTCTAAACATTGCAATTTCATGCAAACTGTGTATGTAAACCATCATTTTAAAAGCTTTACTACCACTAAAAAGCTCAGCTGCACTGTCCTGTTTCCCAGTCTATCTCAAAGCCATAGTATCTCAAGCTGTTTCTGTCACATTTAGGAGCTGAAGGGTGAACGTGAACATGAACATGATATGAGAAGGATTTCCTCTGAGGAAACCTTTTGTGCCTGGAAGAGGGCATTCTGAATCAGCTCCTTCCCATTTGTTTGGACCACATGGCTTCCCCTGCAAGGATAAAGGGGAGGCTCTTCTGCTGCTGTTGTCCTTTGGAAGCAAATGGATCCCAGGCTGTAACTGGATAGTGCCATAATCAAATACAGCAATTTTCACTCTGCCTTGCAACATATGCAATCTTTTACACCTGCGTAAGACAGGTATAAAATATGCCTATTCTGATTTGCTTGCAGTATACACTTATATAGTATTCAGTCTGCACAGGTGTTAATGACTCCACCAGATGCCAGACACTAGATAATGAATTGAAAAAGGGTGGTTCATAGCAGTGAAAGTTAACTATCGTTGTGTTGACATTACTTTTTATGTAGTATGGAGTAGTGGCCAAGATTTTATACAGGGGAAATTGAGAATGGAGAACTACCCCCTCACCCCTGCAAAAGAAATTGGGTAGTTTAAAGCAATGACAGAATAAGAAAACATATTTGAAAAATAGTTCCTAAAGTTTGGTCTATACCCTAAGCCACAGTAAAGAAATGGTTTATCAACCTCTATTTAATTTATCAGTTTTACATGGCTGGAAACTATATGTCTAAAAGCTATATACTGATTCATGCATACAAGGCAAATTTTTTGGTGTGAATACATGAACGTTGTTTAAGAAATAAATAAATAATTCTAAACATTTAAAAAAATCTTGTATTTGAGTGATGAGTGAACTTGCTTCAATGAGTGTACTAGAAGTCTATGTCAGAATTACAGTATAGGAAACATTTTAATCTTTTTCTCCCCCAGATGATAAGAGAAATATGCGTGCACATTTTATCCCACATTCTGCAACTGTGGCTATGCCAACAAGATGCATGATTTATTAGCTTAGTAGGAACAATAAAGTGATTTCCATAAAAATCCCAAGTATAAATCCAACAAGGCTCCTACAATGTGGTACTTTGACCTAATCTATTTCGGAGTCCAATTCTTTTCAGCATAGAACCATCATAAAACAAGGAAATTGCCCTGTACAAGGTGCTGAAAATTTACGTCATTTGGGAAATTCTGGATAACTGCATGAGCTTGCAGAATACATTTTGTTTCACAAGTACACAGACATGCATAGCATTATGCAAGGGGAACAAAAATCCAAATAGCTAAGTCTCAGACACCATTCATCAGGGAAAAATAATACCATAGGTTTTTTCTAATTTGTCCATAAAAATTTGTAACGTGAAATAATTTGACCTTGTTATTTCTGTGAGGGGTGATCAGGACTGTGAAAATAAAGTCATATTTAAATAGAACGTGGTGATGGATGAGAACATTTTTCCTTATGCAATCACGTAATCTTTGCTGTAGAAACATGTAGTGGAAAGATGAGCTCATCAGATTGAGACACAACATATATAAAGGAGAAAATAGAATGCAGTGATATGCCAGGTCAAACTACCAGAAAGCAGAACCCAATCAGATTTCAAAATTAAACGGTCAAAAAATGAATTTAAAGTTTTGAGACACCAACAGGTTGTTCAAATACAGTAGAATGTGGTAGGTGTTTTAACAAGAAAATATTACACTACTGGTGGATGAAAGACCAGTCTTTTCTTCAGTGGCTGTCTTATTATAGGAACATGATCAGGAAATAGGATTCTGTGACATCAGAGGGAGTATGAGAAACAGACAAACTAAATACTCACTTTAATAGCACTTCCTCAAAATACGAGAGATGTCTTTGAAACCTGGCTTCAGGGAAGATAAGAGGCAGTTGGCACAAATGGAAATACAGAAAATTCCATTTAAACATACAAGAAAACTTTTACTGTTAGGGTAGTCAGACAAAGGAGGTTGGATTAGATAGTCTTTACTGGTCCCTTACAACCTCAAAGATTCTGTCAGTGATTCCCAAATATAGAATGAAAAAAGGTTTAATAATTGTTTATATATGTAATGATATTTATGCTCCAGGCAGCTTCTCACTTGCAATTATAATGTAATACTTGTTTAACTATAAAAAGGTTACTGTTGTTATTGTTATTACTTTTATTACAAAAACATCAATGTCCTGTTGTTATCACTGTTATATGCATTGTACAAATAGTTCTGTCTATTGTTTACAAGTAAAAAGATGTATTTGGTTCGTGTGGCAAGGTTTTGGTAGCAGGGAGGGCACAGGGGTGGCTTCTATGAGAAGCTACTAGAAGCTTCCTCTATGTCTGATAGCCCCAATGCCTGGTGGCTCAAAGACGGACCCACCACTAGCCAAGGCTGAGCCCATCAGTGACAGTGGTAGTGCCTCTGTGATAACATATTTAAGGCAGCGGAGGGAAAAAACACAACAGTCAGAGTGAGAATATGTGAGAGCAACAACTCTGCAGACACCAAGGTCAGTGAAGAAGGAGCAGGAGGAGGTGCTCCAGGCACCAGAGTGGAGATTCCTCTGCAGCCCATGGTGAAGACCATGGTGAGGCAGGCGGTTCCCCTGCAGCCCATGGATGTTAACTGTGGAGCAGATATGCATCTGCAGCCCATGGAGAACCCCACGCTGGAGCAGGTGGATGCTCGAAGGAGGCTGTGACCCCCTGGGAAGCCTGCAGTGGAGCAGGCTCCTGGCAGGACCTGTGGCCTGGTGGAAAGATAAGAGCCCAGGCTGGAGCAGGTTTGCAGGCAGGACTTGTGATCCTGCAGGGGACCTATGCTGGAGCAGTCTGTTCCTAAAGGACTGCACCCCATGGAAGGGAGTCATGTTGGAGCAGTTTGTGAAGAACTGCAGCTTATGGGAAGGACGCACATTGGAGATTTTCATGGAGAACTGTCTCCCCTAGGAGGGACCCCATGCTGGAGCAGGGGAAGTGAGGAGTCCTCCCCATGAGGAGGAAGAAACAGAAGAAACAGCATGTGATGAACTGTCTGTAACCCCCATTCCCCATCCCTCTTATGCTGCTGGGTGTAAGGAGGTGGAGAAAATCGGGAGTGAAGTTGAGCCCAGGAAGAACGGAGGTGTCCGAGGAAGGTGTTTTAAGATTTAGTTTTTATTTCTCATTATCCTACTCTGATTTGTTTGGCAATAAATTAAATTAATTTTCCTCAAGTTGAGTCTGTTTTGTCTATGATGTTAATTGGTGAGTGATCTCCCTGTCCTTATGTCAACCCATGAGCTTTTCGTTACATTTTCTCTTCCCTGTCCAACTGAGGAGGGGTGTGATAGACCAGCTTTGGTAGGCACCTGGCATCCAGCCATGGTAAGCCAACCACAAAAGATAAAGTAAATTATATGATGAATTACTATTCCCATTTTACAGATGGAAAACATAGGCTGAAAGATAAAATCCATATGTTCGATGCTTTTCTATGCATAACATCCATTACCACCCTTGGTGACCCAGTTTAAACATATGGCTGAGTTAGAAACTGAACCTCGATAGTCAGAGTCCCAGTCTCGTTGGTAACCATTGCACCATCCTTTCCCTGAATTGTGTTTGAAAGCAGAACAGGAATTGAATGATGATAGTAGTTACCAGTATATACAGTGCATATGTGAGTGCGAACTCTGTGTTGTCAAAATACCTTAACTAACTTTCAGGAATTATTGTACTGGTAATTATTAAGTGGATTATTATTAAGTGCAAACTAATTGTGTGACATACTAAAAAAGACAGGACAGATTAAGAAAGTTTTTAATTGAAGCAGTACCTTAACACTTTTAATACCAAACCACAGTCATTTTTGTAATTATTGAATAATATTAACTATCTTTGTACAAAGAGGGAAATTATGTGATCTGGTTTGGAGACTGGAGTGTCATCTGATCCATTCCTGTACTGCTGCCAGAGGTAGTTTATAACATCCTTGTGAAGGATAAAATATTGATGGCGGGTAACATATTTGAGGTTCATTTAAAATTCTGTAAAGCATTATCATAAGGTGAAACGTACTTCCTGTTCTTCTTTGGCAGTGTAGCTCTCATAGTTTTAATGATAACATTAGGCCAAATTGTGATCTTCATGCAGCATGGGAGTAAAATCACTTTCTACAGGGAAGTTCTTGGAATGATCCCAGTGATTAAGTTTTAGAACAGCAGTAGTCTCTGTAGCTTTCCCTTAGATAATAGTAAGCTAAACTGTGGTATAATCTGTGACTGTGAATGTGTCTGATGCATTTTTGTCTCTTGTGGCTATTTTTGTCCCCTGATTATTTTAATTTGTAATGGAAGATGAATAATATATCAGTGGTGTAGGTGTTTGTATAAAGGGTTTTTTTCCCACTTTAAAGAATAACACTTTTTTTACTTTTATACTCTCTTCCCTATGTATTATATTAATATATTTTGTCTATAAAATGAAATATGTTTTATTTCTATTTTTATATTCTATAAATTTGATGAAGAATATATTTACTTTTAATATCTGTGCCCAAATGGAAATTCTTTCTGATGGTAAGAAACTATTAGATCTGCCCAGTTAAGTTTTAAATAATGGTTTATTGCTTTTTTAGGTCCTGAGGCTATTTTTTCTTCTATACATAGAAAGCAGTCAGCAGAGACAAGAAGCTGGCAATAGAATAATTTAATTACAGTTAATTAATAAATCCACTGGATCACAGTAAGTTTATAAAAGCAGGTGATAATATATCTTTCGGATAGAAAATCACTGTTTGGAGAAAACATGATGGATGTGATCAAAACATTCCTTGTATTTCCATGCTGCGTATTAACTAGATACATTGTTTTCAGTTATTCAGAAGTGTTATATTGTCATGAGTTTGGCTGGGATGGAGTTGACTTTCTTGCTGGCAACTGGCGTAGTGCTCTGTTTTCGATTTGGGATGAGAACTGCTGTTTTCGGTTGTTGCTGGGCAGTCAAGAACTTTTCTGCTCCTCATACCACCCCATCAGTAAGTAGGGAGGGAGTGCACAAAAAGTTGGGAGGAGACCCCAACTGGCCAAAGGAACATTCCAAGACACATGACATCATGCTCAGGATATAAAGCTGGGGGAAGAAAAAGAAAGGCGGGGGGGGGGGGGGCATTAGGGGTTATGGGGTTTTGTCTTCCCAAGTAACCATTATGTGTAACGCAGCCGTGCTTTCCTGGAGATGGCTGAACACCTGCCTGCTGACGGGAAGTAGTGAATGAATTCCTTGTTTTGCTTTGCTTGCGTGTATGGCTTTTGCTTTGCTCACTAAACTGTCTTTATCTCAACCCATGAGTTTTCATTATTTTTTTGTCCGATTTTTCTCCCCATCCCACTGGGGCTGCAGTGAGTGAGCAGCTGCGTGGTCCTAGTGGCTGGCTGGGGTTAAACCACAACATCTATATAACTGATGAGATACGATACACAAGGGCTAATGATGTGCACTGTTGTAATTTCTGAAATGCAAAGAGAAACTGCAAATATTACGGTATCTCAAATTAAGCTCACTATTACTTATTAAGGAACATTGCCACATTTTTCTCCCTGTTTTTATGTTCGCACACTGCCTTCAAGCATAGACGAAATGAGCCTTCTGGAAATCAAGTAACTTATACTAACCATATTTTCTGTGGAAGTATTTGGGGTTTGGCATGAACTTGTTGGATACCATACATCTGTGACCTGTTGATTAAGTAGGGATCACCATTATATTTACTACCAGGTGTTTTTTACTTCAGAAGAGAAATTACATTTCCAGCTATTTGAACAGCTGCATCATGTGCAAAATGAAAGTAGGTTAACATACTACACACCTGCCTTAGCATTTTGGTGTTCTTCAGTGGCATAACATGCACTAGTTTCAAATTAAGAAAATATATATGGTCAGTAATGACTGTATAAACATAAAACTACAATGGAAGTAGACTGATGAAATGGTTGTCCTAGGGGATAAACCCCAAAAAAGTTCAAACCTGCAGTTAGTACAAATGTATGCCATGGGGATACGTGGCTTTTAATTCATGTCAGGATGTAGCTCTACTGTGTCAGAGACAGTTTCTGCACAAAGAATATTCAAGTTCACAGGTGCTCCCTAGCATTGTACATTTGGCATTGCTGAATGTACAGTTCCTGCCAAATGATATAAAATGCTATAAACATTGAATAAAACCCCAACCCACAACAAAACAACTAGCTGTATTTCAATGTATGCACTTCAGAAAAGGATGATGATTTTTCTATGTCATTGCGTCGTGGTGTGAATAGGCACTATAGTATGCAGATATTTTGTTTGGTAAATGGGATAATGGCTGTAGTATAGACTACCCACTCTGTGGTGTCTCAAGAACAAGTTCCACATTACTATTAATATTATTGTTGATGATGATAAGCATAATGGAATATAATCTTTAATCAAAACCAGATGGATTCTCTTTGTTTATAAATTATATGTTTTAGATGATCTACCTAAGACATTTTAAGTACTTGTACTTCAGAGGTGTTTCTATTTCATAGTTAATGATGAGATTTTTAAATACATTCATTATAAAGCACATTATAATCTGGTGCTCTGTCACACTATAAAATGTTATCTTTTTTCCCCCCAACACACACAGGTTTTCAGAAAAAGGGAATGTGCAATGGAGATTGTTAATATAAAAATATTCTAAGAAATGGCACAGCATTTGAGAAAATAAATACACTACACTTTGGCATGAAGGATAATTAATTGTACCATGAATCACTGAAGACAGGTAAACTGAAAATCACTTTAATTATTTCATTCATTAGCATTGTGTGTCTACTAATGTCTGCTGTTATCTTCTTTTCAAACTTTATTACTGGCTATTCATCTGTAACTTTTCATATAATCACATGTGGTTGTGTAAGACAAAAAGTGTTTAAAGGGGTGATTGGTGATCAATAACTAACTGTAGGCTCTCCGTTGGTAGAAGTAAATTATAGGGAATGGATTTCTTGGGACTCATCAGTCAGTCTTGTAGTCAGGTTTGTGCTTAAAGTGTATCTGAATGCCAGTTGCGTCAATAATGAAGAAAGCATTTGGAAAACTATTGTGTGCGTTCTTCTGCTTTCTGACTTTTGCAGCTTCATAAAGCAGTTAAATGAAGCCATGGTTGTATACTGTTAGAGCTCTAAGCTAAAGAGAGAAAACATGTAGCAACATATAACGAATTTTAAAAAGGCACAGCCTCCTTCCTTTTTATCATGTCAGTATCAGACATATATTCCTAAATATAGTATGTCAGGGTAGTAGTAGCTTGAGCATCCCTGTAGCAGGGATGCTACCAAAGTTTGTAAATTACATGAAGTAACAGAATCACAGCAACTAACATTAATCAAAGTCAAAGCAATAGATGACATTTTATTCTTACGTTGATTATATTATCTAGGAAGCGTAAGTATTATTCATTAATACTCATCAAAGTTTGCATGCAGTCCAAGGGATGTAGAGGGCAGCAAGCCTGGAGCCTTTTATTAGAACATCAAAGTATGTTGGTGTTAGCACAGTCTTATTTTGTATTTGTAGAGAGGAATATTGAATCACGAGAGAAATTTAGTGTACAGAAGATTTTTCAGTGCCATGGGTCTGATTTTTCACTTCTTTGCAACTTTGTACAGTCATGGTTGTGAACAGTGAATTCTGATGGCTACCAGCACTGGAAGTGGAATTTTACATTTCACTTTTCAAATAATTAAATGGATTTTAAAACCTCTTCGTGGTGAAGAATCAGTTCTCATTATGTTTTTCCTTGTACTAGTTTTCTGAGATATTTTTTGTACATGTGAGTATGCTATTAAGTGAGAATTATTTTTAGTTGTGGGTTCCATGACCATCCAGATCCTAGAAAAGCTTTCCAGAAAAAAAATGACAAAAATAGAAATAATCATATTATAAGAACTTCATTTTTTTTTCAATTATCTTTTTTTTTTCCCCCCAAAGAAAAGCAATCTATAAATCAAGATAGAGCATTATTTTCTTGTAGAGAATTGTTTTCTTTTTGGTACTTTTCAAATGTATAGATAATAATTTTGCGGAACAGCAGTTTTTAGTATGCCTTAGTAGAATGTTACCATATTCCGTGATAACATTATTAGGAATTAATGGGCAATGATGAATGTCATATGTTTTGGAGAATGCTGAGAGGTGTTTTATGAAAGTTTTTGGTGTGTTGATGCAATACAATTGGAGAACTTTCAAAGATGGTGATAAGCTAATCTTGAATAAATTTGCATTAGTAAATATTAATTTAGAGGCAAATTGAAGAAAGATAGAAATTCTAAATGAATTTCTAAAACTAATAAATGTGAAAACACGATGGATGTAGACTTATCTGATTTGGTATTTATGCATTCTTTCTCTTCACCTTAGGAAAAAAGAGTTAAAACTAACTTTGTCCTATAGGTATTTCTTCTATTACTGCTACTTGTCTTTGAGAATTCATGTCTCCAATCTGTGTACCACCTGCTGTGTGGAATTCTGCCCATTTGTTTATATATGTCTTACAGGTTCAGGGTTTTGGGGTTTTTTTGCATACTATTTACTGACAGGTTGTATCAGGATTTTTTTTTTTGTCTAATACATAAAATTCCTCAAATTGTATGTCTGGGTATAGATAGTACCATTGTCAGTATTAGACTTACAGAAATATTTTTAAAAGTACATTTTAGGATTGTTTTCTTATACTGTGGAAGAGAATTGTTGTGTAAAAGTTAGTATCAACATTCCATAAATGTCTACTTGAAATATATGTTTTTTACATTGCCTGAGGAAGCACAAATGGCATATATGGTGTTCATATCATCTAGCTACCCAGACCACTATCTTCTGAATAAAATGCAAAATTCCCAGGTTTATATATGGCGTTTGTCTGGCAAGGTTTTGGTAGCAGGGGGGCAGGTAGCAGGCATTCAGCAAGGGTCAGCCCACCACAGGTTGTCATGATGATGCAGGGATGTATTACAGCGGTTAAACTTTTTCCCTCCGCTTCATCTCAAATGGTAGGTTTGCAGGCTTTTCAGAATCAACAAAACCTCATTATCTAATATTGGATATAAAATGGACAAAATTATAGCATTTAAAGTAGTGTGCAATAAATACACTCATTATGGTGTTGCCATTTTTTTCATGGGTGACAACTTTAAATAATATCATAGCTTTTTAAATAAGTTTTGTTGTTATGGAAACAAAAATTGGAGTTTATGACAGTTGTTAATGCAAAAAATCTTCAGGTGCATTACCCATACTCTAGCAGTAACAATTTTTAACCGCATCCCTTCATAAAAGCCTTAACAACCAAAAGTAACCTTATCTTCTTCAGCTGGTATAACTTGAAGAAATGGAAGGCTTGAAAGTTGAAATTTTTCATATCTTTTGAACAGCAAGAGACTTATGTAAAATGCAGCTCCCTTCTGAAATTGCTGGCCCATCTAAAATTTGTTTTCAGTGGAGCAAATCTTTTCAAATAGGTCCCAGAAAGCCCTTAGACTGAGCTATGTCTTTCTCTTCCATCACTAAGAAGATAGATTGATGTCCCTTAAGCATTTTACTCTTATGGGTCAAATTCCACGATGCATCTCAAAGTCTGGACAACTAACCTTTTTTTGAGAGAAGGCAAACATTTCAAATAATGCTTGTTATGAACCACCAACAGGTGATATGTCAATAGCATTTATTTTCAGAATTTCATATGCAGAGTAGATAATGAGTTGGACTTGCTGAACCTCTGCCCTCTCAGACTTTGTCATCTGTATCAGCAAAATTGTCTTGGGCTTTTCTCAAGAAGCAGGATGAGAATCAATGCACTGTGAGAAAAGGAGATATTATGCTTGCAGCTTCTGTGGGCTTTAAGTACAAAATATCAGTTGAAAATTATAGCTCAATACTTAATGACTTTGTAATCCAAGTAGTATAGTCCCCAAAATGCACTGCAATAAAAGAATAAAAAAAGTATTGTAGAGAAGCTTCAACGTGCCCCAGAAGGATCAGATTGATCATGAATGTACTATGCTTTGAAGACTGATGTTTGAAAAATCTTTGAAATGGTGGCCTTGCAATCATAAATCTGTATATCCTGACCTTCCTGGAAAACTGTCCTTCCTGCAAAAGGTTTTCAACTGACTAATGAAATTTAAAAGACTTCTTTAACAATAGTTTCTATTCTTAGGTGAGAAATGTTAAAAACTTCAATATTAGAATATTGGAATATTAGAATAACGTCTCATACTTAGAAGCTGAAGGAGGCTAATTACTGTGAGAGTAATGAGAGAGGGCAAAAAGTAAAGGACAGAAGTCCAAATGTCAAAAGTGAAAAGCTAGAGCAAATATATTTAAAAATATTTGAAACCCTTTTGGATTAAGGAATTTTTATGTGACCTTATATGACATTCAAGAGGAACAGTTATTATTCCAGAATGATGAAGAACTGGCTGAAAGTGCTCAAAGTTAGTCCTCAAGGAACTGTCCTGCTATCAACAGGTCAAGGTAGTTTAGCAGATAATATAAACTCTTGCAGCCAGTAGCTGATGACTACTGTTTCTTACTGTTCAGTCGCAGAAAGGTGGAGCTGCTTCTACTTGGGGGCTAGCTCATTGCTTTTAATTGCAAACTTCCCTGAAATGTTTGCAGGATTATGTTCTCTTGAACTTACACTTTCTTGGTGTAAGCACACCTTTGGTGTGCTTGGTTTAAGCAAGTAAAAGTGTTGGCAGAACTGTAATATTTTACCCTGGTCCCTAAGATATCATCTGTTTATAGTTTAAACTTTTCCCATGGGTTTTCTTCCTTTTCAGATGTGTCATTTCCCACTGAATCCATGTTTCTGAATATGGTTTGAAAACCTCTAAAAAACTTGGCCTGTATTTTATTTGTAATGAAATCTGAAAGCAGGGGAATTCTGGGTGTTCCAAGGTATTTGAATTTTGAACTTCATCTCACTTTTAACTAAAAATATGGCTATAAGAATTGTGTCTATAAAATGGCAGAAATACCTCTTAATATGTAAAAATATGTTGGATTAAAGGGTGTCTTATAAATACTAAAATTAATTCTTTTGGAAGAATATAGAGTGACAGAAATTTTGTAAGTATCAGTATCTTTCATCCATCTTATTTTACATATGTAACCCTGATTCTATTTTCAATGTGCGCTCAACGAGGAATATTTCACAAGTGAAAATATGAGCACAATTCCAGCTGAAGTACATAAGAACCATTTGTTTCATTTCCCACAGTGTCTTTGAAATATTTAGCATAAATTTGTGAGTATTGTGTCTTCCCTGAGGCATAGGAAGTTTATGGACAGCTCTACTTCTGATTCAAGGTGTGGATATGTTGCCTTGCTGTCAATGCAAAAAACTTTGTAATTCAAATGACTGTTTCTCTTCACTCTTCCTGCTGCCACCACAGGAAGCTGCTTCTACATGAAGCTACACCAAGTTGCTGATCAAACACTGCATGGAAAATCTCCTACAGTGTGAATTCCCTGTGGAAGGTTGTGACACACTTATGGAAGAATGCTTTCAAGCAGCAACAAAAAAGTTAGACATGTGATTCAACATAGATATGATACTAGGCCCCATCTTGGAATGTAACACATCAAGTACAGAATAAACTTATGACTATTGTTTCTCTTATCTGTCTGCATATAGAAGTTTTGGCATTTTAGATCCTTAATAAAACACTTGAAATGGGTAACCTTTTTTTTTTTAATTTTGCCTGTTTTTTTTTTTTTTCTTTTTTTTTATTTCTTCTCTTTTTTTTTCCATAAAGCTTCATATTTCCAACTCTACAAAACTATAGGATATCAAAACTTAGAGATTCAGGAGTGAATATTTCCCTCATCATGAGACAGAGGATGAGGATTACTGAAATAGAGTATGAGGCTCTGCAGTGGCTTAGGAGGGAGAAGAACAGACTGTGAAGATGAATTAATGAGCAAAGTGCAACGGAGGAGTGAAGATCAAAGGTTCATGATTAAGTGCATTATCACAGGAACATCACACAAAATGGTATATAATCAAATGATTAGTTGCAAGGCTAGGAAGGTCTATAAAATATATTATCTTTTATTGTCTTGATTTACATATCGGGCTTAATATATGTAATTTAATGAAAATTAAACACTGAAGTTACTGATAACAGCAAGTCTATGTATTTTATATAAGTGTGTGCTTAACTGTATGTTAGAACTCCATATTTAATTGAAGAAAATTAGGAATTACTGCAGAAATAAAACCTAAGTTTAAGTAAACACTAGAAATATGTGAAGAATTGTTTGAGCTGTATATGAGAACTCCCTGAACAAGGCTGACATATGGCTGGGGATATCCTTTAGGGAAATGTACAGTGCAAGGAGGTAATAGTAATCCTTCTTGGAAATAGAGGTCACAAGTGATAGCAAACGCCAAGAAATCATCAGGGATTTTTTTTTATAGCCTATTGGGTCAGAAAAACCTCAGTAGGCTCATGTATTTAACTTTTAAAAAAGATTCAGTTTGGATCAGGGATATAAGGGCTTGTGAGAGAAGTAGAGAAAGAACTTCTTCGTAGCTTGAGCCAATGCTTGCTTCTTCTAAGAGGATATATTAGTTTTGGGAGGTAATGCTTTTGAGCCATTGACCTAATTTCAAGCACTGTTGATTTCCTGCAAATTCAAAGTCAATAGAAACTAAGACATTAAGAATTTCAGAAGTTCAGTTCCTATATTTTCATATATGGATAAATAAAATATATTTCTGGAAATGTATATTTAAAATGAACATATGTTTAAGATTGATCTCTGTTAACAAATGATTGATTGAACTATCCAGTAATCAGAAGCTTACCTTTTTCCTTCTAGATTATCCTTTTCATTTTATATAAAGAATTATGAAAAGTAGTTCTGTTTTTTTAAAAAATGGTAGTGGTGATCACTCCAGGTTCTGAATGATGGATGTTCATATGGCAAAAGTTATTTTTATGGACAAGTTATCCCTAAGCACAACTGGCACGCACTTAGCTTTTAGGAGTATGTTCAGAAGGTAGGAATGGAAATAAAGTCACGTTGTTGATGCAACTATATAAGTGTTAAGACACATAAGCAGAAGAAAATATTGCAGAAATTAGCATGAACATTAACTATTCTGTACATGGACAAATACAGATTTTCAATTACCACCTTTGCCAATCTAACACTTATTGACCTATTAATTTATTTACTTCTCTATTGTAATTGATTTTGGAAATATACATATTAAATGATGTGCAGCCCATAAATTTATATAGAGAAATATGAGAATGCTCCTGTTCATGTTTGTGGTACACAGAGATTTCAAAAAAAAAAATATATTTTTGAGGAATGCATGTGATAATAATGCTGGCAAATTATTTGATTTGCCATACTCACTTTTAGTTGAAATTCCATTACTGTATTCTGTCTTTTTATTAAACATCATCCTGTCTGTGCTTGAAAATATTTACCCCTGCCTTACCAATTATAATTCACTACTTTTGAAAATATACTTTTTTTGTTAGCATGAGGTTGCTTCTTGGGATTTTTTTTCTCCCAGACCAACCTTTAAGCTTGCAATGAGTTCCTCACAAATGTCTTCAGAGCTGACTTCTTTAAAAGCTCTCTTTACAGCTTTTCTTTCTATGGTACCTGTAATAGTTTTCTATTGTGTGCAAACTGGTGGTTTACTGAGATCAACAATCCTCTAGGTCAGTGGTGTCTTACTCTTTGTTGGCCATATTGCTGTGTTCTTGTTCCTCAGCATTTACCGTCCAGTTCATCTGTATTTGTAAAAAGCTAGCACAATGGAGCTCAACTGCACCTGCACTATGGGAACAACTTGTTACCATGGCTGTCATCAGAATTAGTATCAGTATTATTATTCATTGTTGCTGATGGGGATATTCGTATTTCTAATTTTACATAACCTGTACAGACTGCCTTAATTGGGGGAATTTGATGACTCCATGGTAGACAACCTTATCAATACTTTCCTTTCAAAATACAATCTGCCTATTTGGTTTGTTTCTACTCCAGTATAATTCACCCATCCATCCAGAAGAGGCTTTATGATGAATTTTAACATTATGGGAATTAGCATACATGAAAATTACAGCTTTTTGTTGGTTTGTTTTTTTTTTTTAGTAGACAGATAGATGACAACAACAAATTGAATAACAAAATAACAAATTACTGAGTTAAATTCAGTGAGTTCTGCATGTCTGTAAAAATACTGAACTCTAATTTTATAGAAATACTTTATTATGCACTGATCAATTATAATTGTCCTGTTTGTAAGATTTTAATCCAGTATGCTTGTTATCTCTAAACAGTCTGTCACCAGATCACTTGAGAAACCCTAATAATATAATTTTATATTTCCTGCTACTATCAAAATACAGTGCTGTATTATACTTTAGTATTTTTATTAATCTGATTCCTTCTATTCTTTGGAAAATGAGAGTTACTTCTAACTTGGTATAGTTAGGATTCTGTATTAGCAATAATTGATAGCATTAGATGACTATGATTCTTTAGCACTTACATTAACAGGAAATTCTCAGATGCGTGTAGCCTCACAGATTTGGGCTGCAAGAAATTTAGCTTTGTAAACAGGTGGATAGAAATAAATAGGGAAGCTAAAACCATAGTGTTTACTATAGTGCTTTTTCTGGAATACTGCCAGCATGACTGGGAGGATCACTCATGAGATTATTCCAGCAATTATACAAGGCTATAGATGTAGAAAAGTGCATACTTTATATAACTAAACAATAAAAAAGCAAAATAGCAAGAGGAAGAGAAGAATGAGGGAAAGTCATTCAACTGTGGTTTTGTCAAATGTAGCACTGTATTCACTCACATTTGATGATATAGCAACCATCTCCTTGGTCTAGTTGTCATCCATCCTTCACACCAGATGTGTGTGATCTATAAAGAGAGCATGTGGACTCAGTTCAACTCTCGATGTGCAGGCACTTCCCCAGGTCAACTGGAGCCTGCAGTTTGTTAAAGTCCACTTTTCCATGAAGAAAATCTTTCCTCTTATGGTATTGATTCTAAACACTTACATGGAAGACATGACTCTGGCTTGTTAATGTTTCCTCCATTTTGTTTCTTACTTGGGATTGGGATGGGGTGGGTTTTGTTTCTTAGTTCTGCTGTTTAAGATATTATATTTTTTACACCAGAGGACATTAATTTGTGGGAAAGTCTGTACCTAGAGATTAATAACTTCTAACAGGTAAAACTTGATTTCAGTTTGTAAGGAGAAGAATGATTGTTAGGCTCATAGTAAATGCTCTGATGTTTTTGAAAATGTGATTTGATATCAAATGGTATGTAACACCAAATGGTATATTTGTTGGCAGATTCACAGAGATGAAAGAATGAGTAGGCTTGTATTTTTGTTTGGTTATTTTTAGGGGAAGACCCTTACTAACAGCACTATATTCAGGTTGTGCCCAATCATGCCAGGTCTGCTGGTTTGCAAGGAACACCCTTGGAGCATTCTTTGTCTTCTGCTGCTTAGCCTCATTAGTCCATATCACTTGAGACTGGCAGGGCAGGGAGGTAATTCTTTGGCTACTCAAAGCTTGTTTCACTGAATTCTTTGAGGTTTTTAAGACTTATTAAAGCATAGTCAGTTTGAGCAAAACTGGGAAAAGTAGGCAGAAGGAAAAATAAGATTTGACCGGAGGCATGTTAGTTCATTGTTAAAAAGGATTTTGTTGAATTAGCAGAATACTTCCTTCCAGTAGAGTTTCACTTCAGAAATTACTCAGGCAGATTAGACAAGCAAACATCTTACGGCAATTCTGCAGGTGGAGCCAAGTCAGTATTCTTTATTATCTTTTTAGTGCTATGAGAAACTGCTCTCTCATTGAATCAGAATGCTGTCAGTCCTTTAGCCTCCAGTGATAGAAGGAAATAAGGACTGACTGCGAAACTGAGTCGTCTGTGGGGGCTGTGTGCATGTGAGGCAGCTTTTTAATGATGGTGCTCCTTTCAGAGTAACAAGCAAGTATGATCATGAGGAAGAAAGGAATGGTTTCTGTCAGCTTTTGCATTTGCAAGCTCTTATACATTAGATATGTAAACATTGTGTAGATGTAAATTAAGGATTGGCTTTATAGAACCAGTACGTTTAGCTTAATAAGCAACTTGTTCTTCCTAAAGGCTTTTACATCTTTGCAAGTCACATGAGTGCAAGATTTAAGACTATTACACTTCCCTAAAACCATGGGGTTTACCTTTTTCTTGTTATTATTATTCATAAATGCAGGTCAGGTCTCCTATCCAGGCCAAGTTTATTCAGGTTTCACTGAATTTTTATGCAATTCATTGACAAGTGAAATGTTCCTATATTTAGAATAATAGGGAATCAGGGTCTTGTAAGCCAAAGCATAAGAGGAAGAGAACAAAAGTGCAAGTTTTGTCATGGTGAAGGCTGTGGTAATGGCTTTTAGATGTCATGCTGTCAAAGTGGATCCAAATGTAAGGAAGAGGGAGACAAGTGTTGTAGCATCTTGTCTGGGGCTGATCAGTCTGTCTGTTTCATTTGCCCAATGTGTCTTCAGTCCTATTCCCATCTCTGTCATTCCAGAGAGAGCTTAGAAGGTTTCTTCCTCCCAGCTTCGTGCTGCTGATGTAAAGCATTTTTGACTTATTGTTCCTGTGTACAAATAAAGAAAAATGAATGATGATTTTAGAAACTTCTAGATTCTGTATGCAAGAAAAAGTAATTTTTCCCCTTTCTTCAATGCTGCTCTGTAGAAAGATGGAAGGGTGATCAGCTTTGAGAAGGATAATTGCTTTAATGTTGCTTGATTTACAAAAGGTTTGCATCACATTAAAATTCTCATGTTGTTATTGGGTTTTTTTTTAAGAGTGTAGAGAATAAAACTGTATAATACTTTTTCCTACCTTTAGCCTCCTGCCTTCAGAAGGAGGATCTTCCATGCAGCAGTAGTGCAGCTCTGTTGGTTTGTGCTGGAAGATTAGTGGTAGCATAAAACTTATATTTTGAAAAAAACCTCACTTATTCTATAGCATGGATCACAAGTTTTCTGATCCTGTGACCTACAGTGCCAAAATCTTCATATGGCTGAGAGCTGCAAGATGTATACTGCATACCTCAGAAAACTAGCATTAGCAGAGTAGCTCATAGGTGAAAGATGATAACAGCTTCTTAGGGGTTCTCAGTTCCCCATTAATTGATGGGGCTCAGCCTGGAGATGCAACTGGACTCCTGAGCAACCCAGTGATGTTAGCTTCACAGCTCTTTCCACAGAGAGGTGTATTGCTCAGCAGCACCCACACCACGATAATTTTGCTGCCTGGGTGCTCTCTGTGGACAGGAGAAAAATAGTGGCTTTGATGGGCTTAATGGCCCTCTGGAGAGGTACCTGTGCTTGCCAAATAAGTGTAAAGGCTGCCTAGGTACGTAGTTTAGATCAGCTGTCTGACTTTTAGACAGCTAAAGTCGGGTGAAATAAATTCCACTGCAGGTGACCCAAGCAAAATTCAGTACCCACTTCCACCTCAATTTGTTTAGTGGAATCCTTCCTATTGCCTGCTCTGAGGGAAAAACATCATACAATTAGCATACCCATACAAGAACAAATAAAAAGTTAAGGTGGTAGGTAACTACAATTATTTTTTAAGGAATGTAATGAGGAGTTCTGAAAATCTAGAGGTGAATTTTCAGCTTCTGAAAATTAGCATAGCTTTCCTGAAGTCAATAGAGCAGCACAGATTTAAGCTGTAGGAAAATTTATCTGTATATTTTAAAAAATGAAATTATTTGTAATTAAAAATATTTGTAATTAAAAATGTAAGTTAAATTTACTCCATACATTTTAAAAACTGAAATTCTTTGTAATTAAAAATGTTGGCTTGACCATGGTTTCATTGCACAGATGGGATTAGCATTGAGTTTCCCAGGACACTTTCCCTTCAGCAAATGCATTGCAGGCCTGTTCTGATCTTACTGTGCCCATTGAATCATTATTTTCTGCTTCTATTGCCAAGCATGGTGCCAGTTTTAGTTTGACTGTTGACAGTGATTTTTCTGAACATGTCTGCTATGCACTGTGCTGAGATCCACCAAACTTATTTCAAATAACAAGTGAGAACATCCCCCCCTTTACTCCTCCACACACTGCTCTTAATATAGGGATTGTATTCACATCAAAGCTGTCAGAAGGTTTCTGTGATCTCATTATCTATACTTATTTCTACCTACAGAATAAATGAATCATCAACCGAAACAGCACTAAAGACCAACTGGTAAGACTCACATGGCTATATGTATATCCATGCTGAGAATAGATATCTTCTCAAGTCTGCAGACTCAAGTTGTTAAATTTGCTACCTTTGCAGACCTAAAAAGGGTTAAGTAATTTCTTAGATGAATTTAGTTCTAAAGTCTTTAATGAGGAAACAAAATTGTTAAACCCTTTAACAAGTAGTTTTATAATTTCATATAGCGTATGAAAAAACCCTCTTTCTATTTATAGAACACTGAAGGAACTGAACTGAAAATATATTCTAATGCTTGTGGATATATTTTTTTCCTTTGTTTTTGTTTATGTAGTTAGAATACAGAATCATTTCATTTTATGGCTGTGTGAGGTAGTATTTCTATTTATTTCTAGGTGGTACTCAATAGGAATGAGCTGTGTTGATTCAGCCAATTTAAATACTTCTGAATATAGCATGCACTGTAGGGGAGTGAAATCAGATTAAATGAGAAAATGAACAGAGATTGGACATGGCTAGAAGCTGGGTGTTAAATAAATGATGTAGGGATATTGGTGATGGATGATAGCAGGTATAGGACCTGCATAGTGAAAAAATAAAAGGATTCTAATGTCTGGCTATTGGTTACTCATACTATTTGAAGATAATTTTAGAAGCTAGTGGGAAGGGTAGGCACTGGAAACTAAATGTTCTAACAGTCAGTAACCATTTCTAGAGGAGCTGGGCAATATGGAGTATGTCTGTCAGAAAGTTGAGGCAGGTACCTTTTTGAAGGTTGAGGGCTCCCCATTCACTCTTCATGGATGAGAGAGAGAAATAAGTCTAGCAGAGAAAAGACAGAGAATTCAGAGTTGGTTAGTCAGACATGGAATTCTTCTAATTCTGTATCACATTTACAGTTAAGGGGAAAGAATTCTACAGGCTTGAGAAAGTGAGATTTATTCTGCTGATAAGGAATATAAAGTGAGCGAAAACATAAAACTCTACATCCTCTCTTTCTTGTTCAGTGAAACATAGATCGCCAGTCTAAAAGCATTTCTGTACAGAGCAGCTCCATGTGTCATTGTCACACACAGCTCCTCTGTGCCCATGCAGAACCAATCTAGTGGAATAAGTGAATGTCTGACCAATGAAAACAAATCTTACACCAGTACACCAGTACACTCATATTCTGAAGTGCAGGAGAAACAGCTTTTCCTGGCACAGCTTTTACAAGAGTTTGTGTCTGTCTGTCTCATTTCCAGGAGCAAGAACAATAAATCTGAACTGGGATTAAGAATTCCAACCTGCACAACTGAAACTTCATCTTTCCAGAATTTATTTTATTTTTATTTTTTTTCCTTATTTTTTTGGGTCATAAAATTTTTACAAATGCAGGAATGACTTTTGTAGATGGTCATGTGTACAGAATAGTGTCCCTTGTGATACTGTGGGGAATTTCCCAAACTGTCAGTTTCAGATCAAAGTACATTGCATCAAAACTGTATTTCCTAATAGTCTCTTGCGATCATTCAGTCATGTCTCCTTGTTCTTGGATGCTGGAAAACTTCTGTAGATATCTGAAGGATGATCTTCATTGTTTCCACATCACGCTATATTTTTCTGAGCCAAATGTTCATAGCCAAAAAAGTTAAGCTAAGTACCGATAACCTATGTAACTCAAAAGGCAAAAATTGCTATGTATAATCAAGACTTGTGAGACAGAAGAACATTCTTCTCTGGTAAATTGGCTGAATTTTGCAAAGATTTACATGAACAGTGACCTTCAAAAATCTGGTATTTCAGTGTTATGAACTTGAGTAATAACGTTATACAGTATAGCTGATTTAGCTGATTCCATTCAGTGCCGACCTGCATGTCTGTGTTTCTAGAATAAGAAATGGAGGAGGTCAGTGCAAAGGCTTTGAATGCCATGCAGTCAGCTTGTGCCTGGTCAGGTTGGCTGCTTTTGGATACCAGGAAGTAAGAAGGACTTGGCAGCAGCAGCCTGCCAAAGGCAAATGAAGAAGGCTGCAGCACTAGCTTCAGGAGAGGATGGAAAGGAGTCTGTGGGAGTGGTCCTGTGATAGAAAGCAGCAAATACCAGCACTGAACTTTCCAGCAGGCCATTGTACAATGGTGGCCAGCCCTCGTGATCTTGACAGGATCAGAGTACTGAGTGGCAAGGATTGGAGTGGAACAAAGCAGAGACTCCCAACCTCATTGTTGCACAGAGAGGTTGTTGAGGCCCCATCCCTGGAAGTGTTCAAGGCCAGGCTGGATGTGCCCTTGGGCAAACTGGTTTAGTGGGAGGTGTCCCTGTCTATGGCAGGGAGGTTGGAACTCGATGATCTTCGAGGTCCTTTCCAACCTAAACCATTCTATGATTCTATGATTTCCCTGCAGACGGGCAGCCTGAGCCCCATGTGACCTCAAAGTGTCAGTGTCAACAGCAGCTCCCCTGTCTTCACAAACGTACACATAATAGCAAATAATATTGTTTAGAAGCGCTCCTGGGTGTCTACCAAACAATCCCTTCCAAAGTCTCAGGTTGAGTGGTAGAAACAGTGGCACTAGCCAGTTAATTATTCATGAGTTAATGGGGAAGCTATAAGCAAAAGCAATGCTTTTTCTTTTCCTTTTCCTTGGAAAGGGAGGTGCTTCCAGTCCCATCCACTCCTTACATCTGGGAGTAGCAAAAGGAGCTACCTCTGGTCTCTTCAGGGCTGTTCATGCTTATATGGAACAAGGGTTCAAATGCTTGGATGGCATTTAGATAGATGTGTGTACCCAACTGAAGTCAGTAATATGCCACTAGTGCCATGTATCACAGGAACACTCTGATAGGTAAAAGAATTTAGAGATAAATAATTTATTTATCAAATATTGTGATTTCTTTTTTTTTTTTTCCCCAATGATAAATATAGTCATCTTTCAGGAAAAGTGATTTTATATGTTATGTTCCATTATAAACAAATGACTAAATGGTTATGTCATAGTCATAGGTTCTGAAATCTGTCAGAAGGCAGCCCTTTTACTTTAGTTCTGGTCTATAAAATGAAAGAACGATTTATATGTGCTGCACATTTACAGTTTGAGCTCTGCAAACAAGGCCTTGCCAGAACAAGATACTTTATAATATGGTATTACCATGGGTTTGCTTTACTTTATTTTTCACCAACTTTATTAAGTCTTGCATCAAGGCAGAGCTTTTTTTCTTATTGTCTAACTTATCTCATTTGTCTATCATCTCTTTCTTATTTATCTTACTTCTAATTGTTTTGGTGTAAGCAGAGAGGCTGCAGTACACAGAACACAGCATAAGAGACATACTCTCAGTTGATATAAATCAGTGTAGCTCCTTTGAAGGTTGAGAATCTGGCCATTAATATCATGTAATCTTACTGGGTTTTGATTTCCAGGAGGGTTGACAGAGCACACACTTCTCCAGGTAAAGTAAATGGAAGAGACAGGCTCAGTAGCTCTGAAAATCAAGCCCGTGATTTCCAAGAGGTCATAGGAATTTATAAACAAAGGATTAAATTCTGCTATTTCTTAGAGTCTGCAAGCCCACTGATTTAGCCACTGTCATACAGTGGTGTATGGTACACAGGTATAATTCAGCTTATGGAGAATCCTCTTTTTTTTCTTTTTTCTTTGTAGTTTCATTCTGAAAATGTTTGCTTCCAGATATATTTTCTGTGTTATGATCCATCATGTTATTTACAATTTCCAGTTTTTTGAAGTATGTTGATGCGTCCGGTAAAGAAACACAATGCATTAAAGCAGATGGGAGGGGCTGGGTAATGCCTATGAAACATTTGGGGAAACTGAGTAAGATCTTTGCTGCAGGGATCCACTGAAGCTTTAAATACCAATTCCCTTCCAGTAGGAAGCAGGCAAAGGCTAAAAAACTATTTTGGAACTTACCCCCTTTCTACTTCAGGCAAGTAGCGTTAGCAAATATCAGGTCCAATTGAATTTTGCTGTGTTATGATCTGTCTGTCCTCGAGGCACGCACTGCCCATGGAGGTAACAATAACAATTATTTTCTCCAGCTTCAAGGAGTTTTCACACACATTGGGGATCCTGCTGATTCACTGTACAGATTATCACTAAAAGTGAAGTGCTATGCTAAAACCAGATTGTAAATTGTGTTACTGTGTATGTTTGCATGGATAGAAAAAAAAGAATTGTGGGGCAAAAGTCAAAAACCTGAAGTAATGTAAACTTCTGTTACACTTGACATTTGAGCTTTTCCAGTGAGTTCTTTGTGTAAAAGTCCATTCCTGGGCATTACTGTCACTTCTGCTTTCACTATGGAACATTAACTCTGTTTTCATTGCTCGCATCTAGCAATGATCAGATGAAGCGTGGCATATCCAAGCTGATAACCTATCATTTGCTTTCTTTTAAATACAGACATATACACATATTTCAGTACCATCCTTTTCCTGCTGGCGTGTTTTGTTAAAATGTTGGTTCTTCCATGTAGAAGAAGAAAAAAAAGCAAAATGAAAAAAAAAAACCCACCAAAACCAGTTTGTTTGTTTTTTTTTTTCCTTCACTGATGAAATATTTAAAGGCACACTTGTGAAATGATGACTGTTCCATCAGGCTGGATCTTAAGAGGCCATAAGGCAGTTCAAGCATCACACCCATTACCTGCTATGCAAGCTGATTCACCTTTCAGGAGTGAGTTTTGTTTAGGATGAAAAGAATTACAGGAGGGATGTACCTCTGCTATGCATGTGGTTGTGGTTTTCGGGGTTGTAGTGAAAAGCCTTGCCTTGGGAACTAAGAATGATGAAACAACTACTCCACTGATGTTCCATTTCTGGAGATATAACTGTAGTCTGAGATACCAGTGATACTTTTACATAGCCTACTGTCAGGGTGGATTTCCTAAATGCTACAACCCATTGAAAACTGTGGAGGTGATAAACTTTTGCAAAACTGCTGGTGTGGCACCTTAAAAGGAATGTGCAGAGCAGAACTACCTGGTGTAGGCAGAGGGGCTCTGTTGACAGGGCAACTGGAGACTGAAACAATAGGAAAGTTGATCTGGGATGCAGTGCAATCATTTGATTACAGAAGCCTACAAGATTTAGTTTTACATAACTTTCTAGTGTTTTGCAAATTATCTGTTATAACATCAACTGCCCCATTAATAACTCTTATTGACTTTAGGGTGATCTGAGCTAGGGTGCTTGGACAGAAAATTTGGTCCTGTATGCATTTTAAGTGTTATGGTATTTTCTGCCTCATAGGGCTATTATAAATCTTGTAACATAGGTGACAACATACCTATGATAGGAGTGAGTCAGTCTCGTAGGCAAAGTAAAGAAGAATGTGATAGAGGCAGAGGGATAGAAAGATAAGTATGGAGATTGTAAAATTACAACTATGTAATTGTATTACAAGTTTTGAAGTACTAATTTTCCCTTACCCCTGTGGGCCTTCCTAGTTTCCATAAGAAGAGAGGACAAAGCTAAAACAGGTTTTAGAGAGACTCATAGAGGTGAGAGTTAAGCCATTGGCAACAAGACTTGATATTCCACTGATTAGTATGTTGAAATACAGTGAATTAAGTAAGGAAATGAATCTTGCATTTGTATTTATGCTGTATTTCTTCTCTTGAGCATTGGGTGTTAGCTGACTTTGAGAATAAAAGCTGCAGGTTTGCTGTAGATTCAAACACCTATACCTGAAGTCACTAACTTACTAGGAATGTCTTATGTCTACATGTGACGATCATTCATTTTCAGAATTGCTCAACTCTTCATGCAGATATGTGGCATTTTCAGGGTTAGAGGCAGCTAAGTACATGAACTTCACTAATTTTGATATACTGTGTGGAAAATTATACAGAATGTTTTACATTAAAATTCAAGGTTCATACAGCACACCTTCGGTATAGCACTGCTGCAAATTAAACTCACTTATACATTAGGAAAGGTGCCAATGCAATCATAATAGAAGGCTGAAGTGCTGATATGATAAAGTAGTTCTTTTGCTGCCTTCCTTGGCACACATTCAGAACCCCACTTTGATTCAAACATCATGCTCCGTTTGTTAAGACTCTTGAGAGTAATAAAAAATTATGTATTACGAACCTGATTTGTAAGGCTAGGATGCGAGGCACACTGGAAGTATGGTACAAAATAACCATAGATTTTTCAGATCATGCATATAGCAGTTGTGGAAATTTGCTTCTTACGCATGTGCACTTCTGAATGAAGAACTCCCTAACAGTGACTCTTTAATGAATGTCATAGGAATATAGTCCTTGTTTGGATATTTGCCAGACTGAAGAGCAGCCAGTCCCCCATTCTCATCTGCTGGATTAAGCACATTGAGCTACTTTGTTCATGAAGCGACGTCATCTGTGTCAAAATCATGTAGCATGTCATTTTTCTGTGCACTCAGTTTGATTGATTAGTTCACAGTCATTCTAAATGTATTTCTGTTAAATAGTTTGTCAAGCTGATTGCTTTTGAAAGGATCTGTTCATTGAAAAAGGTCATTAATCCAAATACTACTTTTGAAAGGAACTGTTGCTTTTGGCATTTTATTTTTGTTTCAGCTTTTTCCATAACTATTCAGTTTGCATTCATTTTTATTGGAAATGTCATGAAAACGTTTATTGGCGTTTCTAATTCGTGGCTGATCATTTGGTAAATGATACACAATATTTTGGTGACTTACTAAAAATCCCCCAAATACTTAAAAGGACAAAAAAGACATTGCTCACAAATACAGTAACATGAAAACAATATTTTCTAATGCTTAGAAAATGTTTTATGCATTTTATTTTTGATTGTTTAAATTTCTAATGCGTTTAATGTGTTTAAAGCATGTTTTCCTCACCAGTAATTTCAATTTTCAAATAGCATCTGGAGGCACTCTGTTTAAGTTTCATAGGATGTTGTTAAACAGATACTGTGTTACACATTCAAGTTGTGAGGATTATATTTGTTGATATGGTGGGCCTTTTTAAATATACATAAGCGTATGTTAATATTTATATATGGGTGCACAAGTAGGCTTAATAAGAATGAGGTCATGACTTGTTATTAAAGGACAGACAAATAATGGTAATAACATAAAACTTGCACTTTTTTTCTGATTCAGAGCTGTAGGCAAAAATATTACTCAGTATCTTTTTTAAATAAGATAAATGATTTCTTAGACAAGGCTGTATTCAAAAGTGTGAGAGCTGTCATTAGGCACAGATTGATTGTATCATTCAACAGTGAAAAGCAGGGGGTGATCTTGTTCTGAGTAATTGCTCTAGATTGAAATCCAGCAGAAAAGTCTGGCAGGAAGGGAACTGTACTAGGAACTTAGGTATAACCTGGGGATTTACCAGTAGGAGGTTGTGGGAGAAGGACGGGATCTGAATGTGTTGGTCAGAGAGTGACTATCTGCTGACAGTGTTAAGTAGCAGGGTAATGACAAAGGAGGTTCTAGGAGGCATTAAGTGAGTATTATTAGCAGCCTTGGAGGAATGTTAGTGCCATTGTTTAATAAGCAATATGTAGTGTTACGTATCGGCTACTATTCTAAGAAGAAATACTGTGATTTGGAACATGTACAGAGTAGGGAGAGCTATAATGCAGTTCAGAGAACATGAGAAGACATGGCCTGTGTAGTGTAGTCCAGCTGAATATGAGAGGAGATGAAGTTATGTTCTATAAACATATTGGAGGGGAAAAATACTTCTGTTAAAGGATGAGATTAAAACCATATAAATTATTGTTAACTGGTCATAAATAAATTGAGAGTAGATTTGAAGAAGGTCTGCAATAAGATGTGAAATGAGGTTCTAAAATGATTTCTCAGTAGAGTGGGGACAAAGAATCTAAGCAGTTTTAAGGCAAGGCTTGAAATAAGCCTATGAAAGGGGTTATATAAATATGTCCAAGAATTCCTGGTATAAGAAGTACGAACACATTGATATCTGATGTTCCAGTATATCTAAAGGGTGTTGAAAGAAGTCTTGACAGCCTCTAATTTGCACTCTTATTTTTTTTAATCTTAAACTTCAAAGCTTTCCTGGTCACTTGCTGAGGCCAGGGAGGCCTTTTTTTTTTCTCCTCTTCTTTCTCTTCCACAGCTGTAGAACTCAGTTTTTTAATGACTACAAGTAAAACCCAAGGGGACACATCATGGAAGCAAGTTGCACTGGAATTAAATTCTCCGACCTGGTTTGTTGTCTTATCCTACTCATATGTTTAGGTTTAAATTTATCTCCATGTTAAGGATCAGAAGGAAATTTAATCTCCTCAGTTCAAGTTAGTATGGCTGTCAAGTTAGTATGTTAGTATGGCTGTCTTTTTTTGTTCTGTCTTTTTTAAACTGTGGTGTGGTTTTTGGTTTTTTTTTTGCTTCTCTTCACTCCCTTTACTGGAGAAAGAGTGCAGGAGGGGGTATAGTTCAATTTTCTAGCGTGATCTGGAAATTATATTGAAGGAATTCCTTGCTTTCATGCCTATATAGGATATGTATGATATTACAGTCATCTTTGATCTCTTCTGTTCTCCTTCTGTGGCACATAATAGTTGCAGAATTTTATCTCTTGCTGTTGTCACAGGGATGGCCAAACCGCCTTAGCAAAAGTCTGCAGAAATCACTGAGAAACAGTTTTGTCAAAAAAAGCGCTTCTTTTTCCAGTGTAGGATTGATTTCTCAGTATATGTGAACTTAGAAGCTGCTGAAGGAAGTTTCTACAGTATTAATTCTTCACTGAGAGAAAGGTAATTGGATAAAGACACAATATCTTCTTTCTATTTTGTTTGTAGTAATTAAAATCGTAATTATGTAATCACAGTATGAAGGGCCAACTTGAAAGGAAGAACTTCGATATGTGAGAAATTTACTTTCAAGAATCATAAACAAAGACAGGTGAAAAACAGTAAAGCTTCAGAGAAGCTTTTGCACTTTCAGAACATCTGTGTTTCTTCACGTGTGTTCCCAGGATCCACTCATGCCGGTAGGCAAAGCAGATAATAATTGTGCTTGTGGGGCTCTTATTTAGAATTTGCATATGCAAACAATAACAGCTGCTTGTATGTGCAAAGTCTTGTGCTTCTATAATTGCATAGTCTAGATGTTCATAGTTTTCAATCTGATCCGTGCATCAAAACTGAGTTTCCCTTTCCTTTGAGAATTCTTCCTCCTCAAAGGGAAAAGGCCCATGTAATAGGTAGGTAGGAAATTATAAAGCTCTTTATAAAGCCCATACCTTGCAGCTCAGAAGTGCTGGTAATAACAGCAGATTATTGTTATTTCACAAAAGAAATACAGTGTACGCTGTCTGGATCCACCTTAGGCTGTGATTTCTCAGGGTTCTATAATCTGGGAGGCAGCAGTTGGTTTGTCTTCGAAGTGTCTCCAAGAGGCTCTGGTAGGGTCATGTAAGGAGTGAGAATGGCCTGGAGTAAAATCTGTGTATCATATCCTTGCACTGTGCCCCAACTGGAAGATGTCCTAGCTTTTGATAGAGTCGCAGTTCCCTGAAGTGGACAATGGACCTAACATTTAATAGTACGCTCAGACAAGCTGCAAATGAGAAGTTGGTCTTGAAAATAAAAATTATAATCTTGTAACCAGGAAGCGATGGGTAGCTGAGTGCAGGACCTGAGCGTTAACTGAATGTTCCAACCAAAATTAAATCTGTGGGTTACTTAAGCAGAGAAAGCAATTTGTCTAGCTGTGTAGATATAGTGGCAGTGGAGGGCTTTGGTCTGAATGGACGGTGATCATTTTGGCTGCAGTGCTTTTGGATTTTAACATCAATTTATTAATTTTATTGCCTACTTAAAATGTGAAAAGTGTTTATCTCTATCCCATTTAATGTGAAAAAGGAATTTACTGTAGGTTTGTAAAGGATGTCAAGAGCCGCAGGTGTGTAGGTACTGAAGTGTGCAGACCATGGTGGGACAGTTGGTAGCAGCGCTGAGTGATGCTTAGTGGCGCACATGGGTGACAGTGCAGTAGCATCTGCCTTACATGTTTTTTGACCTCACATGTGCTTTTACTTGCTTTTCACTACTTTAGGGATATAAGGCTGCACAAAATCTAGTCTATTCAGGATAGTGATTTGCTTTGTGGCAGTCATACTGTATCTTGTGAAATCTCTCAGTTTGAAAATCTTGGGGTATTTATTGGATTTCCTTAGTGTCTCATTCATGGGTGTCTCCCATCTGCTAAAAACACCTAGTAATTAGAACTGTGGAGTAAAAATATGCAGATGTAGAGCCAGTGCAACCTAAAGTTCAGAAAACAGCAGATAGATAAAAAAGACAATCCTCTGTTCACACAACGAATCAAATATATTGATATTTTCTAGAATAGCCTGATTTCATATGATTGCCATTTATTATATAGAACTGGTCTAAAAGTTTTTTATAGATAAAATAATTTGTGTGTTTTATTTTGAACTCTTCATTGGATCCTCCTCAAAATGTAGAAGCAATCAAATAGTATAGTCCCTCTTTAGTTTTTATCGTCAAAGTATAATGGGAGAACATTTTGAAATATAACAAAGATAAGGTGGATATATGTGTATTAAATAGTGATTGGTTGGCTCACTACGATCTCTAAGTTTGAATATCGGATTATTTGAATTTTCCTGGAATGCAAAAGTTTTATAGTGATGGCAACAGATCTATCCAATGTATTTAAAACATATAATCTATGTATGCATATGTATACATAGCAGTGTAAAACTTATATATACAAATGTGTGTGTCTGAATGTGTCCTCCCATTTTTACTGTAGTCTTAAATTGCTAATGCTATGCAGCAAACATTATGATTTCCCACACATTTGTATTTTTGTAGCACCTACTATTAAAGGTGATTAGGTGTTATAGTAATTGGACAAATAAATACTGATTTCAGTTATTTATTATTGGTGAATATCTTCATTCGTGGTTTTGAAGTGACAGTTGTTTGGGTTGGGTTTAGAATGTGAGGACATTAGCTTCAGTCAACTAATAAATTCATATGTGTTTTCAGTCTTTAGAGTTATTTTGGATGAGGTACAAAACAGGATACATACAAAGTAAGTGTTGATAAAAAAGGAGATAAAATTCTATTTAATGCATTAAATAAACAAGTTGCCGTTAAGAGAATGAAAGTTAATTATAATTAAGAATCTGTGTAGTAATTTAATTAGGTGCTCATAAGAATGCTAGGCAAATGACGCATTCAAACAATTATTTTTTTCTAACAATTTTCAAAATTTTAACATAGTTCCTTATTTTAAATTGGAACAAAAAATAAAATTTCCTGTTTTTTTTTCTAACCTGTACATCCAAATGAAATTCAGAATAGGTTTTCTGAAATGTGCTTTAACTATTGATTTCAATTTTTAAATTTTAAAATAATCCTGTGTTTATTTATAATTAAACTTAATAGTATTTTTATGTGAACAGAGGCTTTAAAAGCCTTTCATTACAATAATTTTAGATAAACATGAGCTTGCTCAGAACCAACCCTCCCGATAATAGTTTCAGTGAGTCAATACTTAACAATCATTAAGAAAATTCTACAACTGTTTTTCAGTTAAGTACAGATAGGTGTTTCCTCACACCAGCTGTTGGGTTCCTAGTATAGTTGAGATTGAGAAATTTACAGAAGTATACAAAAGGCTTTTAAAGATATACATTAGGCTGAAACAGCCAATGTTTGCAATGGAGGAGCAACTAAAATTTGCCATAATGCAAATTAACTGGGCATAGACAGATATTTTGCAAATGTTTATTTGCCTCACAGTCAATCAAATAAACAACTAGTAAATATTGTATTATTCTAGATTCTTTAGTGTTAGCTATTATACTTTCTGTGTCCTAATTAATATTAATCAGCATAACCTTTAAAAGCTAAAAATGTTAATTTAACTCACTAGGTCTCCTGCATCATTAATGTCTTTGATGGTATCATTTAGAGGAAAATGCTTCATCAAACAGTGGTGCTTCAATCATAAAAAGATGTGATAGCAGAAGCATTAGAACTCACATGATCCAAAGCCTCTCTCGATTGTTTGCATCTCATTTTCTAAATCGGACCAGTCATCTTTCTTAGCTCATTTCAGACAAGCAAAATAATCTCTTACTTTCATATAGAACCTTTTATTCCATGAGGGTATCTAAGGGTTGTGTGTACATTTTTTATTTTACCTTCAAATATTCATACACCTCTGGGCTGGAACAAAGTGGAATGCTTAAAGGCTCAAAATTTCCTGCTCTTTCTAGATGACAGTGGTTCTTTAGATTGCCTTTGTAATAAGAAAGCAAATGTTGCAATCTGTTCTAAAATCCACCCCCAAGTTATGCCAATACTGGAATCTGCAGGCTCAGCATCACTTGGGGAATTTGATAGAAAATAACTATTTGTTTTCTTGTTGCAGCTTTCAGCTGAAGACTTTGCAATATTTTCTAACTGTTAATAAAGTTGGCTTCAAAGCCTGTTAGCGAAGTATGCTCAAATTTTTCAACTTTACCTGTGTTTGTCTAACAAATGTATCTGAGAGATATCAGACATAATCCTTAAACTATACATGGCTATAGAATAATTCTGGATACTCTCAAATTATATGTTGTGTCTTCTTTTATAAATTTACATATGTCATTGTCCAGCACTTGTGATAAATGGTGAAACATGATCAAGGAGTTCTCATTCCCAGTTATTGCGTCAAATTATGAACTCAGATTCTCCAGATTCTCCAGCTTCTCTGCTAATCACATAGTGAGCAATCTGAATGAAGGCTTAAAATAAGCACCTATATTCAATTATTATAAAGAGTATAACTCTATCATTAAACAAAAGCCTCTTCTAAATTTATTATCAGGGAATATGTATATCAGGGAATATCCTCTCTGTGGTTTGGATGAACCCCCAATTCCAGCATTTTGGGGTTAAACTCTGTAGCACTCTGTTGCGCTCTACCTTGATTTTATTTTCATTCTTAATCCTTTTTTGTTCCCCCTCCCTTCTCTTCCCCATGCTACTTATGCAGATTAATACAGCTCAGAGCAGACTAGACTGTTCTTTTCTGAACTGGTCCATCTCAATTTCAAATCCCAGCGTCACTGGGCATCCTGTGATTTATACTCACATGTGCTACAGCTGCTAAATTCAGGATAAATTCGGCTGCAGTGTCTTCTAAGGCATATGCAAAACCTTCTTTTACCTGTGATTCATAACATTTGAGACAGGTAAATACCTGATAATCTTCCTGATACTAGGTCAGCTGCATTTGTACTCCAGGGAATGAATGGCAATTTGGAATTTATTCCTATATCTAACGCTTTTGCTTTACCACCTCCACTCTTCTCTCTAGTTTTTCTGCCCACCATGTAAAATCTGTGTCTTCTCTATGTTATTAGAAGAAACAGTTCACATGAAAACTTGACTCTGCTAGTGCTCCTGGAGTGAGTGCTATTTGATTTCATTATAACACCAACTAGCTCATCTGGGGAGGGTATATAACACAGATATTATCTTCTGAGGAGTTTGATATTTAATAAAGTATAAATGACCCCTGCCATGTAGCTTTTATAGTAAGTACAACAGCTTTCAAAAGTCTGAAATTAATTGTCTTAGCTTTTTTTCTGCATATAAAGCAAAAGTACAAAAAATATAGTAATGTTGTTGTGTGCATCATCCTTTTCTATATTGAGATATAAACTTGGGAATCAATCTGTGAATTCTCTCTGAGACTATACGTTCAATCCACTATTATTATTTTGCCATATTCTTGCCCCTTATGTCTTGTATTCAGAAGACAGAAAACAGGCTACATAGTCTGGAGATCGGAGGACCATTGAAGGCTGTTGAAACCCAAAGAGCTGTTTCCTAAATGGATCAACAGCATGGCTGTATGCCAACTATTTCTATCCAGCCTAAGTGCAGAGCATTACTGTTTTAAGGGGTAAGAGAGTCTTCCAAAAAAAATGGAGAGATGGAATTGTTGAAGTAGGAATCTAAAAGTTGAACAGAAAGTTTGCTGAGCTAGCCAAGAGAAATTGAGGAAACAAAAGGGAGGGAAGGAGGTGTGTTGGGAGTAGGATTAAAAACAGGTAAAAAAAAAAGACTAGAAAGGTTAGAGAAGACTTCTCAGTCTGAGAATGTGTGAATGAAGTAAGGATGGCTACCACAACACTGTAGATAGTTAAAGGGCAGTAGGGAATCTAAGTCAAGAAATAGTACATAAGAATTCAATATTTTATCTGGATGAGTAAAAGTGCTATGTATTTTAAAGGTTAAAGATGCTTAGAGTTAGAAAATGTTTACAAAATCTAATCCTCTTTCCTTAAACTATCTGAAATTTTATACTGTAAACCAGCATCCATGGGCCTAGAACTCAGGAACAGCTGGGTGTTTAAACTGGTGGCATTTGTTCATTCATTGTTTAGACTTCTGTCATCATTTTGTGGTTGGGAATCTCTTCAGACTGAAGTTGAAACTGTGTCATGAAATCACCTTGAGGTCAATGAACTTTCAAGAAATCACAGCTGAACCTTTTTGTGAGTTTTCTCAGGGACCACAGTTCAGTGTAGCCAGTTTTCCATGTTCTCCCAAGTGTGCGGGGAAGAGACGCTGTTGCACTAGAATGGGAAGACGTGCAGTTGTTTAGGAGTTCTTTCTCATCTGCTCTTTAACTAAAATGGTGGATGAAACTTGGTAAAGTTTTCCACTTCAATAAAGACTTTCCTGAGATTTCAGGAAATCTATTGTGCTTCAACAGTAGAATTAATGTCTAAGTTATTTCCTGTTTTGTTTTCTTTTTACTAGGTGAATCTGAGTAGAGGCCTAAAGGTTATGTGTATGTACCAGGCATGAATACATGTACACACACACACAAATATAATTTTTATTTCTCTATACATTCTTGCAAGATAAAACAATTTCCGGTTCTTTTTAAGGGAGGTTGCATTTTTAGAGTAATGAAGAAGTGATGGTTATAATGAAAAGTAAAGGAAGAAAGTTAATTAAGAAAGTATTTATAAAACCTTTTGCCGAGCAATTTTTTGTGAAGAGCACGAATCATGACATACAGATAGAATTCCAATTTTTTAAATGGTTACTGCACCTTCAAAAAAGGTTATGGATCTATGTAACTAAATATTGTGTAAGCTCTTCTCTTCCTCCTCCTCCTTTTCCCTTTTCCTTTTTTCTTTTTCCTTTTTCTTTTTCCTTTTTTCTTTTTTCTTTTTTATTTTATTTTTTTAGGCTTGATCCTACCTTTATTAAAAGCAATGGCAGGTCTGCTCAGTGGAAGTGGTGTGGCCCCTTAATGATCTTGTGTGTTTTGTCCCAGTTGTGGCTGCCTTTCTTCTGTTTATGAACGGATTCATATATAATACTTTGGGATCTCTCTATAAGAAAGATACTATTGTGCTAATTAACAGAAGGCATTTTTGTTCGTATTCAAAAAATATAATTGTAAAATGATCTGCAGATGTTTCTACAGCTGTTAATATATTTTTCTCAACATTTCAGAGTCGTTGCCAGGCACACTGTGAATGAATTCACAGCAATTTTAATAGAACTTTAGACTTTACTGATCTACATGTGAACAGGTCTGTTGAGTTGCTACTGGGTGTGAATAAAATAGCATCGTATTGCATTCCAGTGACATAACTTTTTTTTATTCAGTTATACAGGTTTAGGTCCTATTCTTCCTACCTAAATAGGAAATGAAGCCTGAAAATAGTGAAAAATCTATTCTCATTTCAAGGCTGTTCTTTCATCTGACTTATACTGCCATCATCTTCAGATCATGCAAAAGCTGCCCTTTTCATACTGAAGTATGATAAGTAGGTATTTAATGAAGGCTTACAATATAGTTGTACCAGAATGCAGTAATATCAGCAAAACCTTAGTGTGACAATATCTAGTGTATATACTAGCACAGTAGATGCTGTATATGGACATAATTAACGTAGTCGTTCAGCATGCGTACTGAATATGCGTACACTATCTATTCAATAACATGGTAGCCATGTTCGGGGGGGATATACTCCAGTTTTCAGAACTAAAGTAGATGTAATGTTTGGTTGTACCTGATCTTGGAGCAGCTGTGTTCTGAGATAATGGATGGAGTACATTCAGCATCACAGCTGCTGTGCTGTGCTTAATCTGGCAGTGAGAAAGAGCTTCAAAGTAATAGTAACTGTTTGCCATAAAGATGGTATACAATATGTGGTTTACATTTCAGAAACCATGGACAATAAGGCTTTACATTGACATCCTAGCCTTTACTATTCATAGCTACATTTGTGATATCTAATCAGGAATTAAATCTGATTTTTAGTAATGGCATTACATTTCTATTTTTTGGTAAATTTTGGTTGGGATCTCCACCTAATAGCAAGATTAAATAACACAATTTTCTGGCTATAACAGGTTTCTACCATGTAAGAAAATGCTTTTGCCCTCTGCCAGTGTCTGGAGGAGCTGAACTGGAATAGTTTTAGCTATGCATCTCTCTGTGCTTATCTTTCATAAAATACTTAAGGTAAAGCTTGTAGCTTCCTATGCATTTACTACATTCTGTCTGCTAGCATTACATGATAATGTAAATAAGACAAGGTTGTTTGGGAAATGGGGTTTAGAAATCTAAAATTACTTTTTTTCCCCAGCCTTATAAACATTAATTAATATTCACCCATCTGTCTTCTTGCACTTCCTGCTTCTCTACTTATGCAAATAAGACTGTCAGTTCAGTGTGGAGGCTGGCAGGCCATTAAGGGGTGCTTTGTATAAATGCATTGCAAAAACATAGACTTCTTGTTTCTCATAGTTAAGAGGCCAGCTCTGAAAAAGCTTAAATCCAAGTATGGAAACATAAATAAAATCTAATGCCAGTTCTTCAGAACTATCTATTTCAACAGTTTATGGGAGGTGTGCCAGGAAAGTATGAGGTATATTTCTGCAAGGGTCTGGATTGTGAAATGAGTCAAGGAGCTGATTAAAAGTGTGACCGTGTAGGCTGTTGCTGAAGTCAACACAAGATCAAGACCATTTATGTCATTTTGCAGCCCAGTCTGGGCACCTGGTAGCTTCCTAAGGTTGAGCATTTAATGATTCCCTGATCTTAACCCCCATGTGGAAAATTTTAAGCTTTTATTTTGTGTAGGTGGAAAGAGGAGAGTAAGATAATGGTTGAAAGTTCATCACTGGGAGTCTACATGGGCTTTGCTGAATCCTAATCCAACCCTGATTGGATTAGTCTGCTAATTTCTCTAATATCTGCATCCCTCGCAATTTTAACATATTCATTCATATAACTAGAATCTGTAGTTAGTTACTATAGTTACTAATGCTATTGCACAAATGTGGAAATAAGACACAGGCTGAACACAGGCTGAACTACAGAGAAAAAATCCTGATTCTTGGACTAGAAACCAAGATGGGCATCTGAACCATCAGATTTATATATATGCACTATCTGGAGAGTATCCATAGTTATGATGACAGTAAGTATGAGAGGGGAACTATAAAAGCCCTCCAGTATGAGGACTGTTTATGTTGGAAATAAGTTGTTCCTTTTACAAACTGAAGAGAGCTCTTTGGTTTCTCCGAAAAGACAAAAGAGGCACCAACCCAAACCTCCTATATGCCAAGTAAAGGTTAATAAAGAGGCAAAGCTCCTCTTCTGGACAAACTTTAGCATGAAACACGTGGATACAATTGTATTTTCTTTTGACCTTAATTCTGTAGGTATTTCTTAGGTAAGCATTCACTTACTATTTTGGGCCTCATAGATGGTACCTCATCTGTGCATTTCAGGTTTAGGTATGAAAGAAATGTGAATGACCTCAGTTCTGACGTACTAGAGACAATACTTTTTCAGAAACAACAGCAGTGCCCAGAGGGCTTTAGTGGTTAAAAATCCAGTGTGACATATGTCCAGCATACATGCGATGGGAATTTTGACTGACCTTTTACTCTTTAACTAAGGTAACTACATTGAGGATAAATTTGGATCCAGGTATGCTAAATCCAAGGCAAAATCTTAGCACTGTACAACTTTTCCAGCCATTTGTCTTTCACAAGCAAGTGCCTTCACTTCACAATGCTTCGGTTTAACCATCAAGTGAGGATAAGAATGTCTTTTTTTTTTTTATTTATTATTCCAGAAGAAGAGCTGTGAGGCTTCATTAGACACAAAATGTTTTGAGAAATCCTGGGATAAGCAAGAAGGACCGGTAAAGGAGATCTATCCTGGTTCTGTTATGAGTCTTCCTCTACAGGCTATGAACTACAAGTGTCCCTTCCAACAAGAAATCAGGAATTCTTATTTCTATTTCCAAGGCCCAGACTTCATCTTTAACTGCACTAATATTATGTGTATGCACAAAATTTTCTGTGCCCTATTATACTTTTTGATTTCTAAATTTAGGCAGAAACTTTTCTGCATTCTTGTATTTTCTATAAAATATTTCGTTTTGTTATACACAAATGCAAGGAAGTACATAGGTGCATAAGATGAATGAATTTCTGGTTAAAGTTTAAAATCAAAAAAGTTATACATTTTTAGGTCAGAATTTGTCCTGATAACTTATATGTAAGTAAAGCCATAATAAAAGTGAATAAAACAGGGCAAAATTTCACACTGGATCAAACCTGTGATCAAGTGCTCGTTTCTGATCATGCCTGTTCTGAAAAGTAGATCATAATGGATTGAACTTCTAGCTTCTCTCATTTCCTGGTTGATTTATGCCTTGAAGCTTGAGGATTTGTATCTCTCAAAAATTATTCTATTTCACATGTTCGCATTAAGCCTATTAAGACTAATGCTTATCTAATTCTACTAAGCTCCTGTTTTCTGTGCTATCTTAGCACAGCTAGAACTATAGATTAAAGGTGCTTTATGTTTTAAATTTAAAAAAATAAGCTTTTCTAAAAAAAAAATAAAAAATTTTGGACTTAATTGAATATTGCCCTGATTGCCTTCTTCTGTGAACAGTAAAGATAAGTAAAAGTGTATCTATATCTTCAGTGCTGTTTCAAGAAACTCCAGGGAAGCTCTCCCGGTGAGAGTTGCCCAGACTAGAACATCTCTTACATTGGCAGAATTTCTGTCTAATTATTGCAGATTGTTAGGTTACCTCACAATCATGAGCAGGTGGCCAAGAACACCCATGCCAAGGGCCATGAGTGCACTAATAGCTCTAATGGCCCTGACCAGCCTCACCTGAAGCCACCATCCACATCCCTGCCCATAGGCCCAAGGGCTTCATTTAAGCTCAGCCCTGAGTCCTCACTCTCTGTCTGAGCTATGCTGTGGGAGTGTTGGTTGCTAGCTTGCTCAGCCATGCTTATGCTTAGACATGGACCCTGTTGATCTGGCCCCTCGTCCATGGACTGACTTCACCTGTCTTGTTCTTCTGAACCTGTTCAATGATGTCTGGACAATATTTTCCCCTGATTACCTTTAACTGCTCCTGTCCTACAGGTTGTTTTCCTGACTTCATCTTGGACCTGCTTTATTGCTGTGAAATTTCCTGCTGGTCTGGGGATCTGCTCCCTTTCTGAGGGGCACCTGCCCTGCTGACTTTCTTTCTATTGCTTAGGGAACAGCTAACCCTTGCTGTGCCCTGAGGATCATTCTGGATGCAGACAGGTGATGAAGAATGATAGGAGAACTGTTATCTCAGAAAGCTAGCTCATTGTGCTCTGTGACCTGATGCTTAAATGGAGAATGAGGAAATGGGGAGTTTAAAATACAGGCATCTTTCTGGGGCCTCCTTAGAATATTAGGAACAGTTGCTCACATTTAAATGATGTCCTGTCTTGCATGATACATAAGGAGAAAAGAAAGAGTGGGAGAAGCCTCTCAAGTTTCATCTCTCAAAGTAGACACAGAAATTAAGTGGGGGTCTATTAGCAAGCTTAGAATTGACTGAAAACAAAACAGGACTCAGAAAATGTTTGACCTTTGGAAGCCGGGCTGCAAATCAAAACTGATTGCTGACTTATAAGTAGTCTTTTAAAATATCCATTTTGTTAAAAATAGTGTCCTGTCTTGTGGGACAGAATGTTCTTGTAGGTTTTTTGTGGCCACTGGATCACTAGCAGAAGTCAAATTGCATGGTACTAGAGAAAGAAACAAGTGTGGAGTAAAGGCAGATCATTGCTTACTGTGATGCTTTTGGCGGCTTTCTGTGTTGAATCTGTTCTATCTGTGTTAAATCTGGCTGCCTTAAGGAATTCTTTACTATGGAGATAGGATTTGGCTTACCATGACAGACATGAGAACAGCTAGGACCAAATACCATTTTCACAAGTTGCTGGTCTTGCACAAGTGTATCCAAGCTGGCTAGTCGATTCTTATTCAGGAGTAGAGAAACTCATCAGGAAGTAGTTCCTGGATCCAGTTATTGAAAAGAGTCCCATCATCATCACTACTATGTATAAGGCCTGTGTTACCTAGTGCCGGATCTTGATCTGGAAGGTGAACAAGGGAAACAGAAATCTTGCGAGTAATAGAAAGACTAACATTTTGCTTACTTGTCCTCCTGGTAGAAGTATTATGAAGTTTTGGGGAAGAGTTCTTGAAAGTGTAGCAACTAGTTGGTGGAAAGACTTCATGTGGTTTTCTTACTCTTGTCAGAGAGGTTCTTGTGGTAAGGCCCTTGGGTATTCTTCAAACAGGATTTATCTTGATCTTCCTTTTTATTGGAAGGCTGTATATGACTATCAACTTTGAGGCCTCTTTGCTCCAGGTACGTGGTTTCTAATAGACCATATAGTAGTCTTAAAGAAGAAAGGTACTGCTCTTGCTAATGGCTGTTGTAGTTGTTGACCATGATAATGACTGCCAACCACAAATTTTTTGGTGCTATAAAGGCAGGCTTTGATTAAAAATGTATCTGTGGCATATATTTATGGTGTAGTTTCTGTGGCAGGATATATTTTAAAGATATATATCATCCTAAAATGACAGAATAGCATAAAAATCCTCCGTTGTCCAGTATCTGTTCTGGCTGGTACACAGATGCCATCTCCACTGGTCAGGCAATAATGCTTTCGTCTTCTGAGTTTTTTTTGAAGAGTCTTATCTTTACAAAAGAGATGAGACTCTTACTGGTGAGATTCTCGTTGAGGAACCTTTCTAACTTGGTACAATGAAGAATAGTTTTACTTTGTTATGCTCAATACTGAGTTTGGAAGGATGGCTTGGAGGTTTTCAATATCACTAAATGCTAGGGTATGATGTCTCCTGAAGTTGAAAGCATTGTAGAGGAGGCAATAATGGTGTTCTTCAGAGTGCATGATGTGTCAGTTCGGTATGTTTTGGCCTTCAAAATGTTTTTAGATTCTTGTCCCTCCTTTTTCTCTTTAAAATAATTTGTCCTAAAATGCTTCTGAAACTCTTCTGATACAGCCCGTACCTAAGTGAGACAGTCCTAAAATTCTCAATGACACAATCAGCAAAACATTTTTTTTGGAAATTAAAGGCTAAGTAGTGAAGATATTGATCTTCATTAGGTAGTTAAATAATTAAATAATTAAAACAAACTACACATCTAAAAGCAGCTTGGACCTGCAAATCAAAATTGCTTATTTGTTTGTTCATCACTCAAGTATTGGTTTGCTTGTCAGGATGGTATCATGCCTATGTTATGTTTGAGAGAGTAGGTACTGTGAGCTGATCAAAGCATATTGCACAACATATTAGCTGAAATTGTTGACTGCATGGTTCTAAGGTATAAAATTCCAAAGCTCAAGAGCATAATTTTCTCAGTTTATTACACTTCTGTTTATTACATTTATTTTTGGTAGCTGGGATCTTCTCTTAGGCAATATCACCAGAAGACAAATGAGAATGTTAAGATTAGAACATAAGTTGTGCATTTTAGGACTTGCAGCTCTAGTTTCTGATCTACAGAGACACCTTCATGTCTTATAGTCTATGATGTTGGATATTGTGAATCATTCTTTTATTTTATTTCTCCTTTGCCAAATAAAGGAGACTAGAGAGTGCATCTATGTCTGTTTTCACAGATTTAGAGGAAAAAAAAACCACAAACAAACAAATCCAAACCAGCATTGGCTTTTCATTGTCTCTTATATCCAAAATGAAACATCTACAAGTCTCAAGTGGGGAAAAAAAAAAAAAGTAATGGATTTTCAGTTAGCACAAAAAGCTACTTCAAATGAGCATTGAAGGAAAAGGGCCCTTAACAAAATGTTCTGTTAAAAAAAAAAAACAACTTTTAAAGTGAGTTGCCAGAATGAAGGACAGATCTAGACTAAGCTTTTGAAATTTATTTGAAACAGAAGAAAGTTTTGTGAAATAGAGTTTATTCATTGCTTAGCTGAAAAACATATTTTATACAGAAATGCCTCTAAAAGAAGTTTCGACTTGTAAACAAGCATCCTTACTCCTGAAGTACTTGTGTCCAAAGATAGATTAGATATTTTAACACAGAATTTAGACCCACCTGCACCAAAGGGCACTTAACTTTTCTTATCTATGAAGCAAAGAATTGTGTTGCTAGTAGAGAACTAGCAGCCACTTCTTGTTTAACTTCATTTTTGGTCTCTGCCTTTGTGTAATAATACTTTGGAGCTATGTACAAGAAAAGGAGACAGTCGGAATATTAATGCAATCTAGCATTTTCCAAATAAAACCAATATCAAAATGTGCTAAGCTTTAGTGCTGTTACTTAGCGCAAAACATTAATGACTAGGTTGGAAGTTTGGGCATCATTCAGAAAAGCTGGAATGCTATATTGTATGAAGTACTCTGCATACATTGAGTACACAGAGTAACATTCAGTCAAGTTGAGCCTCTAGCTCAGCGTCTAAGGCCAAATCTTAAAAAAAAATAGTTTTGTGATTTTTTCCTGTTGTTTTGTGATCTGCTGCCCAGTATAATTCCTGAACAATCTGTTCACTTGAAAATCATCGCTCTGCAATTTGTGTCCAGGTTATATTCTATATAGCTTAGCATTTTGGCTTACCTGTCACGGAGGATTTGGAAGAATTTCTTTCATATTTCTGACAGCAGAAAATCCAGCAGTATTTAAACTTGCTTGGCCACAATAACTAGTTATTCCACATTTTAAAGTACTGTGTCTATAAAGAACTCTCTTCTGGTGGTCTGGAAATTGTCTTGAGTGTGCAGATAGCTCTGATTCATAGTTACTGTAATGTTTTATTTCCTGCCCTGTAAGCAGCCTTCAAGGGTTATAGGTCAAGTCCCCAAGTGCTAATGGGTTCATTGACTTCAACAAACACTACAGCTGATGTGAATCCTAGCTTACACAAAATTTATGAAACCTAAGATTCCATGTGTTGGGATAAAAAGTAGAAACAAATACCAAGAGTTTATATGACAAAATGGAAGAAAACAGCTTCCATTAAGAAGAAAATTGAGACAATCCAGGTCTCATTCCGTAAGACTTTCCATCTCTCAGCACAGGAAAGACATGGACCTGTTGGAGTGGGTCCAGAGGAAGGCCACAAAAATGATCGGACGGCTGGAATGCCTCTCCTCTGAGGAGAGGCTGAGAGAGTTGGGGTTGTTCAGCCTGGAGAAGAGAAGGCTCTGGGGAGAGCTTATTGCAGCCTTCTGGTTCTTAAAGAGGACTTACAGGAAAGATGGGGACAGACTTTTAGCAAGGCCTGTTGTGATAGGACAAGGGGTAATGGCTTTAAACTGAAAGAGGGGAGAGTTAGCTAGATATAAGGAAGACATTTTTTACAATAAGGGTGGCGAAACACTGGAACAGGTTGCCTGGAGAAGTGGGAGATGTCCCATCCCTGGAAACATTTGAGGTCAGGTTGGATGGGGTTTTGAGCAATCCGATCTAGTTGAAGATGTCCCTGTTCATTGCAGGGGAGTTGGACTAGATGACCTTTAAAAGTCCCTTCCAATCCAATGATTAACATTTCAAATGGTAATCACTGTTTGAAAACTGAATTCTTTATTACTGTAAATTTCATTACTGTAAATTTCATTACTGTAAATCTAATATGCTAAGTGACATGTATGGTAGCCATGCCGTGGCCAAGAGCTGAGACCAAGACAAACAGTCTGAGTGTGGTAAGCAATTGCTAACAGGGCAATGAGCTGTGATCTGAGCTATGGACCAAAACCTGAGAGAACAATACCTGAAACTGCTGGAAAGATACAGCACAACATCCCTGTGGATGGCTTGTACTGCCAACCCGACCTAACCCTGGCTATATCCCTCGCTTAGTCCACTTAATTTATTGAATGTAGTGTCTTTTTGCTTGGTACTCCTTTTCCCACTGTGACATGGTCAGGTAAGCTACTTAACAGTGCACAGTATTAGTGTTCATGCTTTTGTATATGCAAGAGAAAAGAATCATATTTAGACAGTAATTGCAGTCATTTTATAATGCTGACAAAATCCATGGCTGTCTAGTTGATATCCATGTTGATAGTGTCAAACTGAAAAGGAAGAAGGTGAATCTAACAGGCTGTGTGAGGGTAAAAATTCAGGGGCATGAGGATCCTCCAAGTTTATGTTGCTTCATTTCCTAGAAGGGTTCTTCAGTTACTCTTTTGAAAGTAAGAACTGTCATGACTATAGCAGTATGCTGAAAGCATACTGAAAGTAAGACTAATCCTGGGAATAATAATGATAATAAAATCTTTTAATTCCTGTTCTTTTAATTTTGCATACATTTGGTAACTTATTTGCATAAGTTCTTAGATTACAATGCAAAAATTGCAGCATATGAGGACATGCACTCACATGGTTATTGAACACCTACCGAAGAGGAACACTTTCAGCTATAATGTTTGGCTAGGGTAAATAGCATGTTCCTAAGATGTTTTCATACATAAAAGACTATGTGACAAATTAAAGCTGTCATGTTTCTGAGACCAAGGTATAAATCTGAAAAATTTGTCTCGGGAAGTTTGGGGTGGAGGAGAAGAAAAGAAGGGGTGGGAACAAAAGAAGAAAAGGAGAGAATATCTAAACATTGTGTGTGAATGCATTGAAGGATAAGTGATGGGCTTTCTCTGATCAAGTGGAACTGATAAGGGTTCTGTACCCTTTTTTATTAATTCATTATGTGAACTGAGCATAAAACACAGTTTCAGGGCCTGAATTTCCCCAGTAGGAGTAATATTCCTGTCTGAATTTAATGATTTTTAAATACTCTTTAAAGAATAATATGTTATTTGTAAATTGGACCCAAGGATTGCAGGTTAACTCCTAAGGTTGCCTTATGCATCCCCACCTGTATGCTGTTATTACCAGGTGCAAAGATTGTGTGTGTGTTTGAAGATCTTTTACCGATAACTGGAGGTGTCCTGGTGTTCAGAGGAAGATTTTTGCATTATCTCTGATGGCTGGTTTCTCCCTCTGATCAGGGTAGATGGCAGTGTTGAGTAGGTAATTAGCTTAGTATCCCAAAGCACTTTTTGAAATTTTGATTTTTTTCTCCTTAGGCTTTTTCAAAATATGTATGCGGGAGTGAGTTAGGCCTGTGGAGAAAGGAAATCTCTATCCTGAAGTAGTCTAATAGGCACAGTACTTTTATAGGTGTAAGATGTCCAGATGAAGTAGCACCAGGGCCCTGAGCTCATGGCCCCTCCTGGGGGCCTGGCTGTAGGGCCCAGGCTAGTGCAGCTGAAAGCTGCCCTATCCCCACTGGTGGCCTTGGGGTGAGGTCCCTGGCAGCACTGTGGCGAGGTCTGGGCCAGGGCCGACCATCCTGTGGGAGCCGCTCTAGGCCGAGGGTCTAGTGCTGGGTGCCACCAGAGTTCCCGTTCCCACTGCCTTACAGCTGGGCCACTGCCTGGCCTGGCCATCCCTGCCCTGCGTCTGACCCTGGCTGCTCTCACTGCATCTGCCTCATCCCCATGGGCTTGTCTGGTAATCTGGGCTCTCACCTGAACGTACTGACTCCTGCCCTGCTCTCTGCGGGACGGGCACTGGGGGACCAGGAGGCCTTGTGACTCCTGGGGCTGCGCTGGCAGGGAGCGGCCAGACTGCATCTCATGACACCGCAGGCACCATTAAGGCAACCTTCCACATCTGAGGTAAACACCCTTAACTTTTTTTTTTTTGGCAAAGGTTTTTCTCAGTGATTTCTTCTGGAGCTGTTTTATTCAGTTTCTGCTTTGATGAGCATCTATTTTTAGTGAGTCTAGGAATCCTGTGTCTGATCCAGATAGTATCCACGTTAATCTGTTTGTTCTAGGAAGCATTTTGATAATTTGATTATTAAAATGCAAACGTATTCTAGAAAATTCTTTGTATATATATTAAAGCGAGATGCTTGGATCAACCAAGGTAGGAGAAAACATTGAATGAACAATTTGTAATGTATGTTATAGGGATACTCCTACACATTATGCGTATGCATCTGGAAGAAGTCATTGGTAGTAATCTAGTGCTTTTTGTAAGTGCTCAGGACTTTCCACCAAATGGCAAAAATTATTATTATTTTGTGTGTATATTTATTTTAGAATTTGCAACACAAGTCTTGTGCTCATGGGCTTCATGGCCCTCCTCTGGACCCATTCCAACATGCCCATGTCCTTCTTATGTTGGGGGCACCAGAGCTGGATGCAGTACTCCAGGTGGGGTCTTACCAAAGCAGAGTAGAGGCAGAGAATCACCTCCCTTGACCTGCTGGCCACGCTTCTTTTGATGCAGCCCAGGACACGATTGGCTTTCTGGGCTGCGAGCACACATTGTGGGCTTGTGGCAATCTGGTAAGTCCAGAGCTGAATGAGATGTTTCTTCTAATGAAGTAACTGAAACTCTTCAAGGTAGCATAATTTACTCATACCACACTTTCCCTCCAAATATCAACTCAAAGGCTGTGAAGACTGACTTCATTAGTCTGGCTTTAAATCTGAATCCAAAGGACCTTCTGCTTAGCACTTTAAGAAATACCAAAGGGACCTTTATATTTACAGTTTTTGACAATGCTGTAAGCCTCACAGGCCTTTCTTCCTAAATTAAATAAAATCTGCAGTGCAAACTATGCAGATATGTTTTGTCATTCTCCTCCCTGAGTTGCCTCTTAGTATTTTATCACAGTGAGCATGATTAGGTTAGAATATTGGTTTTCCCACAAGCACCTGTTGTACGCCTAAAATTAAAAGAAAGAGGAGGGAGGAAAAAGCCCCCAACCCATGGCCTTGTGCCAGGGAAAATTGTGTCTATTTTCTCCTCAGAGATTGACGTTAGGACTGACAACTATAATTGTGAAAGCACTTAAGATATCCACCATTAAAAGTGTTTCTGATCAGTTCATGTGTGTGGTTTCTGTAGCATATCCTAAATTTTCTTTTTCCAGTTAAAGGTTAAGATCATCAGCTTCTGAATTGACTAGAACAGTAATCCACCTAGCTCAGATGGCACTTTTTCCAGATGGAATCTAGGGCTGAGAGGCAGAAATTTCAGAAATATCTTTCTTGGGACTTTGTCATTCACTAGCATAGAAACTAGTTGTGGAAAAGGCAATGCCAGCTCCTATCAGCAGGGTCTGAATCTAATTAGCAAAGGAGTGGATGTTACAGTGTGTGGATTTTTGATGAATAGATGAAGTAAAACAAGCAGGAGGAATGGGTTACAACCTTAACTGACAGCAGATGTGTACAGAGCGATTAGTGCCCTTGTCAAGTACCCACGTAATGATGTGTCTCTGCTGTGGATGCATGGTTTTCATCATGAAGAAATCATCTAATTTAGGTGCTTCCCATCCTCTATGTTTAAGAAAAAAAAAATGTTTTGTTTTAACTTTTAATCTGTCATCTATGAAGGTGTCAAGTCTTTCCATATCAGAACTTGGGTTACACTTTAAGTTTATATGTAGTTTAACACCCTGTATTTTTTGGGATCTAAATCTAACTCAGCTAGAGCAAATAAAGGTAATAATGAAGTTACTGACGCTACTGAAGCCTTTTTTCAGGTATCATATTTTTTTTAATGAAGCCTTATCAGTCTGGCTTCTCTTCAACCGAGAACACTCAGCACTCCATCAGAATCATTACAATTAAGGCGAAATATCGATCCCCTTACCTAGCAGAAGCAATAATCTGTCATTTAGAGACTGTGCCATGCCATAGTCAAACAAGTATTGCAGAAATAGAAAATAGAATAATGTAGCCATAGATTAGCTTCCACTCTGAAAATAATGAGAATTACCACCTTACATGATGTACAGACTTTCTGAAAAGATAAGTAATGTAATTGTGTATGAGTATCAGGGGAGTTTGCTTAGTATATAATGATGCATTATTGAGAATGGAATTGTGTAAATTGAAATGCAGGGAAGGGAAGAAAAGGAGAAACTTTAAAGCTGTTTCAGTAGTATAAGTGGCTGGAGCCTGTAAAATATGTGAGATTAGGGCACGAGAACAAAGACAGAATGGTGATACTACTGTCTAGAGAATAGCTGAGAGATGAAAAAACAATTATAAATGTGAAAGAAGAGAAGGAAAAGTACTGGAAGTAAAGACAGAGCTTCCTCTAGACAGCTTTTGGAAATAGCTATGAAAAGCTACTGAGAGAATAGCATCTGAAAAAGCCCAATACAAATACCAAAAAAAACCCGAAATGAAAACAAAACAAACAAACAAAAAACCAAACCACACCAAAACAAAGCACAAATCACCCATAATTTTCAGTTTTTCATTTCCTCTAGTGAGTGGGGACAGGCTCCTTCACTCATCTAGAGAGCGGACAATCCCTGTCTTCCAGGGTCCTAGCTCAGCTCTTGGTTGAAGCAAGTGTGCAAGATGTATATATAGACTGTGACCTTGGGGTGGATGCAGTCTGACTGCTTGCAAATATGGCTGTGTTTACTTTTCTGTTGGTAGGCAACACAGTAGGTGTTTAGTCTATTCAAGTCCTACAAAGCACAAATATTTTTTTCCTACATTTTCTTTCAGTTTCCATAGGTAGTTGCCCAAACAAGTCAACTATGAAAGGTGTACCACTTCAGTGAACAAGCAAAAAGCTTGACCTAGTAAATGCACAGCCTTAAGCAATGCTCCTGATGCCTTTTTCTTTAGTCGTCTTAGTAGCTGTATGTATCTGTGATGGATGATGTGATACAGGATACTGACAAAACTGTGGGTGTGAGATGTTCAGCCATCTCCGAGACTGCAAAAGAAGCTGTATGTGAGTACACTTGCACTAAAATTCATATTGTCTGGCGAACATTTTAGTGCTTTCATAAGGTGGAGCTGAAACAGTATGGGTTTAACTTTACTTATGATAAAGAGATTAAATATATACACACACATGAGTAAGACAGGGGTCCCAGGTAGTTTTAATACCTACAATTCCTCTCTTGCATAGAGTTTTCTAAAAATTCTGGGGAAAACCTGCATGTATAACAAAAAATATCTGTCAAGATCACTGAGAAACATAAACTAAGTGGTAAAAGAATAAAAGATTGTAAGAATAAAGATCTGTAGGTATCCATGACTGCTGTTTCCATACTTTCTTTAAAAAAAATAAAAGCAACAGAATATCTCCTATTAAGAAACAAAGATGTTAAGTAAGTAATTACAATTAAAGAAATAATTGAATTATTCAGTAAGGTTAATGGTTTGTCACCTCACCATTTCAAATATTCCGCAAATAACTAACCTGAAAAACTCCCTTACAGAGTAGGTATTCATATTTCCACTTTAGATGTACGGAAGCTATAATAACTTTCTTGACTGCATGATAACTATTGTTATGAACCAGTTAGGGCAGAGTGATATGGATTTCTAGTGAAATGCCTTGTAAAAGAGGATGGGAAGCTGAGGAAGGATTTCAGAGGTATGTGCTCAGCAGTTTATGGACAATTGCACAGATTTGGTAAGACTCCCCTGAAAAAATGTGTGATTGTGTCCCCACTTTCCCGATGTTGTCTTAAGAGAAAAGGAGGTTTGGAACTTTTTCTCTACAACCAGATACCAAGTGCCATTTTCTCTGGTGTACCCAGCTAGGAACTGTGGAAACCTTCATATATGTGTGTGTGTGTGTGTGTGTATTTATATATGTGTGTATATATATGTAACCCACCTGGAGCACTGCCTCCAGCTCTGGTTATTTTGTAAGAGTTATTTTTTTTTCTAATCCAAAGGAAAACTAATATTTATATTTCTTATTAATTGTTTTTCTGAAGCCCTTTTCTTATATTTTCCTCTTCCTTGTGTTTCTGTAATATAGGTAGTTCTGTGTGACCCTACCTTTCAATACAAGGTTCATGCACCCAGAATCCTCTCTTGTATTAAAATGATTTAGTTTGTGCACCTGTTATTGATTTCATTAGTACTGAGGAAAAATATTGTGGTCTGATGCACTTGGAGTTTTTCAGAATTGCTATCAGAAAGATCTTTATTGACCAGCTTTATTCTCTAAATACTCACTTTAAGTCTAACACAACAATCAGTGTAGCACTCAGATTATAGTAGTTTACAAAGAAAGCAGGTATCATGTAAAGAAAGTCTAAAACACCTGTCATCATGCACTTCTGATATGTCATTGAACTTATCTAAACAATACTTTTATGGTTCATGCTGTCATGTAAGCTTTGTGCGAGTTGGCTCAGTTCAGCAGCGGCTTGTCTTTGTGTTTCTGATCTATATGAACAGTAGCGTAAGTAGAAAATTCTTGCCATGGTTTTAAAACTAAAATATTCATATCTATTCATGTTGTATATGTTACACTTGAAGGCATACTTGCCAAAATAGATAAATGATTTCTGAAGAAGTCTGCAAGGAAATTATGACTAAATCAATGATAAGGCTGATTGCAAAGACACGCGGGGATGGTAAAGCTGCTGTTTTTCCCTGCATGCGTCTTGTGCCTGTGGCGCAGAGAAAACGAAATGTAAACAGTAAACACTCTCCAAATGGACACAGATGATCTCTGGCATTTTTGTAATCCAGTGTCTGTATTTGGAAAGTTACTGCTCTCAACTTAAACCATAATTTCAAATACTTTACTGAGTTTATGTAAGGACAATTATTTCTACGTGCCTGTCCTTTTCACTAATGAAATCTGAGTGCTCTACTGAGACAGTGGACTTCTGTATCTGATCCTTTCCCAAATAAAGCAGGATAAACTGTTAGAGACCATTTCTATGCAGGTTTAGTAGTGGTTTATGAATATACTGAGCTGAGGGGAAAAAAACACAACAGAAATTAATTGCTTTGATCTAGTTTAGGAAAATAAATATAGATGTGTTTGGTTTCTTCTTTAATCGTCTTGAATGAACTATCCTATTGGCTGTTCAAAGCCAACAGAATAAGCTAAAACCAAAACAATAGGACAGTTGATGTCACAGAAAATTGAGAGAAGTGTGTAAAGGGCTGATTTATAGTTCTGAGGTCTTTGGGTTTTTACCTCTTCATTTC
>NW_009647032.1:288399-301610 GCF_000708025.1 Charadrius vociferus
TTCATTTAGTTGTTCTTGGGGTTGCTAAGTTGCTAAACGGCACGCAGCCTTGGCATAGATCTTGTCATTATACTAGGTACTGTTAGGCTAAATTGTTTACAGGTAAGATGGCTTAGAATTAATTTCAATAGAAAATCTGTTTAGATTTTTGAATCCCTGACTTTGAAAATAAGAGGCATCTGCCATATAAACCTCATAATCCTTTATTCAGAAAATACACTTTTCTCTTGTCACTGTTCTTCACTGTCACTCTTATGTTACTCAGTTTAGCCATGTTTATTTCAGTGTCATTTCCATGTTAAGCTAATAAATTTGCTCCTAAATGCATGCAAGTAGGCTTTAAATTGAAGAAAATGATGAAAAGCAAATAGCCACAGGTCTCTTAAGTCTGTGGAACTGAAATCAGGAACCTGTCTACCTCTGTGGATTATGTGCTGAAATCCTGTTGGGCTCACAGCTGTGTTAACATACGTACCCAGTTTCAAATCCGTGACTGGCTTTTTTGCCTGTTTCAGAGAGGGAGTCTAAGTAAAGTCAATAGTCATGGTCCAGATGAGACTTTGTTCTAGTTTTCTATATTTGTGAAGTGGAACACAGTCCATGGTATCAGAAGGCATATGTAAAAGGAACTTAGTAATTCAGTAAGGACCTTGATATTATTGGGTGAAAACTATGTGAGAGAATCAGCTTTTACACAGTGGAAGGTTCTACACAGAAATAATCAGTTTAGAGCTGCATCTTGCCCAGCAAGATCCTTTTCTTGTTTGTATGAGCTACTGTACTGCTATGGTTAAGATGTATTAGACTTGCAAGATGTGAGTGACAACAAATTCTTTTCTATCATTGCCCTATTTGGCCTTCATCAGGTATAATAGATCCTGCATTTCAGACAGGATTTGAAGCTCAGGATCAGACCATGCATTATAAGTGTCATAATGCCTTCATAATTCCCCTCAGCTTTGCTTGGTTGGTGAGATATTTATCAACTTTCTATTATATGATATTGTTACATAGTCACTATGTTTTCATTCAGTGATAAAAGAAATTATTCCAATATACACCAAGTGTGAAAAGTATGCTGGATCTCATTAAAATAAGAAGAGATGTGGTAACTCTGCTAAGGCACATGGAAAATAAGGAAGTGATTGGCAACAGCCAACATGGCTTCACCAAGGGCAAGTCATGCCTGACAAATTTGGTGACCTTCTATGACGGGATTACAGCGTTGGTGGATAAGGGGAGATGAACAGACATCAGGTACCTGGACTTATGCAAAGTGTTTGACACTGCCTTGCATGACATCCTTGTCTCTAAACTAGAGACACATGGATTTGATGGATGGACCACTCAGTGGATAAAGAATTGTCTGGCTGGTCACACTCAAAGAGTTGTGGTCGACGGCTCGATGACCAAGTGAAAACCAGTGACGAGTGGTGTTCCTCAGGGGTCACTACTGGGACAGGTGCTGTTTAACGTGTTTGACAGTGACATGGAAAATGGGATCGAGAGCACCCTCAGCAACTTTGATGATGACCCAAGCTGTGTGGCGTGGTCAACTTGCTGGAGGGAAGGGATGCCATCCAGAGAGACCTGGACAGGCTGGAGAGGTGGGCCTGCTCAAACCTCATGAGGCTCAACCAGGCCAAATACAAGGTGGGTCAGGGCAATCCCAAGCACAAATACAGGCTGGGCAGACAATGGATTGAGAGCAGCCCTGAGGAGAAAGACTTGGAGGTGTTAGTCAATGAGAAGCTCAACACAAGCCATCAATGTCGGCTCGCGGCCCAGAAAGCCAACCGCATCCTGGGCTGCATGAAAAGAGGTGTGGCCAGCAGGTCAAGGGGGTGGTTCTCCCTCTCTACTCTGCTTTGGTGAGACTCCAGCTGGAGTACTGCATCCAGCTTTGGAGTCCTCAGCACAAGAAGGACATGGACCTGTTGGACTGAGTCCAGAGGAGGGCCACAAAGATGATCAAAGGGCTGGAGCACCTCTCCTATGAAGACAGGCTGAGAGGGTTGGGGTTGTTCAGCCTGGAGCAGAGAAGGCTCCTGGGAGACCTTGTAGCAGCTTTCCAGTATCTGAAGGGGGCCTACAACAAAGCTGGAGAGGGACTTTTTACTAGGGAATGTAGGGACAGGACGATGGGGAATGGCTTCAAACTGGAAGAAGGGAAATTTATATTAGATATTAGGAAGAAATTTTTCATTTTGAGGGTGGTGAGGCACTGGAACAAATTGCCCAGGGAAGTTGTGGTTGCTCCATCCCTGGAGGTGTTCAAGGCCAGGCTGGATGGGGCTTTGAGCAATGTGGTCTAGTGGAAGGGGTCCCTGGCCATTGCAGGGGGGTTGGAACTCAATGATCTTCAGGGTCCCTTCCAACCTAAACCATCTATGATTCTACTAGTGTTAAGAGATTATCGTAGTTACATTTGTTAACTAGCTTGTAGAACTATGAAAGCTGATTTTAGACATTACTTGTAGTGGTTATGTTTTTTTCTGCCTTCCTATAGAATATAAATATTTATTAAACATTGATATTTTTATCATGCTAACATGGCAGGGCGAAGGCAAACATTTATTTTCTGAAGGCATGGAGAGACTGACTCAACTAGGTGTCCAACCTAACCTGTGAGATATCGGGACTGCACATAAGTGTTGTCATTACTGGATTAATTACAGCTGCATGTCCTCAAGTTCACTAACTCTCAAGTTTAGCACTCTGATGAAGTCCACTGTGTGTGGTGGAAATGATTCACAGAATGCAGTTATGTTCTTCAGCTTAGATCATTCATCAGGACTGATTTGGGTCCAGGCTCTGCAATTCCCTTCCCCCTTGAATTATCACCATGATAATCAAATAATTTCATCAAGACAAAGATAGATTTGTTTAATGCTAAAGTATTTTGAAAAGAGTGTGTCTTAAACAATTACCTCTTTTTTCAAGTCCTTATTTGCCTGTACATACCTGACCATTTATGTGGGGACCTTAGACTACCCTTCCATAAAGACACTTTCAGGCTTCCCTCTCGATCTGCATGTCACCTTGTCAGAGCTCAATGATACCATACCTCACAGACCCTGGTGAATCTTATTGGGAATGAAACTTTTGTGCTTTGTTCTGCTCTGGTAAAAGACAGATTTTTCCATTCTGTGGATTAATGATTTTAAGACTGCATAGCTTTCTCATTTGGGTGTTCTTGTCTAGGAAGTCATTATGTGCCTCTTTTTTCCTCCAAACCCTAGTAAAGCTAAGGTGCAAAGTCATAAAAGAAACAAATGTACATAATTTCACAGTATCTTCTACTCCCTGGTCCAACCTTGTACAGTGTTTATAAATTTATTGTGTCATTTTATTTAGTATTACATATATAGTAATCCACTTAAGAAACAAATTCCACACTACTAACACATGACATCTCTATTGCTATATAACAACCTGTCATAGTTTGTACCATACAGTAGGAAATCATTATTGTATCAAAGGACATGGCATTTTTGAAAGACCTTCCCTGTTAGAATGAAGGACTAAAACAGTAGTTAATGTTCCCATTGGCCATGTTGTAATTAACTGCTGAAGCAGACAGTATAGACACAAGCAACTTGTTGCTCTAATTACCTATAGTCTTATTCATTAGTGAGTGTTTCAGCAATCACTGGGAATTTACAAGGGGTGAGATGGGCTAATTCAGTTACATAAACCGTAAAATTCTTTAGCCTACCTCCTCCCCTTTTACGTTCTAAGGCAAAACTCAGATGAAAGGCAGACTGATACACAAAACCTTTATGCTTCCTCTTTATGAGAAGATGAATCTAGTAAGGGATCCTACTCTGTTTAGGTAGAATCCTACTATGAGATAGCATCCAGAATACCATAATAACAGGGATCGATGTCTTGGGGAATTGCAAAAGGGATATGGGCATGTGATTTTTTTTTTTATTTTTTTTTTTGAGTCAATAACACAAATCCATTCTAGTTCAATAACTAACAGAACATATCCTAGCAGGTTGTCTCAGTCCGTTTACTCAGTAGACATAGACATCGTGGATGCAGTCAGTCATCAGTTGCACTACATGGCCACATCATCTGGAAGTCACCAAAGGGTAAATGAAACAAAAGTCTCATGGGGGACTTCAACTACCCTGATATCTGGTGGGAAGGCCCCGCAGCCAGGCATATACAGTCCAGGAGGTTCCTCCAGTGCATTGATGACAACTTTTTGACTCAGGTGGTGGAGGAGCCTACAAGGAGAGGTGCTTTACTGGACCTGATACTGACAAACAAAGAGGGACTGGTGGAGGATGTAGAGGTTGGGGGCAGACCGGGCTCCAGCGATCATGAGAAGATAGAGTTCAGGATTAAGTGTAGAATAGACAAAATGACAAGTAGAGTTGAAACCCTAAACTTCAGGAGGGCTAAATTTGATCGTTTCAAAGAATTGCTTGGGCAAATCCCATGGGAGAGGGCTCTAGAGAACTGGCTGCTATTTAAGCGTCGCCTCCTCCAAGCTCAGGATCAGTGCATCCCAAAGAGAAAGAAATCAGGCAAGGGAAGAAGGAGACCTGCATGGTGGAAGAAGGGAGTTTACAATAGGTGGAAGAAGGGGCTGACTGCTTGGGAGGAATACAAGAATGCTGTCAGGGTATGTAGGGAAGAAACAAAGAAAGCCAAGGCAGCCTTGGAATTGAACCTGGCGAGGGATGTCAAGGCCAACAGGAAGGGTTTCTTTAAGTATATAGGAGACAAAAGGAAAACTAGGGAAAATGTGGGCCCGTTGTTGAATGAGACAGGTGCTGTGGTGACAGATGATGCAGAGAAGGCGGAGTTGCTAAATGCCTTCTTTGCTTCTGTCTTCACTGTTCGGGCCAGTCCTTGTGAGACCCAGACTTTGCAGGTAACAGAGAAAGTCTGGGGGAAACAAGACTATCCCTTGGTTAACAAGGAACACGTTAAAGATCAGTTAGATAAATTGGATATACATAAATCCATGGGGCCTGATGGGATGCACCCTCGGGTGCTGAGGGAGCTGGGGGAAGTCATTGCTGGGCCTCTCTCCATTATCTTTGAAAGGTCCTGGAGGACAGGTGAGGTGCCTGAGGACTGGAGGATAGCCAATGTCACTCCAGTCTTCAAAAAGGGCAGGAAGGATGACCCGGGAAACTACAGGCCGGTCAGCCTCACCTCCATCCCTGGGAAGATGATGGAGCAGCTTGTTCTGGGAGTCATCTCAAAGCACCTGGATGAAAAGAAGATTATCAGAAGTAGTCAACATGGATTCACCAAGGGGAAGTCATGTCTGACTAATCTGATAGCCTTCTATGACAAAGTAACTAGATGGGTGGATGAGGGGAGGGCAGTGGATGTTGTCTACCTTGACTTTGGCAAGGCTTTCGACACTGTCTCCCACATCATCCTCACAGGAAAGCTTAGGAAGTGTGGCTTAGATGAATGGACAGTGAGGTGGATTGAGAACTGGCTTACAGATAGAGCTCAGAGGGTTGTGGTTAGTGGCGCAGAGTCTAGTTGGAGGTTAGTAACAAGTGGTGTCCCTCAGGGGTCAGTACTGGGCCCAGTTTTGTTCAACATATTCATCAATGATCTGGATGAAGGGATAGAGTGTACCATCAGCAAGTTTGCTGATGACACAAAACTGGGAGGAGTGGCTGACACGCCAGAAGGCTGTGCTGCCTTACAGCGTGACCTCGCCAGGCTGGAGAGTTGGGCAGAAAGAAACCTTATGAAGTTCAACAAGGGTAAGTGTAGGGTACTGCACCTGGGGAGGAATAACCCCATGCACCAGTACAGGTTGGGGGCTGACCTCCTGGAGAGCAGCTCTGTGGAGAGGGACCTGGGAGTCCTGGTGGACAACAGGATGACCATGAGCCAGCAATGTGCCCTGGCGGCCAAGAAGGCGAATGGCATCCTGGGGTGCATCAAGAAGAGTGTGGCCAGCAGGTCGAGGGAGGTCATCCTCCCCCTCTACTCTGCCCTGGTGAGACCGCATCTGGAGTACTGTGTCCAGTTCTGGGCTCCCCAGTTCAAGAAGGACAGGGATCTGCTGGAGAGGGTCCAGCAAACAGCAACAAAGATGATTAGGGGATTGAAACATCTCTCATATGAGGAAAGGCTGAGGGACTTGGGTCTCTTTAGTTTAGAGAAAAGAAGATTGAGGGGGGATCTTATTAATACTTACAAATACTTAAAGGGAGGATGCCAGGGGGATGGGAGCAGTCTTTTTTCAGTGGTGCCCAGTGATAGGACTAGGGGTAATGGGCATAAACTCGAACATAGGAAGTTCCATCTTAACATGAGAAGGAATTTCTTTACTTTGAGGGTAGTGGAGCACTGGAACAGGCTGCCCAGAGAGGTTGTGGAGTCTCCCACTCTGGAGACATTCAAAACCCGCCTGGACGCTGTCCTGTGCAACCTGTTGTAGGTGACCCTGCTCTGGCAGGGGGGTTGGACTAGATGATCTCCAGAGGTCCCTTCCAACCCTAACCATTCTGTGATTCTGTGAAAATCTTGTGTCTATGCATTCTGAGTTTCAAATTTACTTAAAACTTTAAAACATATCTTGGATGTGACTATCTGCAATATGGGCTAGTGTGAGAGGTTAATCTTGGCAATTCCTACAGAGCATGGAGATTTCTAAGGCAGTATTTAAGTCCTACGAAACAATCCTGGGTCTTGCTGTTTTCATGTGGGCAAGTAGGTTTTACAATTTCATTTCTCAATTTCTTGGAGGGAAAAGTTTATTCTTAATTGCTTTCTTTTTGCATCTTTGCCAAAGCTTTCTATTTGCTGAAACTAAATTGCTCATACCAGAGGTAATTTTGATGAATCAATCAACTTGAAATAATATACATAATGGAAAGGAGAGGATTTAGAAAAGTATTGAAATGTCCTATTTCTTTCTTTTTTTTTTTTTTTTTTTTTTAATAGCAATTTTTAGTTTGAAATACTGGCAAATTTAGCTTAAGAAAAACAAAAAATAAGATCAAGATTGCAAAATTAAATATTTCAGTTGTTCCCAGCTAAGCCTATTGAGAAGTTCTCGACTGTGTGGTTGAAATATTTTTGAAGCAAGAAAAGTAATGTGTTAGTAGGGCAAGAAAAAAACTCTCATTCAGTTCTCACACTTCCTCTGTTACAAGATGTTTCAGTACTGTTGAAGGAAATGGACTGAAATCTACGGGAAGGAAATGGCCCCTTGGATTTGGTAAGTGAAGCAGTTACCTATTACAGGGTTGGCAAACATTAATGCATTCATTTAGCTATTGATTATATTAAAACTGCATGAAACAGTTTAGGCTTAGTGATATCCTGAGCTATGCATTTCAGACAACTTTCAAGTGTTAAGTGTAAAATACTCGGATTTGGTATTCCAAATGCACCACACAACGTAGGAAATTCTAACACTAAAAGGGTCTGCACTTTCTAGCCATATGGCAGCTTGGGAAACATACAAGCATACTATATTATCAGGATTATTTTTCTAGTATATTTTCAATAGACAAAAGGCAAGCAAATACTCCCAATATTCACAATCTCAAAAAGGCTGTAACGAGAACAGTATTTCTCTACCCAACATTTCTTCCCAGTGTAAAAAGAAAAAGCAAGATTTCATTAAAGTGGTATGAAGAATTGGTTTGTTTGTACAGTTTTTTAAAAAAAATTAAAAAATAAGTAAAATTGCAAATCAGAGCTACTCAGTACTCCTGCTTTTGATCCTCTTGACAAACTGAAAATCAGAATAAAAAAAGCCTGGACTGACCTTTTTCACTTTGCTTTCTGAAAATTTCTTATCTTTTCAGAATTTAAATCTAGACAAATTTCTACGGACAATAATTTCAAAATAAGAACCATTTATAATCTGAATGTGAAAAATACCTATGGTTTTCAAACTTTTTTTTTCAAATAAACTTTAACAGCTGACTTCCATATGAATCGAAGTCTTCCAAATTAACATAGTGTCCAACTGAAAAAAAAAATTAAAAAAAAATTACCCAAATCTTCTCATGTGCCTCCTCTTTCCTTTTCTTAACATGAATGTACTGTGGTATTTTAACTCAGCTATGATAACTCACTGTGGGGAAAAAAAAATAAAATCATTAACATGGTAACACACTTATTAAGCTTCTTGCTGTCTAATAGGAGAATATTAATTTTTTGAGAGCCACTGTTCCCTTTCTATATTTCATATAATAGAGACATTTGTGCGTTGATGGACCCCATAGCAATATCCTTCTGCTTCCTGGCTAAAAACATTGGTATCGGTGTTCAAAGTAAGCAGAAATAAATCTCCAGTAAGTTAGATATCTAATTATGGCATTTAAGTGAAAGGCTTTGAAGTAAGTGGAAATACTTTCCTTGTCAGTTCATCTTTTGATGTTGGCTTAAAATATCTTTCATGAAATACAAACTTATCTGTTTAGAACTTTTTTTTAGGAGGCTAGAAATATAATGTTTAATGCTCAGTGAAACAGAACAGGATCAAACCTCCTTAAACGCCTTATGATCAGCTGTTCTGAAATTTTAATAGAACTTCATATGTCTGTTTGGCTCAAAGGAGTTGCAGCAGCAAACTAATCTTTGCTTTGACTTAATTTTGGATCATAGATTCCTCAATAATTGAATTCACTGATAAACAAGAAAGCTTAACTCTACATTTTCTGTAATACAAATTTTTGTCAGGAAATTCTTATCTGAAGATGAGACAACCATAGTGAGATGTCCCCATTGCATGAGGAGCTTCGACAGCGTATTTATTTGGATAGTAGGACGAGAAAGAGCTATTAACATAAATGCTGTTAGATGGTGCATGAGATCTGTATTGGCTGTGCTGATTGCTGACATCTCATTTTCTTCATCTCTCGGGGGATGGAGGTAAAGTGGTGTTGTCTTGAGTGTTGACCCTGCTTAAAAATACCTTCTGTAATGATCATTTTGCAGCATAACTTTTCTGGCAGGTGTAATGGTTTCCTGTTACTAAATCCCAGTGCCACAGCTTATTCTAATACTGGATGCTTCATATGATAACATACAGAAATCACATATACCACAGTTATGCACTGCTGCTTTACTTACTACTAGGTTTGTTAAGGCAGTAAATATCTCTTTCACTATTTAATGCAAATGCTCTTCACTTCTCAGATACCTGAAAGTATTTGTTTGAAAGAACCATAACTAATTTCATAATTTTAAAAAGTAGGCAATCCATTACTTCCTACACTAGAAAGGTTTTTTCACACCAGCAACATAGGTTTTAAATATTCTTCTATTGTGGTTTGTGTTTTTTTCTGGGGTGTGTGTTTTTACTTTGTTTGTGGAAAGCTTACAGCAGACATTTTCTTTCTTCTATACATACCTTTGTAGTGTCTTAGCACTTAAGTTCTGCTCAAGATTTATCTGGGAAAAAAAATAAACTATAGTAGTTTAGATCAGATAAGAATCTGACTATATTTTTTGTATACATACGAAATCTATACTTATCTATACTTTTGAAGGTAGATGCCTTCCTCAGCTGGAGAGAGTGAGGTCCAGGGGCAGTAACTAAAAGCTTCTGTCCAGTGAAGATAATGCTAGGTGGTGGCTCTTTGAAGGATTAAATATTTACTTACTCTCTTCCTTTCCCCACTTGCCCTGGTATTAAAAAGAATGTGGTTACTCCTGGCCTTTACCATGAAATATGCAGAAATCAATGGTATGACAGCATTGCTCTACATTTGCTTTGACTTTTTGACTGAATGGAGTGCTGACTATAAGAGTGCTGACTATAACCGACTGAGGGGAAAAAAATCTAGTCTAACTGTAGTCTCCTGCTAGAGTTATCATCGTTGAACACTCTGCCATTTTCAAGAATCTGATGTACAATATCTTAACTCAGAGAGAATTTTTTAATAGTTTGTTTCACTATTTTAGCTTTATTTAAAAAAGCAATTAAAAGATGTGGTTTGTACTATAAAACATCTCTGCCTGTTCAAAATAATCTCCCTTTGCTACAATTAAGTGGATACCTGGATTTTAACATCCTTTTCTTCATCAGATCATTTCTTTTGTTTGCTCAGCATAGATTCTAATCAGCTTACAAAAATCATGCTTTGACTTTTAAGTTGTATGTAGCATTTTATTCAATGATTACTACATACATTACTGTAATTATGTAGTAATTGTCTGCTTAAACAGTTCTATTATGTTTTAATACAGAAAGCTTTCATTGTTTTGTGTATGTATGTACACATACACAAGTTATTATTGAACGTGTAAAGAAAATAATACTATAAAGCACTTTGAGGCCATTGTAAAAAACCCTAATTTTAGAATTCATACATACTGATAGTATGTTTAGCAATGATGTTAAAAGGATTGTAGATAAGAGATTTAAGAAAAAGGGAAGTTCTTTTAAAAACAGACTGTCTTGAGAAAGAATTGAGAAACGTGGGAAAAGAATTACTTCAAACCAGTGGCCTTCAGGAATATGCTGTAGTTCACTGAACTGGACCAAATTATTCAATGAATATATTCAATAACTTGTCGTGACTAAGGGCAAAACAGAATGTTTACAAGAAGTGAGCTTCTTGAAGAATAACAGTTAGCTTAAATTGAGGAAATAAGGAAGACGCTGGTAAAAACAGAAGAGGACAAGATGTTGCCCTAGCTTTCACAAAAGTTAGTACCCATTAATCAAAGGTATTGAAGTTCAAGCCTCCCACTTGATTCCTTGGTAAGCTTTGATGTAAGCTTTGGCACACCATTGATTATGATAACTTCTATGCTTTATTTCAAACTTCTAAGAAGTTTTGACCTTTCCTCCAGGGTAAGATCCATACTCCAGTAAGCGATATCCATCATATGCATTGTTTCTAAAAGTAATTAATCTTCCTTGCATTGAAGACCAAATTTGGCCCTGTAGGTTTCTCTGTGGTGCCCCTGTGAACCACTCTGCAAGAAGCATTCTCAGTCAGAGATGTGGCTTCCAGTGGAGTCCGGGGAAATCTGGTATGCCATTATAATTAGGAAAAGCTGTTTCTCTTCCTTTCTATTCTAAGTTATCCATCCAGCATTGCTGACAATGACAAAGGAGAAAAAACATCCCACCATTTTTGTCTCAACCTTATTGCATTATTCCTTCGAGCTGACGTTCAACCTACAACATCATAAACACCATCATAGCCATGCTGGGATTTTGCTGTAGCTATTGATTTTTCTGTTTAAAGCCAAAGCCTTTGGTCATGAATGCTGACAGTATAAAACACCAAAATAGTTGTAGAAGAGTAAGGTTTTGTCCTTGGTGGAATTAATGTGTTATACTGATTGACCAAATTTCTTTATGTTGTTTCATGAGACATCAGAAACTGAGAATAGGGTGAAATCTGTTTAATTACAAAGACAAACTAAATCAGATATTTTGTCCCCAAATGGTACTTAAATAGGGTTAAAATTATCCCCCTGTAAAGGTCTAAGTTGTTAGAGAAGGTGCTGGCTCTTTGTTTCCTGCCATCTGTAAGTGAGAATTGTTTCATCAGGTGTCTGAGCGTATGTTACTATTGGCCAAAGAACGTGGATATTTTTAGCAATTCATTTTCTGTGTCTTATGTCTGTATACTATGTTTACCAAGATATTAATCCCTAGAATAACAGAAAATTATACAAAAGATTATTTACAATGACCACCCAAATTTCTTGGAGGTTTTTATACTCATTTCAACAGAGCCATGTGAAATGTTCCTTACATGAAGAAATGCAACCAGACATCCCAACTATTATCATGTCTGCATCACAGGTACAATTAAGATGAACACTATCCATGTCACAACAAGCCAATGTGCTATGCCTACAGAGATTTTCACCTTTTGTCAAACTATGAAGTAGCAGCATTACTGACAGGTATCTTACCTCCCTGGGCTCTATCTCATCCTTCTGTGGATGGTTTGTAAAAAATTTCAAGCAGTCTTTCACACTTCTTGTCTTGCAATACTTTCTTGGAAGTGGGAATAATAGGATCCTACTCTTTCTCCTCTCACTCTAATTTTTAATGAACTCAAATGGGTTTCTTTGAACTCCATCATTACTGCAGCTCTGCAATTGTAAAAAAATTGTTCCAGGACACTGATATTCCAGGATGGTGAACTATGAGTAAACCAGATAACCCAAAAGTAGCTTTTCTGTGACAGTCTTTCAACAGTGTGCTTTACCCTTCTTACCATCTGCAGTGCAGTACACTGTAAGATCATAATTTGATACAAATATATCTTACTCTGTCACAAAATGCATTTTCAGAAAGGTTTATTTGTGTGTCCTTGTGGAACAGAAATTATAGAGCTGTTGCAATTCAGTAAAGTCTTATACTTGCTTTTCCGTGCATTGATGTAACTCATCTACTGCCTGGACCCTCTCTGCTATTGCCAGACAAATGTGTGTTGATAATTTTTGAAGCATTCATGGGGAAAGACATAAATTTTCTTTTTCTCCTCATAAATAAATAATAATAAAAAAAAACACCATGAACAGCCCAACACCGACTGACCACAGGAAAAATTGACTGACTGTTGCATTCTCATGTGAGACTGCAGATGTGGGTCTATTTCTGTCAAACACTAAAGGAAGAGAAAGTAATGTTGAGTAAATGGCACTAACAGCTTGCTTTGAAGATGAGATGGAGGAAACAAAGGTATTGAGTATTAGCCATGTAGAATGTCTGGGCCAGGAATATTCAATAGGATGGAGAGAGGAATATACAGCTCACATACATCAGAAAGGTGATCATGCTACAGGTTTGTCTATGGACAATTGCAATTGCGTTAGCAGTGCTGAGCTTGACATTAAATGTCATGTTCAATTGCAGCTTATTTAAGGTGATGTCTGTGGCTGTAAGGGTGGTGAAAAGGCAGATGAATGTTTTATCTAATAATAACTGTGAGATCAATGGGAGTTTGGCCAAGCACTGCTGAAAGGAATAGAGAAAAATGTATCTACAGCTTTGTGTTATTAAGCCATGCTTTTGTTATGTGAACCTTTAATTTAGTTTCTCTTGCTTTTCTTATATCTTATTATAACAGAAATATGTAAGCTTACAACTGAACAACACACCGTTGAAAACAGCCTGTAAGGAAGTGTATTTGGTAGGGGTGTGTGTGTGTAATGGATTGAATGGCAAAATCATTACTTTCTGTCTATGATGTTTGTATGGAAGGAACATCTGATTTGTTGTTTCC
>NW_009647032.1:301674-308839 GCF_000708025.1 Charadrius vociferus
ACCACTACACTAACATGTAATTTTGTTCATTGGCTTTTAGCCACTCCAGATTGTTAAAAAAAAAAAAAGTAATATTTTCTTGAATAGGTCCAAAACAGAAATAAGTATAATAGTCTATATTTCCAATTAACATTGGATTCCTTATGTATGAATTGTGGATTAGATAGCTACATGTACAGCAGATGTCTCCAGGATGTCCAGAAGTCTCTTAGGAGTTTCTGCTACAAAACTGGACTTGTAGAAATCTGGGCAAACACAAAAAAAAAAAAAAAAAAAAAAATCCTTGCATTATCTTGGAGAAATTTTGCGATGGAAATAGAAAAATACTTCTGTAAACAAGAGATGTAGACTAGCCCTAGAAGAAGGTCCACAATATGGTCCCAGGTTTGATGTTACTGATCACTCTGCCAGGGCTCAGATACATTCATGACAAGCTAAGGCAAGATAACTCATTGCTTCTCTCCAGTTACTACTGAAATAGTGAATAAGTGGGAATGTAAAGTGTGAATGGATTTTAAAACTTCTTCAAAGATCAGCCTTGAGCACTCATTTTCAAGTTTGTGGTGCTTATGGTCAGGCAGAATTGTTGCATGTTATGTCATTCCACCTGAGATCATGTTGTTGACGTGTGTGATCATGATCATAATTGGTGTGCAAGCACCTTCATGGAAGTCTAAGTGTGATTTGGAATTAAGCAGTCATCCATCACCAGCATGGAATTAAGAGCATCATTATTACTATTTCTGCTGAAGTATTGACTGAAGAGTCATATTCAAAAAAAGGCTTCATTATACTAGGTACCGGATAGGCAGAGAATAAAGATCTTCCCTCCCTAAAAGAACTCCCACTCAGAACTTTAGATAAGATGCAAGACGAGACTAAACAGGCAAATGGGAAAGATGCAAAGGGTTGAGGTTACAGTAGTAACGTGGGGAATCTATAATTACTGATAGCAGTGGGCTCAATGGCAACAGGTGCTACTAACCTAGCTGATGCCAGATATTAGGGGTATTTCAGGACAGACAGGTTATAAACGGTTTTTAAATGGATAAGATGGCACTATATATGTGTGTGCATATATACATATAAAATGCTTTGGAAGTTATTTATGGGAAACATGAATGTACAAAGCATCATTGAGGGAGAGAAATCAGGAATATAGCAAGAAAACTTAAGATATTGTAAGATCTTTAGGTGCTCTAATGTAAGAAAGAAATTTGTTTGATGCTGTGTTAGTGATAGCAATAGAGATAAAATGGAAAGGTAAGCACAGCAAAAAGCTATGAAAGTAAGATTTGAAAGAATGTTTGAAAGAATATTTAACTGCCATAAGATCAAGGGGTCAGGATGGTAGAATTCAGTGATCAAGAGACAAAATGAAAAAGCTTTGACAAGAGCTTTACCACTCTGTACAGGTGCAAACGACCATGTCTTCAGTAAACTGCAAGGAAAAAGTAGACTGACTCCTGGTCAAATGCTTTGGCAGGTCAGCACATTTTTGTCCAATAGAATTTGTGTCTAAATACTCTTTCACTGCTGCTGAATTTTACCATGGAATGGAATTGGTTGCAGTGAAGCTTCCATCAAGAAAGAACTAATATATAGTACAAAATTAAGGGTCTCAGGCGGGGATGAGATAGAGTCCTACCTGATTTGAAGCAACCTGGGGTGAAAATTTATGCCCAAATTCAGGTGGAGCAGGACTTGACCACAGTTTTCTGAAATGTCATGCCTGTATTCTCATCAGGAGGCCACAGAATCTTGATAACCTACCTTCTTCATTTCTGTGGAAATGCATTACAACATTCTACAGTTTGCTGCTATAAAGGCTGAGTTAGAGAGAAAATCCATATTATGAGTTTAGGTCATAGATATTGATTGTTCCCAAAATTCTCCTTGTGAGCTTCATGATCTAAGTTAGAGGCAAGCAATGAAATAACTCATTTTTAGGGAATCAAACCAGGCAAATTCTTCAGTTCCAGTTCAGCTGTGACTGAAGCCGTTGAGGTTCAGTTTTAGTCCTGACTAATAACAGTTCATTAATATATGGTTGATTAAACTAGATTTGAACTGGATCACTGCAGAAAATACATCATCAAGTAAAGAGTTGCATAACGAGCATAGAATTAAAAATGTGACTTAATCTAGTGAAAGATTATAGCTCCCTACCTGCTGAAGCTTGGCTACCATTTGCCTTTCTAATGCTGCACCATCACTTCTTTCCAAGTTTCTCAGACTTTCCAAGGGCTGGACAGAAGGCACTGTGCAATGTTGCTTTAGATTTAGGAGTGATTCCCCCATAGTAATTGAAAACTGAGGGAGAGCGGATGGAAAAACTAATACCTGCTAAGATCCTGTCCTCATCTTCTGCTGATAAGTCCTATACAGAAATGCATAAAACAGAAGTATGGAGATGCATACATACGTACATGTGGTCATGACATGTTTGCAAATGACCCTCATCAGTGGAATTTCTGGAAAGTATCTCGGAGATGAGCTCTTGCAGGCACTTACGGGATGTGGTTAGTCACACAGCTCTTCACTCTGTGATACAGGAATGAAGACTATGGTTGTTACATCTACAACAACAGTTTAGGAGACTTCACTTTAACAATGAAGAATCTTCAATGTGAAGATGACCTTGAAATAATTTGCAAAATAGCACGGTAAGATATAAAAAGGTTAGTTTGTGCTGTGTGTGATGGTGTCTACTGGGGAACAAAACATTTTGTGTTGTTGTTCTGGTTTTGCACAGGTTTTCCCAGGGAGCAGAGCTTTTTGTTCAAACCATTATTCCAGAACTGAAAACATTAATTGTTTACCATCTAGTTCTAATCAGGGTTTAACAAAGGCTTCAAAAGAATAGCTCAGATTCAGTAATGATTTAAGCCAGGTGGGGGAGGCTTGGAGCAGGTGCTATGGTTCTTCAGTTTGTCAAAGCAAATCAGTTAAAAATCTTTGTTCCCTTGCCAAAATGTAGCTCTAGGATTTATTGCTTAACTTGTTGTCACAGGAAGAACACTAGACTCCTGTAAAGGATATGGTTCCTGGCCCTGTTGTAGAGGTTGGGTACAACTGTTGGAAGAAAAAGAAATAACGGTAAACTCAAATTACAGTAAATAGAATATCTGTAATTTCACTTCTAAGGTCTGATTAAAGAAAATGCAATTTTGTGACATAGCTTTGAGCAAAGAATAAATCTGTTTAAATCAAACATGTTTATGACCACACTTGTATTACAAAGTAGTGTGTTGATGTCATTAAACAAACTTTCTGAGTCCTACTCAGAAAGCCGTAAGTTGTGGCTATAGTCCTACACCAGCAAATTCTTTGATTCTTATTTGTAAATATTAAAAATTTCTGTCTCTGTTCTGTACCTTCCCTGCCTGGTACCCATTTTTAAATAATGAGATTTTCCATTTTAAATTATTAATTTGTAAATATTAAAAAAGATTGAAAGACAAATCCAATTTAAGGACCAGAATTAACGCACCTGGTTAAGATGGAAAATGGCAGAAACAACAACAAAAAATGATGAATTTCTAAAATGTTTAAAGTTGTATTTTTTCTTTACATCCATAACTGTCAAATTCCATCTCTCTGTGCTGAGACTTTCATGCAGAACATGTCTTTAGCTCAGCAGAGATTAAGTTAATGCTTAATAATTTTAACTTGCCGAGGCCCAATATTTCTATATGCTTTTGTACATTTTTTGTGATTAAGTTATTAATGACAACTGACTTCATTTTATAAAATTCTTAGCATAGGAGAAAGACCTGGAATGAGTAACTTGTATACTAAACAAAAATCCATTCCCAGATATGACTTGTCCTTTATTTTAAAGTCATGTAATCAAGAAAGAAAAAAGCAAAATAAGCAAAAATTTCTATGGGAGTTCCAGATAAATTATATTCCGTATTACTTAGTGCTTGTGGTCTTAACAGCCTCTCGTTTGGAACCTTTCTCACTTTTACTCTGAATGAGACTGTATTACTACTCCTTAGGGACCTGACTGCCTGGGCCAAATTTTCAGGGTTCCTGCTCACCCCAAATCTTGAACAGGTGGCTGTAGAATAGCTGGAAAGTCAGGATCTTTTATTTCCTTCCCCTCAATCTGTTTCTGACTCCTTTCTGTCTGTCTAACAAAATCTTACAGCACTTTCCCTCTTTCTGAAGAAGAGAAAAATTCACAGAAGTAGTTGGAGTAAGCAAAAAGGATAGTATTCAAAATGTTATTTCCCTCTTCTCCCACCTCCCCCAAGTAATTTAGCCAGGGAGGGGCATGGATGCAGCCGGAGAGAAACTACATATGTAATTTTCACCTGTGTCTAAAGAACATTGTCTATAAAAAAAAAAAGTAATCCCAGGAAAAAATTGGCAAAGACTCTTGTTTGAGGACTAAATCCATCTCACTTATGGCAGGCTTTCTCCACATTATCCTGCCATGCTTTCCCTTGTATAAGTCTAGTGGATCCATAAAATAAACTTGACGGAATAGTCAGCATCTTAATTCGATCTACCAAACACCCATTCTCTTCTTATTTGCACTAATCACCTCCTAGTGTTATTCCAGCAACAGCATATGAATTAGCTGTGAAATTCATTAAGATTTACATGTACTCGTAGGAGGTTTTGTCTGATACTAAAGTTTATTGAGTATCGGAACGCTTTGCTACAATGGAGGTTAACTGATTTTTTTGGCCTCAGTGAGGTAGAGAAGCAGTGCTATTGACTTCAGCGAGGAAAAATGTGAGCTAGGTAAGCATGTTTTGTGTCACTTAATGCTGAATGCCTTTACCGACAGAATTACAAATTATTTTTTTTTCTAGAGAGGTAGTTTTAAGCTTGACAAAATATATTATTTCTTCCTTTTGTTAGTGTAATGTCCTTATTTCATGAATATGCATTTTTGCTTAATTTCTATATAATACACCACTAATTGCCTTTACACGTGGGATAGTAATTTTTCAGCCTCCCAAGTTTTAACTTTTTTTTCTTTTATTCAGTTTTTTTTTTTTTAAGTTATTTTCGTTTCTTCAGTATTGAGAGAAATTGAAATTCAGGGGAGTATCCTTGTCATCAATTTTATGTTATTCAGGCATCTAGTTAATAGACTCTAATGTGACTCAAAGCATCAAAATTTAAGTCCTAATGTAGTCCATGGAATCAGTTAAGTGCATCTAGAAGTTGATTTAGGGCATTTAAGTTATGTCAGAAGGCAAAATAGATTATCTGACTTGCATAAGACCAAGTAATTTTATGTAAAGGTACTCACATTTTAAAACTAGGTAGTTTTTTTACTTAATTTCTTAAGTCAATCTTTAAATTAAAAGTAGCCAAACACATTATATTATGAAGAAGTGATTCTGTTCTTTGAGTTTGAGGAACAAATAAACTAGCAGTTTCCACAGGAATGTAAATTATTTACATTGAATGAGCTTTTTGTATTTTGAAAGCAGTACATGATCTTGATTTTACTTTCCTATTTCCATCTGTGGAAAGAGTTTCATGATATATGATGAATTAATAAGTTTTTTAAAAATCAAAACCACTGCACTAATGAAAGTAAGTTCTTAAGAATTTGACAGAAAACCATATAGTAAATACAACCACATTTTTTAAAAATGGAACCGTTTTATCTTGATTTGAGAGTTATGTTATTGCGAGGAAAAAGAATTTAGGTAGCTTCCAATATCTCTTGCTGAACATTTAATAACCATATATGTTTTATTGAAATGTAAAGGCCTGAAGGAACTTAAACAAAAATATTTTCCCCATGAAAATCTTTGCACTTCTGACTGTGTTTAAATTGGAGACGGGTAAAAAATAAAAGCTTTTTTTATAGTATTCTTTGATTCAGAACGGTATTTTTGTATTCTATAGTAATGCTTTCAAAATCCATATCAGAAAAGAGAGTAAGTGGACAAGTGAAATCATGATAAAAATTATAAACCCTGCATTTTTAAGTTTCTGCCTTAAAAAATATATATATATTCTAGTCAACAGTCATCTTTTGGCACTTCCTGTTTCCCAGTAGGTGATGGAAAACAAAACAGTCTTGTGATCTCTTAAATGAAACTGCGTATCTCAAAGAATAGAAGTAAACAAAAGAAACCACTTCCCTCCAAGAAAACATTTCAAAATTATGTAAGCAATGGTATACTAATCAAACATTGTGAAAATTGTTTGAAGTGAGCTAATGTAAGAGGAATAAGGCCATAACTATTTGAATAATAAATACATTAATGAAATCTGGGGTTTCATTCTAAGAAGTGTTTTATTTTGGTTGTGTTTCTTCATTTCATTTCACTTCTACTTAGAAATTATAATTGATGGATCTATATCAGGGGAACGTCAGTGTTAATTTTTTCAGAATTGGACACTCTGATATGAAATATTGAATTATTACTGAGAATGAAAATATTACTATTATTGCTGTTTTGAACCTAAGCTAAAAAAATCTAAAATACTTTGGAAATGTTGACAGAAAGTAGTGGAAACAAACTTCAATTTTGAATCCATTGCAACACTTAAAATCAAATACCAAGAAAGGAAGGAAGGTAATTGTAGTAGGAGACTCCCTTCTGAAGGGAACAGAGGGCCCTATTTGTAGACCTGACTCATCCCACAGGGAAGTCATCTGCCTCCCTGGGGCCAGAATTAAGGACATACGGAGAAAACTCCCTTCCCTGGTTCAGCCATCAGATTACTACCCACTACTGATATTTCAGGCAGGTGGTGAAGAGGTAGGTACCAGAAGTCTAAAGGTAATGAAGAACGACTTTCGGGCACTGGGACGGCTGGTTAAGGGATCAGGACCACAAATAGTGTTCTCCTCTATCCTACCATTTGCCGGGGATGATGAGGGGATAAATAGGAGGAGCCAGCAAATTAACTCCTGGCTCCGAGGCTGGTGCATCCGGCAGAACTTTGGCTTCTTTGATCATGGGCTGGTCTACAGGAAACCAGGCATGCTGGCAACAGGTGGGGATAGCCTAACCTGTAGGGGAAGAAAGATCCTGGGACAAGAATTAGCAGGGCTCATTCATAGGGCTTTAAACTAGGTTTGAAGGGGGATGGGGATGAAACCAGGATTACGAATGTGGTGCCTGGGAGCAGCATACCAGTGCTTCTGGGTAAAAGTGTTAGTAAGGTCTTGCAGTCC
>NW_009647032.1:309214-359264 GCF_000708025.1 Charadrius vociferus
AAACTGTGCTCGCTGATGGGGCTGTGCCGGGTCCCGCCTTTACCCCTGAATCATCATGTGCAGGACGTCAGTTAGAAAGCAACAAATCAAAGATGTGCCACTGGCCACAGGCTGAGTCATTCTTGAGCGCAGGATGGTAAGACACCAGGAAATTCAGTTCAGGTTTCCCCCTTCTCCAGTGTCTTTCCCTGACCCTGTTCCCTGACAACCTCCTCTCTCCACCTAATTGTTCCTTTCCCTAATTCCGCAGGGGTTGTGAAAAGGCAGGCGTGGGCAGCTTGCCTTAGGCTTTATTTTCCAATTGGGTAACTCGTAACTTTTTCTGAGGGGTGGGTTATGGGGGTGAGAAGGTGATGTCTCCCTGGCTCCTGTTGGTTCTACCGTGAGAGAAAACATCTGCAAGTGTCATGAGCAATACTAAAATCGCTAATGAGTCAGCCAAGCAGCCCAGCCAGGTCCATAAAGGCGACTTTCCAAAGTCCAGCACTGTTTCCGATGCCCTGAGTACTTTAGATGGGCTCTAGGAAATCGCCATGAAAGTTGGCAGTCAGCATCACTGGTGGTAATACTCCTGTCTCCCACTGGGTGTTGGTGACGCCTTTTTCTGTGCAGCTCGGAGAGAAACCCAAAGAAATGCTGCCACCAGCGTGTCCTGTGTGATGGAGCACAGGACAGAGAGGTGCAAGGCAGAGAGGTAGCACAGCTCCTGCTGTGTCTTTTTGGCCGGTTTCAGCAACTCTAGGGCTGCTTACGCTTGGGAAGAACCTTTTGTGCATAGGGCCTGCCTTTCTGCAGTCCCTTAATGGCCACAGTGATGTTGCTTTCAATGCGGAGGCCAGCCCTGGGTGCTCTTCCCTGAGGAGTAACATGCTGCAGTGCCTCCTGTAAACACGTCCCGAATGTCCTGTGTGGAATGTAGACTGTACCTGGGAATTGCAGCATTTCCTAAAGACCCATTTGGAAGGAGTCGTGCCCCGCCTGTCTCAAGACCTGATGCAGACTGCCCGATTCTGATGAGAATTGTGTCAGTTGCTCCTGATTGTGTCTGAAGGAAAGAGGAGTTTGGGCAAATTTGCAACCGATGCAGATGCACACTCCAAACCTCCCGTCAGATCCTCAACTGGTCCCTGCTGCTTCTAGGGCCATTAGTTAATGGAAACGCACTGAAGGCTGTAGTCAGTAGGAATCGTACCATATTGAGTTCTCCAGTCACTCCAGTCTTCAAAAAGGGCAAGAAGGATGACCCGGGAAACTACAGGCCGGTCAGCCTCACCTCCATCCCTGGAAAGATGATGGAGCAGCTTGTTCTGGGTACCATCTCAATGCACCTGGATGAAAAGAAGATTATCAGAAGTAGTCAACATGGATTCACCAAGGGGAAGTCATGTCTGACTAATCTGATAGCCTTCTATGACAAAGTGACTAGATGGGTGGATGAGGGGAGGGCAGTGGATGTTGTCTACCTTGACTTTGGCAAGGCTTTCAAGCAGCTCTGTGGAAAGGGACCTGGGAGTCCTGGTGGACAACAGGATGACCATGAGCCAGCAATGTGCCCTGGCGGCCAAGAAAGAAAATGGCATCCTGGGTTGCATCAGGGAAAGTGTGTCCAGCAGGTCGAGGGAGGTCATCCTCCCCCTCTACTCTGCCCTGGTGAGGCCGCATCTGGAATACTGCATCCAGTTCTGGGCTCCCCAGTTCAAGAAGGACAGGGATCTGCTGGAGAGGGTCCAGCAAACAGCAACGAAGATGATTAGGGGATTGGAACATCTCTCATATGAGGAAAGGCTGAGGGACTTGGGTCTCTTTAGTTTAGAGAAAAGAAGATTGAGGGGGGATCTTATTAACGCTTACAAATACTTAAAGGGAGGATGCCAGGGGGATGGGAGCAGTCTTTTTTCAATGGTGCCCCGTGATAGGACTAGGGGTAATGGGCACAAGCTTGAACATAGGAAGTTCCATCTTAACATGAGAAGGAACTTCTTTACTTTGAGGGTAGTGGAGCCCTGGAACAGGCTGCCCAGAGAGGTTGTGGAGTCTTCCACTCTGGAGACATTCAAAACCCGCCTGGACGCTGTCCTGTGCAACCTGTTGTAGGTGACCCTGCTCTGGCAGGGGGGTTGGACTAGATGATCTCCAGAGGTCCCTTCCAACCCTAACCATTCTGTGATTCTGTGATATGTGGCATATTGTGGGCAGACAGAAATAAGATGATTGCTTTTGTATTACTTGGAAATCACATGAACTTAGTGTGGTGTTGAGCTCAAATTGACAAAACGTACCTTGACTCTAAGGAGGGCTTATTGTCTTAGAATCAGTATCACATTAATTGCATTTTCATAGCTCCAGTGTGGGAAGAATAAGACACTTTTTTATAATTGTTGGTGTTTCTAGAAAGAGTTTTATAATGCTGCTGACATTCATGTGTGAAAAGCAGTGCCTAGAACAGGGCTGTAAGTGGGAGGAAGGGGGTTGAAGTGAAAGACAGAATTGTGAACACAGTGCTATGCTCTTGCGCCTCATAGATATCGCCTCTGCATGAAGGGATGATGCTCCAGGTCAGACAGCAGCACCTGATTGAACCTCCTTAAGAGTTCCCTCAGGAACTAAGAAGGAATATCTTGCCATTTAGTGAGTTCACGTGATCATACTCAGAGCAGCAATTTTTGTTTCTTTTGTTGGTGTTTGTTTTGTGGTTTCTTGCTTTTTTTTTTTTTTTTTTTTTAAAGATGGAAGCGTTATAATCAATTGCTGCCCACTGATCCAATTCATGTTCTGGGTAGATAGGGGAAAAAAAGTCTTTAGCCCACAGCTATGTCTATGAATCATTCATATCTGATGGTATAACCTTTGTTTTTAGTTGCAGTTCTTCCTAAAATGGTGATTGTAAGACTTGGCAATGCTTCTTGACTGTAACACCCTGGAAAATGAGAATCCTCCTGACTTTTCTAGCATGTCTGAGATGCTTACCTAGCACCATGTCAGCCTCCAGCTGAGTCATTAAAAATAATGATCTAAGATTCCATGACTTCTTTGCAAGCTTCCAGTCACTTATATTTACATCATGTTTTATAGTGAGACCAAGAATCTCCAGATGTCTTGATTTAGATTTTAAGTTCTCCATACTGAACTGTCATAATTTCAATAAATAACAAGACTTAACAGCTCTGAAAATCAGACTACATATATGTAGATAGCAGAATGTTTAGTTAAAATCTGAATTCCAGCTACAGGTGGGACATTTTTTTTTACCTGCATTGGTAAACAACACTGGGAGGTACCTCTCAATCACGTCTTTAAATGAAGATATTTTAGGAACCATAAACTACAGCTGAAACAGAACTGTAGTGTGAGATAGATCAAGTTATTTTGTGTAAGATGGCATTATATGTAATGGTAACAGTAACACCTGTTCATAAAGTCCTTGCTCATATGGCCATCACTTTCCTATCTGCACGTTTAATCTTTGTCAGTAGATCTTGTCAGTGAAGGGCTCACAGATCTCAAGTAAGACTCTTTTTTTTTTTTTTCCCCTGATGATGGCAAAATTGATTAATGAACTAATTGTGTGGATTGAGGGGAATTCTTAATTCATGCTATAGAGGATTTTTTTCTTTTTGTTTCTTTGGGCTGGTTAGCAGTACCTTGTTCTGGAAAATTTATGTGTTTAGGAGGAGGTCGTTTAGAAGAAAACAGACTGGCTAAGAAACATGCAGATGAAATAGGTTTGCTGTTTTAAGCAAATCTGTGCAAAAATGTTTGATGAAGCACATGAGCAGATGAGGCTGGGACAGAAGTTGAGGATTGTTTAGTGGAAAGTTACTACAAAACTTACAGAAAAAAGGCAGAAGAATCCTACCTCCATCTGAAATGGCAGGAATTATTTAGGGTAGGCTGAATGTTTTACCAATGTGCAAATTTGTCAAAGATATGAATAGTTAATTGGAATTCTATCTGAATCATTAAGAGGTTTGAAGAAATGTCTGTCTTTGGTAATATTTTGTCAACCTTTCTGCAGCACTGATGTCATTCACACAATATGTTTGCTCCCGATGCATACAAGAAAGTTACATGACTAAGAACCACTAGGCGGATTCTACTTAGTTCACTGTGTTCTGAAGGGGGGAAAAAAATTACATGAAAAAAAAAAAGTGTATTTCCTACAATACCTCAGCAGCATGGCCGGAACACATATGTTATACAATATAATTTGTGAAATAATGCTGTACACATGAATAGAACTACTAAAATCCACATGCCTGCATAATCTGAACTCCAGACAGTTCCTGACACCAAAATCTGTCCTTTCTGGCAGTCTGCACTTGAGACTGAAGTTAGATTACTGCAAGCTTGATCATTACTTCTGTTTGGGGATATAGGTCTTCCTTTAGAAATCAGGATAAGAAAGGCCTTTAATGAAAAGAACCAGTCATTTTTTTTCAGCCTGAACTTAGTCTGCACAAGTGGAGCATTATGCTAGAGGATGCACGGTGCTGGGTTTGTGAACTCTGAGGCAGGCATTGGGAATACCCATTGTTTCTCTTTTATGAACGCATATGTGCCAGATCAGCCCAGTGGGTTTTCCTTGAGTGAGCAATGCTGGCAGGTGGCTGTTTTGCCCTTCTGGCTGCACTCTGGGCCTCCCTACACAACGCATTCATGCATTCTGTGATGTCTCTGGTATTTAAAGTGAAGTACATATTTAAGCATGATGTTGAATCAGAGCTGCAGTGCAGTTCCAGCACTCTGTGAAGCACAGTGCTTTGAAATGCTCTACTGCAGAACATGCTGAGAGGAAGAGGGGTGGTGAGCACAGCAACAAGGGTATTACTCCATTCTCTTCACCAGGTGAAACCTCACTTGTGCTGAATGACTTGCAGCAATACACCTGTGTGCCCTGCTGGGCTGCATGCATGAGCAAAACTGTTACCAAGCGTCCAAATGATGAGAAGACTACATTCAGATATGTGTTGTAACATTGCAAAAATGTTACTTTTGGAGTTCAGGAATTTTAATTGCCTTTTTAAAAATTGCATCTTGTATTTGTTTTGTGCCTTTTATGGTTTCTTCCATATGTTTTCTTCTTTTCTTTATTCATGTTCCTGATTCCATCTTGCCCTGGTTTGAGGTAAAACAGGACCAATTTTGTTCAGTAACTTTGTTTCTTAGCTAGGCCTCTTCTGACTTTCTGACATTAACAGCATGTTCTGCCGACACTGTTTGCTCTCAGAGTGGTAAGACCAATGTTTATAGTTGATGCCAAGGAGTGGTATGCAGAGAGGGTCCTGCTTATACTTATTGTTATAACACCCAAGGCCAGCTACCTTGGTTATGTGCCCCATTGGAGGGTCAGACGTGGAAAAGCATAGAGGGGTCCCACCTGTGGGGAGGGGCGGACAGGACAGGTGACTCAAAACTGACCCACAGGGTATTCCATCCCATCTGCCTCATGCTCAGTATAAAAGCTGAGGGATCAAAGGGTCAACTCTTTCCTCAGTGGCAGGTGTCTGAGGAGGGCTATGTCTGTTTGTCTGCCTTTGATCTCAATCCTGAATGCAGATCCAGAATCCAGTTCTTGTCCATCACTGAGTCCTGTCTGGGACTTCCCCAATGCCAGTCGGTGTCATGATCATAATCCTGGGAGTTTGATATGGTTTTGTATATATTTCATTATTTCCTTTTTATTTTATTATTAATATTTCATTAGAGTAGTTTAGTTCCTTCTAAACTCATAGGTGTGTCATGTACTTAAGTACTTTTAAAAGTACTTAAGGGAGGGTGGGTGGGGAGGAGTGAAATGTAAAAAGGGTTTGTTGTTGTTGTTTTTGTTTGGGTTTTTTTTCCACAAGCAGAACAAAACTGCTAGGTAATCTCTCTGTATTTGGCATCCAGATAATTCAACTGGCTGTAATTAACTCACCCCACTTGTTGCCTTCAGACACAAAGCCATCATGATTCTGATGAAGACTGCAGGCCTTTGGTCATGGCATTTGTTTGGCACAAGCTAAGCCACAGTAAGGGAGTTCTAAAGACTGCTTTATGTCTAGGATGAAATAAATGTTTATTGCAGGTGATGCAAAAAGGCTTGTGTTCATGTAACAGCCAGATGAAAACTGAAGGGATTGTGAAGGTGATTTAGAAGCAGCTGTACTAGTATAAAAATGCCATCTGGGTAGCTTCCATGCTCTAGGAAATGGAATGAGAAGTATGGCATGGGGAGAGTGCCTGAGAAAGGAATGTTCCCCCTAATACTTTGAGAGTGCACATCTCTTCTGGGCTGACTGCTTCTCAATATATTTGTTTCTTGCCTATTAAAAGTCCTATAGGCGATATGATGTTGGAAGCCAGCTGCATCATATCTCACTGTCTGAATCTGAGCTTCAGTTTTGATGGCAGTAAATTCAGAAAAAATATATTAAGTATTTTTTAATTAGTGGTTGTTTTTCTCTGTTTTTTTAACTTTAAATTTTTAACTTGTGGTATCTAGTATTCCACTTGCTTAGGTTTTTTAATTAAAAAAAAAAAAAAAGGAAAAGGCATAGCTGTGCAGGTACGTAAAATCACAGATGAAATCCTGTGGCGCTGTGGGAGTATGACTTAAAGGTTCTAGGGAATGAAGGTACTAAGGCAAGTTTCAGAAACCTCCTTCAGCTCTGGACTAGCTTTGTGGTTCACAAAGTACCTGTATGTTCTGTGGTGCTACATTTGTATTTTACTTAAGCTCCATGTATCAGAGCTTGTGGGGAATTAAAAAAGAAATAAAAATGGTTCCCTTTCATTCCTGTAGATCTGGTAATTAATTTCTTCTTAATGTGTGAATATTAGAGGTCAGATGTGTGTAGAGAGACATGAGTATCAGTGAATACTCAATGCAAATGTATCCATAGGCTGAAATCCCAGCAAGGTCAGAGCCATCTTTTAATCCTTCAGATAAAACACATGAGATTTTACATTTTGTGAGTGCGCAATATGTCTGTGCCTTGTGTATAGTAAACATTCCAGGATAGGGTCCTTTTTCAAAATGAAAAGCCTTGCTTGGGTACTTCTGAATAGTATTTTTCCCATTTATCTTGTGCTGTGTACCCACTGCAGGTTACTTTTAAAGTTATATTTAGAAAAAGATATCAAGAAACAAAAGGCTATTCAAAACCAAAACTGATAAATTCTGCAGCCACATACTGTGGGACATAACTAAATTAATAAGAAATTAACTGCTTCTTTTGCCTGAATGCACGGTGGTAGCAGTTGTTGATAGCCTGCATTGTGTAGCATGTACTGTTTTCAGTTCCTTCAGTGTCTGACTTACAAATGGAGGGTCTTCATAAATAACAAATAACATGCATTCTATGGGAACTGTTCTGTAAGAAAAAGTATGTTTTTCTCTTTTGGCTGTCCAAAAGGATTTTTGGTAGTGTCAGCTTTAGCATATGTGTTTGATAGATAATGATGGCCCAAATGCTGCAGGGTTGAAGGATTGCTTGTTTTTCACAGGATATAATTAGCTATTACACAAAACTGTTTAATTTGGAAAGACAAGTTATTGACAGGAAAATGCATGTATAAAACAAGCAGTAATATTTATCTGGAAAATTCTGTTTTTATAAGTAAACCATCTGGTGTATCTAGTAAGATTATATAAATATTGGTGTATAGCTATCCTAGAAATACATGGTTACAAAATACCTGTGGTACTTATTAAGTTCTCAAGAAATGAAGATCTAGTCAGAATAGTCTTGCAGAAATGATTTCCAGAGTAGATATAGCTCTTTGAACATAATAGGTTACAAAAGGTATCTATGCAGTGGGGTATCTATGGGTAGTCAGGCTATTGGTAACCTTGTCAAAAACCTGTCACAGGAGTAAACCAAGGTTGTCTGTGAATGGCAACACCTCCTCTGTAAATGACCTGTAAGTGTCACCTGTAACAGTTATGCATACACGGCTAAAACACCAAGCTTCTGCCCTCTGTGTATTCAAGTCTGTGCCAATTGTTTTGAATTAAAAAAGAATTGTATCAGTGTAGTATTGAGCTCTAACACAAGGGTGAAAATAGCAAGCAGCAAATCACAAATTTAGAGAAATTAGAGAAATTTAGGGTGCCAGTTATATGATATGATGATAACAGGAGGGCAATAATTTATACACAGTCAATATTTTTAATCTGTTTCAAAATGATTACTGAAACCTTGTAATATTCCAGCAAAATAGATATTATTACTCATTTCATTCTTGCCTACAAGAAAACTTTCTGATCTTGTGACCCAGAAGTTCTGGTGTCTTTGGGAGCTGGACTCTGGATTTCTCACTCAGCAGTAAATTTTAATCACACCTAATCCAACTTTGCTTTGCACGGGATCTTGTGTTGTAATGCATACCAAGCAAAATGAATGTGAATTGAGTATATAATGCTGCCAAAATCAAATTCTTTACTACCTTGTGTTTGTAACTGGGCTTGTGCATACATTTCATTCATTCTGACTCTGGTGATTATAACAGGTTAAAAAAAAAAAGGCATAAAATTGCTATGATGGTGAAGAATCAGACCTTATTTATTCATTAATATAAATAGCTAGTTTGAAGATGAGCTTCAAAACTGAAAGGCTATCGTGAGGTATAAATAAAGTTCCTTGTATCTGTGATGTTTAATTAGATCTGATAATTCTGCCTATGTTCTATATAATAACATACAATCTTGGGTAATTTATGTGGGTGTCTTAGATTAGTGATGCTCTATGAAAGCTCATTACTTGAATGCATTTTCTGAATAGGAGATTTGAACAATGCCCACTGTGTTCCCACAATATACATTGTACCTAATGTTGAGCTTTGATGCTGTTTTACTGAGAAATAATAAGGAGCAGTTGAAGATAAATTGCTTTCATTATAATCTAATGTTTAAGAAACGCAACATTTTACTTTTCATCTTAGAAATGTGATACTATCAACCAGAAGCAGAAAAGAGCCCACTTGAATAAAATAATTTCAATGTTTAGGTCTTAGTACTTGGGGAAAAAAAAAAGGCCTTCCTCCCCCCAAAAATCCCTGTTGTAAGAATAGTTTTATAATGTGTTCTGTGATATGAGGGAGAGGTTTTTTTTATCATTGAAGGTATTTCAAGAGGAATGTTGATTTGGGGTACTGCAAGAAGCTGGGGCTCAATAGCTGTTGCTTTTCTCTCTGAGGATTTACCAGCTGGCAAAGTAATGACTGTTTATAGTAATTATAAATTGAATTTGATCAGCAGATTTTTCAAGAAATCTATTATCAAGCTCAGATTTCAGCTTACTTCTGAATCCTGATGATTGTATTCTACATCCTTAAACTTGTTTGGCACATTTCTGTTGTTGTACTGAAATAGTAAAAAATACAACACCTAAATCCCTTCTCCCACCCCCCTTCTCCACGCATTGTTCAGTCTTTGAGAGACTTATACTTCCTCCTAGAAGATACGCTATGGCTCATGGAGGACAGGGAGGTGATTTGAGATGGCCATCATGGCTTCACTAAGGGCAAGTCCTGCCTCACCAACCTAGTGGCCTTCTATGATGGAGTGACTACATCAGCGGACAAGGGAAGAGCTATGCATGTTGTCTATCTGGACTTCTATAAGGCCTTTCACATGGTGCCCATCAACATCCTTCTCTAAATTGAAGAAATATAGATTTGATGGGTGGACTGTTTGGTTGGAGAAGAATTGGTTGGAGGGTAGTGGTCAACAGCTCAATGTCCAGATGGAGATCGGTGACAAGTGGTGTCCCTCAGGGATTTGTATTGGGACCAGTACTGTTCAATATCTTCATCAATGACATTGACAGTGGGATTGAGTGTGCCCTCAACAAGTTTGAGGATGACACCAGGCTGAGTGGTACAGCTGACAAGCCTGAGGGATGGGATACCATTGAGAGGGACCTGGACAGGCTTCATGAAGTTCAACAGGCTTCATGAAGTTCAACAAGGCCAAGTGCAAGGTCCTGCAGATGTGTCGGTGCAACCCACCTATCAATACAGGCTGGAAGATGAAGGGATTGAGAGCAGCCCTGAGGAGAAGGACTTGAAAGTACTAGTGGATGAAAAGCTGGACATGACCTGGCAATGTGTGCTTGCAGCCCAGAAAGCCAACCACATCCTGGGCTGCATCAAAAGTAGCGTGGCCAGCAGGTTGAGGAATGAGAGACTCCCCCTCTGCTCTGCCCTGGTGAGACCCCAGCTGGAGTACTGCATCCAGCTCTGGAGTCCTCAGCACAGGAAAGACATGGACCTGTTGGGGAGAGTCCAGAGGAGGGCCACAAAGATAATCAGAGGGCTGGAGCACCTCTCCTTAGAGGACAGGCTGAGAGAGTTGGGGTTGTTCAGCCTGGAGAAGAGAAGGCTCAGGGGAAACCTTATTGCAGTCTTCAAGTACTTAAAGGGGACCTACAGCAAAGACAGGGACAAACTTTTAGCAGGGACTGTTGTGATAGGACAAGGGGTAATGGTTTTAAACTAAAAGAGTGTAGATTTAGACTAGACATAAGGAAAGGATTTTTTACAATGAGGGTGGTGAAACACTGGAACAGGTTGCCTAGAGAGGTGGTAGATGCCCCATCCTTGGAAACCTTCAAGATGAGGTTGGACGGGGCTCCGAGAAGCCTGATCTAGTTGAAGATGCCCCTGCTTATTTCAGGGGAGTTGGACCAGGTGACCTTTAAAAGTCCCTTCCAACCTAAACTATTATATGATACTTTGGCTTTCCATAAAAAGTCTTTTCTACACATGTGATGAAGCTCTGTGATTCTTCAAGCTGAAAACAACTGTATAAATATAGTTTTAGGCCTTTACAGCCTTAACCTTCCAAAAGCATCCAAATCTTATATTCTGTACTTCATTTGCTGACGTTCAGCTCCTGTTTTTCCCACTTGAGGAATCTGTTCCTTATGGTCCATTTGTCATCGCTTTGGAAAGAGAAGATATCTTGACCCACAAGGATCATTTGTGCGTTGTGTTCCTGATCATTTTGTGTCTAGCATGCCTGTTTATTGTGGGACCTGCCACTATGATTGGGAAACACACTTTGCTTTTTGCTTCCCAACTTACCTTTTTGGGGATATGTGTTTGACAAGGTATCAGTTTTTCAATATGCTGATTGAGTAATACTCAATACTCAATACTACTGACTTACTTTCCTCTGAGTAGTGATATTGAAGAATTTGCAAAGAAAATTATACATTATGCAGTTTTCTGTCACTTACAATACATTTGGAGACAAGTAAACAAGTCCAGATAAAAAATTAAAATCTTCCCCACAGCACTTTACGTTGATTTTTAATTATGAAGACTGACTTGTAAAACTGGGATTAGAACCAGCTTTCTCCAGTACTAGCAGGACAACTCTTTGCATCAGGAATTCCCAAACTGTAGTTTGTTTGCCACTAACGGCCAATGAAGTCTTGTGTATGCTACAAAGGACTGTTTGCACAGCAGCCATCCTCAGCAGAGCATGCTGATTGTCAGGTCTGTAACAACTGCAATATTTCTTCCTGCTGCTCAGAGAGCTGGAGCTTTCTGTAAATGAGATGCCAGAAAACCCTTCAGCTGTACACTTTTGATCCTGATTGCCTCCCAGACCAAGCCACAGTATTAGTTATGTATTCATTTTTGCCACTGGTCCTCTAGTGCCATTTAAGTGACCAATATGAATGTAACAGGCAAGAAGCAAAGAAGGGGCCATGTGGTGAAATGCAGCTAAATAAAATAAGGCATGGCACACCATCTCTATGAAAATTTTTGTCAGTGAGATGAATTTTGTGGTCCCCCATATGATGTCTCGGCTTTCTGTGGCTTTCTGCTTTAGGAAGGATACTTCAGAAAAAGTCTACTGACTTTGACTGTTGCGGGAATACACCTTTTATGAGAGATTCTGAAAATCTTGCTTTTACTCTTTAGTTAAAGGTAGAGGGTGAGGGAGATGATGTAGGATATTTGGCACTGAGGATGAAGAAAGGCTTGTTCCAAATACTAAGGTTCTTAGTGTAACTGAAGGTAGGACTTCCAATTTTGTTTTTTTTTTAAAAAAAAGAAGAAAAAACAAACACCAAAAACTAGAAATACCACAAAAATCCAAACCAAACAACCCCAAACACGTTAGAATCAGAAATAATTTATTTTCACTTTTTGAGCTCCAGAGCAAGCTCCAGTTGATTTGCTTCCTCAGAGAATTGTGCAGAGAAAACAAACCATATACTGACAGAAGTTATGATAATGCATGTAACAGTTGAAAGTAAGGAAAAGGAATGAAGAGAAAACAACAGTAAAAGCAAACAGCTTAAGGAGCAGGCAGAGAAACAGGAGAAAATAAGGATAGTCCTAAATGGATGCACCCACGCTTATTGTGAAGATTCAGGTCTTTGACAAAAATTTTGCTGTTTCTACAATAGTAACTTTAAAAGAAATTGCTGTAAAATGTCTCATGTACACGTTTCCCTTCGGTATTTTTTTTTATATTATCCTATGGGTTTTGGTTACTGGACCAGGAGACTAGAAGCAACAAATCATCAGGATAGGGTATTTTCATGGGATATTTGGAATGTTCATAAGAAGTTTCTGTGGACAGGACTTTTAGTATAACTTCAGGTTCATATTACTTGACTCAAGCACTTCAGCTGAACATCTGCAATTTTTTGACATTATCTGGAATAAATCTCTGTGGTCAATCAGAGTGATTGCATTCATGAATGTAACTAATACATACACATAATGAAATAAAGTAAAATGCCCATAATACTGATCAGGCTGGGTATGCCTTCTCTATCACCATATACAGAAATTTAAAATGGTTTCTATTTGCAGAATTTCTTAGAAATACAAAGATGCAATACACAAAAAAATTAAGAAAAAAGTTTTGTGTTAGAATCATAGAATCATAGAATGGTTTGGGTCAAAAGGGACCTTAAAGATCATCTAGTTCTGACCCCCCTGCCATGGGCAGGGACACCTCCCACTAGACCAGGTTACTTAAAACCCCATCCAATCCGACCTTGAACACCTCCAGGAATGGGGCATCCACAACTTCTCTGGGCAGCCTGTTCCAGTGTCTCACCACCCACAAAGTAAAGAATTTCTTCCTAATATCTAATGTAAATCTATCCTCTTTCAGTTTAAAACCACTGCCCCTCATCCTATCACTACACTCCCTGACAGAGTCCCTCCACATCTTTTCTGCAGGCCCCCTTTAGGTACTGGAAGGCTGCTATAAGGATTCCCTGGAGCCTTCTCTTCTCCAGGCTGAACAACTCTCTCAGCCTGTCTTCATAGGAGAGGTGTTCCAGCCCTCTGATCATTTTTGTGTCCCTCCTCTGGACTCATTCCAATAGGTCTGTGTCCTTATGTGAGGGCCACAGAGCTGGATGCAGTACTCCAGCTGGGGTCTCATCAAAGCAGAATAGAGGGGTAGAATCACCTTCCTTGGCCTACTGGCCATGCTGCTTTTCATGCAGCCCAGGATGCAGTTGGCTTTCTGGACCACAAGCCCACATTGATGGCTTGTGTTGAGCTTCTCATTGACCAACACCTTCAAGTCCTTCTACTCAGGGCTGCTCTCAATCCATTGTCTGCCCAGCCTGTATTTGTGCTTGGGATTGCCCCGACACATGTGCAGGACCTTGCATTTGGCCTGGTTGAGCCTCATGAAGTTTGAGCAGGCCCACCTCTCTAGGCTGTCCAGGTCCCTCTGGATGGCCTCCCTTCCCTCCAGCATGTTGACTGCACCACACAGCTTGGTGTCATTGGCAAAGTTGCTGAGAGTGCACTCAATCCCATTCTCCACATCACTGTCAAAGATACTAAACAGCACTGGTCCCAGTACTGACCCCTGAGGAGTGCCTCTCATCATTGATCTCCACTTGGACATCGAGCCATTGACCACAACTCTTTGAGTGCAACCAGTCACGAGTGGTCCATACATCAGATCGATGTCTCTCCAATTTAGAGACAAGGGTGTCATGTGGGACAGTCTCAAATGTTTTGCACAAATCCAGGTAGATGATGTCAGTTAAAGTGTTAAACATGTTATTTTTTTTGTCATTGTCCTGTGAAATACTACAAACAAGTCCCTCCTTCTAAAATGCTAAAATGCTACAAATGATTTAGTAGTTACAAGAGAGAATGTTTTCTTATTATGAAGCTATTTATTCAAGTAAATTAAAGAATTAGGTCACAAAGCAGAAGTTGCGTCTCTATCCTTTGGACATGCTTTGCTCTTCAAAGTGCTATCATTTACCTCAACATTTGCAAGTTTAGGGTATCTTTTCCTTGAAAGCAAATTGAAGATCTAGCTGAAATTTATGCACCATCAAGCAACAGGACAGACATAAGTTATCATATATTTATTAAGTAAATTAAACATGACACCTTCAGGGCTGTGACTTGAAAGTAGTATAATGCAAATGAGATAGATAGAAAGAAAGTTAGTGGGAGAAGAGCAATAAATTCTTTATGCAGAAAAAGTATCTGTCATATGGCATAGAAGGTAGGTGACTTCCGGAATTCCATTAGAAGCCTGTCTGCATCTTCAGACATAAAAACAGTTTTAAAATAATGCTCCACCTAACTGGAGAGTAAGCATGAAGACTACTCCAAACTTGTTCAGAAAAACTTTCATTATGGTTTCAGATCTACATTTCATGTTCTGAACTGTTACACAAAAAAGTGCCTGTTATCAGGGAAATGTTGGCCAAAGCACTTTTAGAAAAAATGTAAATGTAATACAAATTTCACAAACTCTGGAGGGTTTTTTCTCAGGGATGTAATAAAAAAACCCCAACTTACAACCCTTGCCTATGAGGAAAAATTAAAAAGCTGAGAGGAGGAGCAAATCAAAGTCTCCCCTTCTTTTAAAATAATCATATATGTTTATATTAAAAAGTTATTCAGGTGCTTCAATTATATTGCTAGTCTAGCTCTGTAAGACTTGCTTCCTGAAATCAGTTAAAAATTTTACTTTGCTTAACAAACAAAAACCAACAACCAGCTCTCAAAGGTAAGTTTCTGGATTTATGCTTGCAAAGGCAAGTATCAGATTGCCATCTGGTAGAGAAAAGAAATGCTGTATTTATTGTTTTCAACTTCTGATGTCCCTATACTTCTAGGAGGAGACTAATGTGATTTGTTTGTTTGCTTTTTAATGTATAGGGCAATATATCCAAAATGGACAAGAACAAAATGGAAAGGAAGTCTCTTTTGCTAAAACTTATTGGTACCTTAGGACGTAGCTTCAATGAACATGAAGCTGAGTTCATGCTGAGTGTGTTCAAGAACATAAGTGTGTGTGGCTGCATGGGCATGCTTCTGCATCTAAACTTACCTTCCCAGCTGAGATTTTACTTACTTGATTGGTGTGACAGTAGTGTCTATATATTTTGAGACCTAAGGCAGGGAGGGTCCTTAGGATTTACTGGTAAATCCTATTTAACCAGCTTTTTGAAGCTTGCTCAAAAGTTTTTACATTTGGATTATGCACTTAAAAGCACAACTCTCCATTGGAGTGCATGGGTCATAAAATCTAGCACCTGCAATTGTAAGCAGTCAAATCATATCATCCCTTTCATAAATATTGTGCGTGTGGGGAAGGGCAGATTTATGAAGAGCAGATGCATGAGTGGAGTGATTTAACTGTATCTGCAGCCAGTTGTCCTGTGGAGATGGCAAGAACACTGGGTATCAAAACTTGGTTATTTTCCTTTAGTTGTCATATTAATGTGTCAGAATTTTCTAGCAAGGTCATTGCTGTCAGGGAGACAATTATTATAGTGTGTTTTATAATGGGAATCTAGATATGATTTCTGAGATATTTTTGCTCCCTTTTATTAATTTCTGTCTTGGTATGCTATCAAGTGCTCACTTAAGACATGACTACAAAACACTCAAGTCCACCACTGTATCTGGCAGGAATCTGACTAATTTAATTAGGATACACGTAAGCAGAGATGTCATTCTGTATGGAGTCACTCTTACACCAACAGCCTTTTAGACCATACTCTTGTGCCTGAGAATTAAGAAATGTAGTTATTCCCTCCCTGAGTGATTGCAAAAATAATTAACTTTAGATTCTGTAAAATACATAGGATTTTGAAAAGCCATGGGAGGTTATTAGACAGTGTTATTTTAAAATTATTTTCCATTTCAGTTTGGGATGAAGGTTCTATTTGTAATGTTGCTTAATAAGGCATAATGCTTTCTTTTTGACACATGGTACCAGAGTATGGGAAGTTGAACAAGACCGGCATGTCCTGAGAAATGACAATGGGGATTTGTGTAAATTACGATGATTATACTGCAAACCTTTGTCAATGGAAACAAGATATATTTAAAATCAATTTCCAAGGGACATAACTAGTTCTTTAATCTGGAAAAGATCTCATTTTTGGATGGAAGATTACTTTGCAATAAAAGTGTATGTTAAATTGCAGGCTGAAGAATTTGATCAAATTATTGTTTTTTTTCTTTAATAGATAAATATAGAGTAACCATTTGTGGCTTCACATGCTAAGTGTTTCTAATATTCAGATCCTGGATATCACTTTGAACTTATTGAACACCTCATAACTGAAATGTTGCATTCTCTATTATGTGTGCATTGGAAAAGTTGGCTATTAGAAATTATAGGCATATTTCAAGATTGTATGGATTTAGTCTCCCACTGTAAAGTGTGGACATCGATGACCATACAAGTTCACTGTTGTCTTTGGGTCTTTGTTTCATATATTGTGGACAAGTCACACTTGCTTTGCCTGTGCCTCAGTAAAAAGAATCTTTGTAACTAGTATGGTCAAGGTAAAGCCAGGTTAATGAAACTTTCTGAATATAAGAATCTACAGGATGGGGATGCACAGTGGATTAGCTACAGCGGCCTTCATTTCAAAATGTGGCCTTGGAAGAAGGTAATGCAGCCATTACCTTTTGAAGTACAGCCGGATAGCTAAGATAAGTCAGATAAGGGACACCAGGGTCTGTGCCTGTCTGATTTTAGACCCATTTGCATGTTTCCCAGGAGAGAAGTTACATGACAGCTGAAACAGTCATAATACCTATGACAGTTTGGGATTATATCTATCTGTGCTTGCTTTTCATTTATTACATTCATTTTGATCATTTACCCTATGACTAATAACAAACCAGATTCAGTTAGTGATTCTTTGGAGACATTGAAATATGAAACTATCATCTGCATCTGCTTGAAATTATTCCAGAGCACATCCTCAGGGGTTATATGGATTTAAGAAGACCCTGAAATGTCTGGAACCCTAAGAAGTTGACATGTTTATTTTTCTCTGCTTCTGAAGGAAGATTGTGTGATGCAGAGTACTACAGAACAAAACATGGTATAGTTTTCCGAATAAATGGGGGATAGCAGGTCATCATGTGTTTTTATTTAAATTTATTGCTCACAGGAGTTTTGATGATTATATAAATCACGCTCGTCAGGATAGATATAGATCATGGCTTCTTTTAAAGTAAAAGTGCTTCTTACTAAAATGCATCTAAACTGTACTGTTATGAAGTTAATTAAATAATAGTGTAATGTATCTGTAATCATTACTTCATAACAGACTCTTTTGTAATGCATGAAATCTGCTGCAGAAAACAACACACTATTCTAACTGCTTATCTTCCTCCTTAAGTTCTACATGCAGTGTTAAAGAAGACAGAATATGGGCATAAACGTCTGGTCTCCTACTGGAAAATTTTATAAAGACTTAATAAGTATGTACCACTTGAGAAATTTATAAAAATAGTCACACTTTATGAAAAGGAGTGTGGGGGAAGGGGATTGGGGAGTGGGAAAATGACATTAACTGAAGAGAGGGAATATCCCTCCTTTTTATTCCGTGCTTTTAGCCATCCATCAATATCAGTGCTGCCTTTACATAGTAACGGTGCTATTAATATTCATCACTGCATTGCTTTAAATTTGCAGATGAAATGAATTGTCCAGCAGAGACCAACCCCCCCCTTCTCCCCCCAAGTACAGTTGTGCACTTCTTATTTTGATTACAGATCTGAAGAAAGCATGACATAGAGAAGAGCTTTTGAAAGCAAGTCGTACATACAGCTAGTGGAAATTTTTGATGAATTTTTAAACATGGCATTTACTGCCTCAGGAGTGAATGGTGGGGAAATAGTGATTAGACAACAGTTTACTCTCCCATTTACTGGTGACACCAGACTGGGACCAAAGGATTTCCTATGAAACTTTTGAAGTCCAAAGATACTTGTTACAGGGGGATAGTCAGCTCACGGGTTCATGAGTGAGAAGCAACTTTTGAGCAACTTCAGCTACAGGGAAAAAACCGAACAAAACAGGTAGAGGGTGCTGATGATTAACATTACCTTGTCACCTTGTTATCCCAATACACGTTCAGCCCAATGACATCTTGTAACAGAGCAGGAGGACCGTTGTTATATCCTGCTTATCAACTGTTCCCAAAGCTCCCCAGCTGCTTGGCAAATCTTTGGAGTCATCATCCAACTGTGAACACCCTCTAAGAAGTGATATCCTTACCCGAAGACATTTATCAGCTTTGGCTTTTCTGAAGTCTAGTGAGCCCAAGCTCAGAGCCTCCAGATTCTATGTCTCTTTAAGAAGATACTCCACCCTTCCCCTTCCCCTCCTATTCCTGCTTCTGAGAATGGATTATATTAAGAATTAAATTAAATTGATTGTTTCTAGTATTGGAATTTGTTTTGTGGGATACTGTTTTTGTATGCAATGCTTCAGTTTTAACTTAGCTCTCCCTGTGCTTGAAGGACACAGTATGTCAGCATCTCGTTCTTCCAGTACTGCCGTTTTCAAGAAAATAGTGATGACCTTTGAAGGGATTTCTTGCTGGAGGAGTATAGGAAAATGCATCTGATACAGCTAGTGTGTGAATGCAAAATTAAACTGACTATTTGGCATCAAATGCCCAACAGAATGTCCTTATTCCATACCTGGAGACTTTCTGTCAATTAAAAATTGGATTAATCCACTGTAATGGATGTGGGGTGTGGACAGATACTGTGAAGAAGATGTGAAGAAGCTGTTCAGCAAAAAGTATGGCACTCTTGCTGTTTTGTTCCTTTTGCATGGGAGCCAGGAGGTTTCTGTTCACTTACATTTCCACTGAAAAGATATACTTCAAAATCTGAAAATGCAGATTTCCCATATCTTTCCATTTTAATCTGGTGACATGTAAGACAAAGCTACTGATGAACTTGTAATTGATTCTGTGTTTTTCTTGAATCAGATGTTTTCACAGTGTCAAAGAAGCAGAAACTGAATTATTTGGCCAGGAAAAATACATTTCAGTGTATAACAGTGGTCAGAAAATTTGAGCTTAGTTAATAATGATGTGAGTTGACTGTAAAGCCAAGCTCCTAAGTACTATGTCTTGTCTTACCACAAGACAAAGGAAAAGAACTTTCTTTTTGTAACAGCAATGCATCTTATATGCTCCTTTATATATTGAGGGTTGAAGAGTAAATTACGAGTTAGGATTTTCATCCCTCTCTCCTCTTATTCCTCATAAAAGATGGAGAAAGGTAGCAAAAAATGTTTAGGTTCAGTTTCTGGAAAACTGATGAACTTGTTCTTTAGGATATCCTGTGGCTTTAATCAGAGGATCACTTGATGCCCACACTGATCATTAGATCAGACACAGCTTGCATGTGTGTACGCATGCTGCTTTCTATAATGGCATGAAGGTGGTAGCAGTTGGGTAGCATATGCTGCTAGTCTACTGCATAGTTACAGTGAATTTGCCCATTAAAGCCGTGTGTAAATAAAGCTTCATGGTGATTGATGGGGCTGAATGTTTTCTTAGAACATATGGCTGTGTATTTACAGGTATTTTGATGGGTTTTTTTTTTTTTTGAAAGTTGAGGAAATTTATCTAATTCTGCTTCAATTCATCCTGTTATTGTAGGAGAAGCTGTGAAATGTTCATAACCTCTGTAGGGTTAAATCATATTGATACCTGAGATACCACATGACTGAGAAAATACCTATCTCGTGTTTTTCTAAAATTGTTTTTAAAAGTAATAGGAAATATTACATGAATTCTGAATGAGATTCAAAGCCAAGGCTTTGTAAGGAGTAGGAGTCACTTGTGTTCATGAATGTTTCCACACAATTTTTGTAGTGTTTTGGTTGTTATAAATTATGGTATGAATTCTGTCCAAATTCCAATGTGGCTAATAACTTTATTCTTATTTCCTAAGTACTTCTCCCTATATTTTTCCAAAAGAGAGAGATTCTTCTTCATTTTTGACTTGTAATTGTTCTGCAATACTGCCATGAGTAGTTTACTAAACTTTTGCTTTTATTTCAGGATCAATACAACAGTTTTTGATGTCTTGCTCTGCCTTTTGTGAAGTCATTTGCAAGGAGTTGAAATGAAAACATTATTTAAAAAATAAATATATCAAAGTGATCTATAGTAGTATAATATAATTTGGCAGTATTTTATATCTACTTTGATTCATGTAATTTTCATTTTATCATGAATAATTGTTGAATGATAGCGCTGTCTCATTTTGAACTACTCAGTTGTCTAGTTGACTCTGGGTGCAGACTTAAATTGTGGGGCTCCCAGAGAAGGGAGGATACTATATGCACCCTGACAGGATCTGGCTGTGGCAGCGCAAATGGGTTTTCAGGTCTTCTTCTTTACCATCCTACAGAGCTATATAAATCATGGGGTCCGGTGCGCAATAAGCAGGAAAAATGTGGGACAGGAGGAGCATAAGGGTCAAGTATGCGATCAGCTGTGACAAAACCCCATTAGTTAAATTGTAAAATGTTACCTGAACAGGTGGAAATTCATGTCTTGGCTATAACTAAAGTTGGTCCTACTGCCTGGAGTTTATGCTGATTAGAAACTCTTATGGTAACTTCTTTTAAATTAATGATCATCTGGAAGACCAGTGGTTCAGTCTCTGATAGGGACAAAACTAGCCTGCCCAGTAATGCTTAGTCTTTTTAATAGATTATAGATTATTTTTATGGAAGCTATAGTTTCAAACTGGTATCCATGAGGCATAGCTAGAAGCCAGATTCCATCACTTGAACTCTTTTAATTGCCTGCATTCTCCCTTACTGGTTGTGGGGACTATGTCAGAGCACCCCTTTATCCTGCTTCTAAAAACTGACTTTGTTCTAACATACGGCAGAGATGTATGGTTTAGTACTCATGCCCATGCTGGAGGGGTAAAGGAACAAAAGAAAAGAAGAAAAGGCTGGTAGAAAACCTTAGCCGTGGTAAATAAGCAACTGCATTAATCAACTTCTGTCATCATGACAACAAACAGGGCTTCCTGCTTTGCTTTTTATAAGAGAAACGGAAAGAGAATCAGGCTCTAATAATGTTGCACTGAGCTCTCAGGTTCATTTCACTGTAAATTTTTAAAATGCCATAGAAGGCCACGGTGATGTTAAAATTCAGTGACCCTTACTCGAGCAATGATAATATCAACTAATAACCCAGCGCCAGCCTATCATAAAAAGAATGGACTTTCCTATCTTCAACGCTTAAGGGGTTCAAAGTGGTTATTTTCAGCATGTAGGGTTTTCTTTTGCAAAACAGAAAACATGCAATTACTGCACAATGATAGAAAGATGGGTGTTCATTGAAAATAATAAAATAATGAAGAAAGCAGCAGTAGTTTGTGGCTCAGCTCTGCTTACTCAGTTCTTTACCTAGCCATCCCTCTACATACACAGGCACTTACTCTGTTCCTCTGCTTTGCCCACTTACACCGTCAGTAATTGTGTAATGGAGAGCATGATCATCATCTGTCACTACAAACACCCCTTGCTACTTCACCACAGCGCCATATGTTTTGGGATAGAGCTTTGTAAATGTAGGTTCTGCTGCTCAGATGGAGTGAGGTTTGCTTCCAAACGAGGAGGAAGAAGAAGAGTGTTTTTTGCGACTTCAGAGTAGTGCCTGCCAGTGGGAGAGTGTACCCAAACTCAAGGCTTGTGGGATGCCCATAGCTAAACCTCAGTTTGGCATATAGACAGATACTACTGTATAGGAATCTCAAGGTCATTCAGACTTAACAAAGTACATCTCACAGTAGTCCTGAAAGCAATTATTATACCTACTTTGTTGATAAAATGAGGTACAAAAATGGACAGTCATTCTTTAACAGAGCATTAGTACAAAGTCAGTGCACCAGCTAAGAAATCAGTCAGGATTTAAGTGGATAGCAGTCCTGTGCCCATTCTCAAATAGGGGTGAATTTCTCCCCAGGGAGATCAAAGTTTAAAGTTTCAGAAGTATTTACTGGCTGTATGTGTCTGTACTGAACTAGTTCTAGCTTTATTTTCAGAATTGCTGATATCTGTGCATTTTGCTGCAGATAGTAAAAGCAGCATGGATTTTGTACTTGGTGCAAGATATATCAAATTGAAATATTATTATGCTACCAAATTACTATTTTGAAATTATCTATAAAGATAACCTTAGAAACATCCTTTTTGTGCTTCCTTTAAAGCAGTGTTTAATTGAGGAAAAACTTGTTCATGGTTAAAATGAGACAACTTTTTCCCTCCAATGAAAAGGTATCACTGCTCCTTCTACTACCTACAGGACAATACACTTCCATTTGGTAATGAGAAATCTTTTATTTTACTCAGTACGTTGGATAAAAGGGAGATGTCTGCCTCATGCAATTGATTCTTTGCACTTATTTTAGAGTGAAATTGTGGATAGAGACTACTACTGAGACAAACAGTGTCATTTCAGCTGTTTAAAATATAAATTTGTCTTTAACAGACAGAAAAAAAATGAATACAATGTATTACAATACAGTATTGTTTCCATAGCACCTTGGAAAACAAAAGAACTAAAATGACACGTTGAGTATGTCGGGCAATAAGTGAGGATAGAGAGCAATGAGCCAGCTTTTTTTCTGAGGGGATATAGTACAGAAGACAAATAACAACAATACCAGGTTTCATCATTACACTGCAGAGTGCTTACTATTGCTGTATAGGTATGGTAATTCATATTCATGCAGCACTATTTATCTAAGGTGATCAGTGTGAATGTCCATCCTGTGGCCAAGGATGCTGGCTGATGTCAGGAACCATAGGACAGCAGCTTTGTGAGGCTTGGACGGCTCAAATTCAGTTCCTGTCTCTACAACAAGTTCTCTTCGCAGTGTGAGAGAGGTCATTTTGGCTTGTTTGGCCTTGTTTTCCTGGGGGAAAAGAAAAAAAAAAGGAAAAAAAAAGCACATCTGTATTGTCTACTCCAAACGGATAATCAAAATACATCCAGGGGCTAGAGTATACTGTCATAATGGCATATTCATAGAATTATAGAATTATAGAATCATTTCATAGAATCATAGAATGGTTTAGGTTGGAAAGGACCTTGAAGATCATCGAGCTCCAACCCTCCTGCCATAGACAGGGACTCCTGCCTCTAGACCAGGTTGCCCAAGGGCACATCCAGCCTGGCCTTGAACACCTCCAGGGATGGGGCCTCAACAACCTCTCTGGGCAACCAGTGCCTTACAACCCTCAAAGTGAAAAATTTCTTCCTAATGTTTAATCTAAACCTGTCCTCTTCCAGTTTAAAGTCATTCCCCATCGTCCTATAGGTACATGCCCTTGTAAAAATTCCTTCCCCAGCTCTCCTGTAGGCCCCCTTTAGGTACTGGAAGGCCGCAATAAGATCTCCCCAGAGCCTTCTTTTCTCCAGGGTGAACAGACCCAACTCTCTCAGCCTCTCCTCAGAGGAGAGGTGCTCCAGCCCTCAGATCATCCTCGTGGCCCTCCTCCGGACGTGCTCCAGCAGGTCCATGTCCTTCTTATGTTGGGGACTCCAGAGCTGGGTGCAGTACTCAAGGTGGAGTCTCACGAGAGCGGAGTAGAGGGGAAGAATCACCTCCCTTGACCTGCTGGCCACACTTCTTTCGATGTAGCCCAGGATATGGTTGGCCTTCTGGGCTGCAGTCACACATTGCTGGCACATGTTAAGCTTCTTGTCAATCAGCACACCCAGGTCCTTCTCCTCGGGGCTACTCTCCAGCCGTTCCCCACTGAGTGTGTATTTGTGCTTGCGATTGCCCTGAACCAGATGTAGGACCTTGCACTTGGCCTTGTTGAACTTCATGAGGTTGGGTTGGGCCCACCTCTCCAGCCTGTCTGGGTCCCTCTGGATGGCATCCCTCCCCTCCAATTTAGGTTGGAAAAGACCTTTAAGGTCATTGAGTCCAATTGTAAATCTAACACTGCCAAACCCACCACTAAACCATGTCCTAAGTGCCACATCTACCTGTCTTTTAAATATCTCCAGGGACGGTGACTCAACTTCTTCCCTGGGCAGCCTGTTCCAGTGCTTGACAACCCTTTCAGGGAAGAAATTTTTCCTAATATCCAATCTAAACCTGCCCTGGAACAACTTGAGGTAATTTACTCTCATCCTATCACTTATTACTTGGGAAAGGAGTCCATCCCTGGAAGTGTTCAAGGCCAGGCTGGATGGGGCTTTGAGCAACCTGGTCTATTGGGAGGTGTCCCTGCCTGTGGCAGAGGTGTTGGAACTAGATGATCTTTAAGGTCCCTTCTGACCCAAACCATTCTATGATTCTATGATAATAGATGGGCACCATGCAAGTTGAATTTTCTGAGCTGTGGTTATCATAGGGAAGCCATCCAAGTATTGCAGCCTCTAAAATACGTGCTGCAGGTTGTGTTGGGGACTTTCTAGCTACAGAAGAGCCCTGGCTATGCCTGATGAGATGCGGTCACTCGGTAGCCAGATAATTTTGTTGAAGTGTCATATGGTTTTGCTAAGCTGTATTCAGATGAAGGTCTGAGTTCATACTTATTGCACAGTTAAACAGCCATCGTATTTTACTGTGCAAGAAGGACTGGGATGTAAAAAAAAAAAAAATGCATTCTCCAGTTTAAAATGGAAGAGAAAGCTATGTTATCTGAACATGACTAAGGATCTGAGGAGTTTGTCAGTACATGAAGAACAAGGTTTGTCTGCTCATGAATGGCATCATGAAATTCTTAAAAATTAATGGTTGCCAGGACCTAATCTTACAGCTCGTGCTGTAAGATCACCTGCCATGTAAAACCATAGAAGTTTAAGGTGCAGAACACCTTAAGATTTATAGAAGCGATCTGATTGTAGATGTTTGATACTTCCATTTCATAGCTGTATCTCAGAAATCTTCTGCAAAGTGAAATATTGACTGTTTTTGTTTGTGTCTTGTAAAAAGATTTAAACTATCATTCTGTATAATAGACGATGACTGCATTCAAGTATCCAGTGTAGGACATCAACAAATAGCAGTCTTATTTTCATGCCTCTTCTAGCACGGATGCCTCCCATACCAAAAGGAGTGTTATCAGATTATGTCACAAAAACAAAGCCACCACAGAACCAAACAAGAAAGTGGAGCTCAGGTATCTAAGATATCTTTCATTCTTTAGATGGCATGCATCTAAAGAAAAGCTGAGACTAAGGGAAACTTAATTTGATGTTAACTCTACACGTTCCTTTTAGATTTTGCAACCATTAGTTTGATTGGTAGCATTTTACTATCATTGTACATTTTACTCAACTATCACCTGTAATGTGTTATAGTTGCATCGGAATGGTTTCCAAGGCTTTAATGACCTGGCAAGACGACGTGAATTGTTCAGCGTTAGACTAGATGCCTAAATTAAATATATAAAACGTATGACCTGCTGCAAGATTTTTGTACTCAAAATTGTCTGACTTGTATTTTTGAAAGCACTATATTCACTTTAAAAAACAGCCATGATGAGAGAAAATCTGCCTACGCAGGAGATAAGGTTTATCACAGTGAATACACTATTGCGTGAAGTATTTTGATAAAATAATGTTTTATATATATACACCATCAACAAGATTCAAAGAACTCGACTGTTATCTAAAAGTGACTTTATGCTAACTGCCTTCACCTGACCTTGCAAGAAGCCCATCATAAACTTTCAGTGATGGTATAAAAGCAGATACCTCTTTCCTTTGTATCTGTCATTTAAGAAGAAAGTCAAATATTTGTTGTTTTACATCAGACTGCATATCTGATCTAGTATTTGAGAAACCTAGGGAAGATGAAAAGGATGGCTGTTCTCTAGGTTTGCACAACAGTGCAGCCGTTATCCCTGAACTGTGAACATAAAATGGAGGGTGTACACACCTTCACTATGTAAGGCAAGTAGGCTCTCTGGTGTAGCTGCTGCTTTGGAGGTGACAAATTAACTAATATTTCGATTTTCAAAGGTTTCCAATTTTCAAAAGCAACAGGGCAGATATACAAAGGTATTTAGGCATGCAGGAAAACAATATTAGTAAACAATAATCCTATTGATTTCATCAAGGTCTTAGGGGTGTTAGTTGTTCCGGATCTTTTATTAGCCGCACTGGCTTTCTGTCTGGTTTTAGCTGACTGAATACATTTGATAGTATGATCCATACATACTGAAGATTTGATTTTTTTACCGATCCCCTGCCATGAAGTTGAACTAGAATGAGTTTAAGGAAACAACTATCTTTGAGGAAATAAGCAGCTTTTATTATTGTTACATTCAGATTACAAAGAATTTATCGAACATGTAAAATATAAGGAACATATAATGTGTATTATTTTAGTGGTTACAATAGTGTCTAATATATGATCCTAGAACATTGTTCAACATTCTGTCTTTTTATACGTATTTTTCAGGTACAAGAAGCCATTGTTTAAATTTTTATGGTGGTTACTCAGAATTCTCAGAATTTTATGTTGAACATTCTCTTAATATAGAAAAAGTTAATTTATTCCCTCTGTTAAGTTGTAAAAAGAAATTCTGAAAGACTGAAAAAAGAAAAGGAAACAAAACAAGAAAGCCCAGCAAAACTGATAAAAGAAAAAGGATAAGTGTATGTTGTTAGTAAAGTGGTAACTACATTTTTATTTAAGACTGATTATATTAGTGCTTGCTAAATAACAGATTTTGCCAGAAGTGATTTTAAATAAGAAAAAAAGATATTTCTGTTGGAAAACTTCCAAAATAGAAGAAAATAAAAAGTTAAACAAATGTCATTATATGCAGATATTTTACCATCACGATGCTTGATTCTCTGATATGCTCCACACTTCCAGTACATTTGCACATTTTTACTCCTTAATTTACACCTCTGAGGTGTTTTTTTTTAAAGTGTTAAATAAAAATGAAAACATAGTTGTCTGGCAAAATATATATAGCCCTGCTAGATTCCTTCAAAGTCTCCATATAGGCAATAACTTGGGTGGATCATATAAGCTCTTTGGATAGTCTGGAAATTCTTACCTTTCTGATCAAAGACATGTTACCCGGTCAAAGGTGAAGAGTAATGATGGGTGAAGCAACAGTTCGCTCATTTGCATCAACTGATGCCTGGACAGCTCTGGGGGAGTCCTCACTCCCTTTCTTCCTTCTAACATTTTCATCTAATAGTTTGACACTTTAAGACAATTATAATTTCTGCCCTCCTCACTCCCCCCCCCCCCCCCAAGCACTTTTGATACAGATCAATGCATCTGAATGTCCCTTTATTTTTAATGGTGTGGCAATATTAGATACTAACAGCTGGAAACCTTAATTGGGCTGATGACAGGAAAGTAAAGGCCGTTTGCAATCACTTATTCTGTCTGACCTTGTATTTAATATCAAAGGGTAAATGTTCATTTATATTGGAAACCTTGAAGGAATTGAGAGAATGCAAAAGTAGGCAGGAATGTGATCTTTCTTAGAGTTACCATAATACTGTTACAAGAAATATGTATGTCTCACGTTTCACCTTGCCTTTTAAAAATAAACAAGGGTGGATACGTGCTGCTGTGTTTGTGGTGATTATCCATAATGTTGTTTATCAATGCCTATCCGTAATTCTTTTAATGCTATAAAATACTGTAACAAAAATTAAGACAAAATAAGAGAAGATTGTGAAATTTTCCTGAATGGAAATTGGTGGTGTAATTACTAAACCTGCAATATTCCATCATTAGATTTCTGACCAATCCAATGACCAACATCATATCTTAAAAACTAAAGTTTCAGATTCTCAGAGGATTTTGGCATTTTCTTGGGTTTTGGGTATTGTTTTTAGGGTTTTTTTTTCTCCAATGAAAGTAAGATTCAAATATTCTAGCATCTAAATAACTGACTGTGAGCTGTGTACTTCTAGTCCCCACAGCTGTTCTAAAGAAGAGGCTTCTTTATGACCAGCAGAGATTAGCAGTTTGTATTCCTGAAACATGAGAAAGCACTACTGTATCTTACCTAACTATAGCATCCATTCTTTGAAAATCAGCTTCAGTAATTAGGCCCTACAGGTTGACTAAACATTGTGTAGTTAAGTATTTTCTTATTTCTTACAATACCAGTAGTGGAATACATGCAGAAAAATTAATAAAGCCAAACTTGCATTTTCAAATCTTAAACAATCTTTAAGATTCTGGTGCTGCTGTGATGATAGTTTAATACTTCATTTATATTTTCATAGACCAAATATGGATTTATTCTAATGATACATAGAGCCAGTTCTCATTATATATTAATGCTGATGTGTCTGCTGTCTGTTCATAGAGGCATGAAAGTTTAATTGAGGACAAGCTTTCATTTTCTTTTCATTGGGTGAAAGCACTTGTCTTTCAGTCCAGTGTTCAAATACTGATCGTACCTGCAAGTATAATCTCCTTTATTTCAGTGACAGTAGAGTTAGGAACTTGTTCCATGCAGGATTTTTCTGAATGACTTATTTGCCAAAAGAAAGCACTGGAACTGGGTAAGAAAGTTAAGGAGTTTCCATTGGTATGATCTTGACAAATGTTCTCACTGGGAGCCCAGGAGTTCTCTTGCTTGAAATCAGAGATATTGGTTAGAATCTCAGTTATATGTTGGGCAAACAAAAGGTGACATAGGCCTACATAACTTGCAATAGAGGCCAGTCTATAAAATAGTTAGCACTGGTCCTCTCAGTTGATATGACTTTTACTGGGTCAGCTATGATAATTTCTCTACCAATAAGAGGGGCCTAATGAGAAATGTGAAGCTGAGCAGGCAAAACCTGGACAACAGTTGAAAAAAATACAAGGTGGGGGGGAACTCAGACTTCTGGAAGTGGTAAGGATATTTCTAGGAATATTTCTAAGGATATTTCTGGACTATTTCCAGGAAGTTTTATTTTGGCTTCTAGAGATACAGATAGAGAAAGTCTTGACGGTGCTCAATTTTAAAGATAAGATAAGATTCTGACAATGTAGGAAGGTAACCTTTATGTCATGGTCAGATACAACGTGGTTAATTATATTTTGCCTCTGTAATTTTATTCTGCTCTTTCCATTGGTTACAAATGGCCTCTTTCTTCCTTATGCAGTCTGCTTGGTCAATGCAAAGATTATAAAAGACTCCCAGATCAGAGCAGTAGAGTCTTTTTCTCATTTTGTTCTGGTTGAAATGTCTGTGTAGTTTAGAAGCTAATAAAGAACTGCTGTAGCGAGAAATAGCTAGAACAGTCCTGAAAATTAAAAGGATTTATGTGCTTCTGACATGTCTAGAGCCTTAGTTGGGAAAAGGGTGCTTTTTGTTAGCTTGTTCTCATCAATGTCTATTACCACAACTGAGGGATACCAAGTGTTGTCTTATGCCACCTCTAGGATGTAGGCCACACCTTATGGTATAGAAAGAGAGTTTTGTATCTTCTTAAAGCATTGGCAGGGGACAGAGCACCCTCCCAGTTGCATTTTTATCTTTTTCTGTAGAAACTGAAAGATGTTTGGTTCTATGAGCTCTCCTGTGCTCAGCTCCACAGCTGCATGGCTGTGCAGCTTCACTGCCAGCCCCTGCCTCACTGGAACAACCGAGCCCTTAGAAAATTAAGTACCATCCTCAGAGTTCCCTAAAAATTCTTCTTATACAGGAAACCTGTCTCAAGCAGTGTCTCCATTCTTATTGTTTCATGCACTTCTTGGATGTGAAGAAGAATTTGGTCAATGGTCTGACAAGCGGGAAACTTGGAAAAAAATGTAAAAAAATGAAAAACAATGGAAACTTGCGGGACTTGGGTAGCTCTTTAATTATGAGATGTCATTATTATTACAGTAGGTCAATTCATCTTCCTGTGCAAACGTGTGTGTTTGTTTTACACTTGTATCCGCAAAGGTTGAACAGAACCCATTTATTAAAATCTAAAGCAGTAGCTAACGCTCTGGGGAAGCAGAGAGAAGAACCTTCCATTGCACTGAAATGCATCACTGACAGGCAGTGCAGAGAATAAGCAGTAAATTTAATTAATAATGGATTTTTTTCACCTTTCAGCTTCCAAAAGAGAATGTTTCTCCTGTTCTGTAGAGTTTTATTTTATTAGCCACACAAAGAGAAATAATGCTTCATGTAACTATGTCAAAACCAATCTAAACCCTCTGCTATTTACTTTCCTTTCTATAAATTTTAATGCATTTTTAATTCCACACCGCTGGTTGGCAAACCAACCATTGAAGTTTTTGCTGCCCTGTAATGTATTTCAGTCATTTCTAATAAACCTGGACTTTAAGATGATTTATTATTATCTCTGTATACTATGAAAATGGATTCACTGCCTGTGCTCGGTTTCAGCCCTTTCATTACTAGGGGTAGATATGTAGAAGATTGAACAAACAAACAAATGTAACTAATTGGAATACAGACAGTTTCTAATCTGGCATGCTTTTGTGAGGAAGAACGATGTTTGAGGGAGAGAATACAGATGATGGATTAGTATTTTATGCTTTTAAAAGAACATTATCCTGCAATTAGAGCAGCAAATAGATTAAAAGTTATTTTAACAGGACTTTTTTATTATAAAAGCTTTTTTTTTTCCTGTTTGAAATTAGCCCTTCTTATCCTTTCTTAAGATTTTGTGGAAATGTGTAAATTTATTTTATAAAAGTCTGTACCTTAAAAATTAATTTAAATTTTAGAAAGAAAGTTGGAAAAGATTCAAAAGTAAAATTACTCAAATATAATTAAAATATCCTATCAAAATGCTGTATCATGAAACATCCTCTTCCTTTGAATTTGTTTGTTCAACAACAATAAGAATTCACAGTTCTCATTTTCTGGAAGCCAAATCAAAATTACTTTGTTCACCATATTTATTGCAGAAAAATAATTACTATCAAATAAAAGCATGTTCACTTATTTTCAGTTTTGTACAAATCAGAACAATAGACAATTGAGTCCATATTACCCTCATCCTTGTTTTCTTAAGAGTTTCTTTGTGTCCTTAACAGTTAGTCTGGTTTTAGAATTGTTCTGTTCCTTTGTGTGACTCTTCCTTGTAACCCAATATCTTCATACTGAATATTTTTCATGGGCAGGGAAAAGGATTTTCAGCTAGTGTAATGACTGGCAGCTGAATAGTTTTTTCAATCTCTCTCCTTCAAGCTGAGTTTACTTTATTTAGAAATAGTCCAGGGAATGTCAGGTCAAAGTGAACGAATTTATCTAGTCTTTCTTTATTCTTGCTTGTGGCTAGAGGCTCTCAGTTTCTAGAGCAGAAAGTATTTCAAATTCCTGCAATTTTTTTTATAATTATTAAACTTTCTTGAAAGAGCTAACAAAGTCTTTAAAATTAGTTTCAGCATATTTTGAAGGGAGGAGCTATTTCAGTAAATGATGTCATGTAATATTTCCTTGAAATGTTCACTTTCTGTCTGTGCTATGTTAAATTAACCATGTTTGTCTTTCATAACTACACTGTATGGCCTGTTTACTGAAATTTGGCCTACTTCAAAGATGTCATTAGGCAAGCTTGTATTGGTTTTTAATAGCAAACACATTTTAAAAATTGGTTATTTTGTCTTTTAAATGTTGCTTTACTTTACAAGTAGTCACAGCCTGCACACAACCAGTTGACAGTAAGGACAGTTTTTGTAGGGCCTGTTGTATCTTCATGCACCTTCATCTATGTGGCAAGTCTCATTTGTGTAGGTTTTGGTTGTAAAGTACTGGCACAGTACATTGGAACAAGTCTGTTTCATTTTGGTCATATAAAAATACACTTGGCACTTTGTGACTCAGCTTATCTATTTTTAAAAAGTAGATGATGACAAGGAACGCTAATCATTATTTTTTGCTTCTAGTGAGAACATTATTTCAATTACTAACAATAATTGTACTAGATAGGTATTTAAATATATCAGTTCTTTTGAGAAGTTCATGATCTAATAGATGTTCATTTGCTAAGTTTTTAAAGCATCTCAAAAGGCCATGTACTGTGATTAAGTCAGTCCCTCCTCATGATATTCTGCAACTTCTACTCAGTAGGAGATACAAATACAAGCTAGCTTGCAAATGGAATATGAGTATAAACTATATCACAGAGGAAGAGAATCTCACGCAGATTTTATTGATATGTGTCAGGTAGCTTTTTCATAGCAACCATAAAAATCAAATTACAATCCATATTTTCTACAGTGATTAAAGACTTCATAAAGGGGTAATGGCTAATTTGTTCTTTTTTTTTTTTTCTTTTTATTCTGCCTTCTTATTCTTGAGTTAGTTTTTCTGTATCTTTATTATTAGGTGTCATTTTCAAAGCAGATGGCAGTAGTGGCAAGGGGGAACCTCCCACTACATTTCTGCAATTTTTTTTAGTGTCCTTCTTCACATTGGTGACATGCTTCCCCATATGTTGAACTTGATTCTCAGAGGTGGAAGGAGCAGACAATAAAAATTTGTAAGATGTGGATAAGAGCAACAAGAATAATCAGAGGCCAGAGGATTAATTTACAAGTAAAGATTAAATGAGATAAATATATAGTGTATAGCTTAGCAGAATGAATTGAATTGGGGAAAAAGGATCAAAGGGAGAGGCATATAACCATCTTAATATCTCTTAAGGATATAAACGGCAATGCCTGAAATGTGCTAGTTATTCACAAACTTGATGTGGATAGTGCAGGGAATTATTTTCAGAGCTCAGGGCATAGAAAGAAAAAAAAATGCTGTCTTTTAGGAAATAAAAGATGTACAAGATGTGTTTACCTTGACATTAGAAGATGATATGGAAATCAGAAACTATTTTTTTGTTTCATGTCAGACCTTTCGCACTGGCTAACATGAATACAGACAACTATTCTGCTATTCTGTATTACAAGGCAGGCACAATCAGGCCCCCAAAAAATAGTTTATCAGTGAAACTCATAGGTAAGTAGCACTGCCAAATAACCTGAACAGTGGAACATGATTGTGATGAACTGATATATTGGATCCTTTGGAACTGGACATAACTGAGTTAAGGCCCAAATCTAGATTCAGTACTTCAGATTTCTTGTTCAGAAGCTTTATGTCAACTTTCAGGTTCAAAACCTTTCCCATACCTGCTATAAGACTATTTGAACACCTCCCCAAAACTGTCGGTTCTCCATCTTGAATTTGATTACTGTTTGAGCTCAACTACTAAGTTTCCTTCTTCACATTTTCTGAAGAATTTTGAAGCCATTAAGGACACTCTTCTTCCTTTTTCTGCCCTGTATCATCTTTCTAGCTCTGCAAAATGCCATTTAAACATAAGAAAAAAAAAAAAAGTACTATCAGGGTGGTGAAGCAGTGCAACAGGTTGACCAGAGAGGCTGTGGAGTGTCAGTCCTGGGCAACATGCTCTGGTTGACCCTGCTTTGAGCAGAAAGGTTAGATAAGATGATATCCAGAGTTCCCTTCCATCTTCAAGTATTTTATAATTGTTTGGAGTTTGGCTTCTCTGACCAAATAATGACTAGAAACTTATGTCATGTTTTGCAATATTTTTTTTTTTTTCTCTGAAGAACACTGTTTGCAATAAATCCATTACAACCTTTGCTTAAAATGATTTTTTTTTTAACTTTTAGTTTTTCAATTCTAAGGGCTGGTTAAACTTCAGCATATCTACTTTAAATGTTAATTGAACAGTCCTATCTTTTAATACCCTGTTGAACTGTAACACAACCATCATTCTTATTTTGTCTGGCTAATTAACTGGTCTGTTTTATTACTGGATTCTCTATATTGAGTTGGCACATTGGAATTGTTTTCTTATGTCAAAGTAAAATTATAAAACTAGTGCTTACTAATAGTTCTGTTCTAATTTTATTCTTAAAGTAAATAATGCATGTACTTTTAGCTGATAACAAGCACCTCTAGCACTCCACCCACTTTCTTCCCCTTTCTCTCTCCAGACTAGTGCAAGTGTGCAGAAATACTTTTTGCAATGAATCTCTGGTACTGATATTTATTTTGGTAGAAAGAGAAGAAATCTAATAAAAATGAATGACCAGTTTTCATTAAATTGATGAGTTGTAGAGGCTTTCATTGATCCAGCACATTGAAATGGTTAATTCCTGAAGAATGAATTTAGCTGTCAGAAATCCAGAAATGAATGCTGCACCACTCAATCAATCAAAGCAATTTAAATACTTCAAGGACAAGTTAAAATGAAAATAGATAGGCTGTTTCCAAATGCTGACAAACAGGAAAATCAGTATCAAAGGCTTGGGGTTTGCCTCCACTAAAATCCCCAAGTTTATTTTGGGTTGCAGTGTCTTTAGTAATCACTCTAATTAACTAATTGTGCAGATTATGGGGTGGTTGTGGTTTGGTTTTGTTGTTTACTTTTCATTGAAATACATGGTTGGTCTCAGCATCTTCATATCATCAGGTAAATCTGTGATGATGTGTCTTTGTATCTATAGTAGAGGTTTCTGTTTTGAAAGTTGCTGTATCAAAGACGTACACAATCATTAAATCATATACTAACTCAGACAGCTGGTGGGATAAATATCCCTTTGAAAGAGGTGGCAAAAGGATAAATATATCCAACATCCATCATCCTCGGTATGTCTCTTATTCCACATGCACACTTTGCCAGGAGCAAGGAAGAAACAACTAATATTGATCCCTTCATCAGTCTAGGGACAGGAGTCTAAAATTTGTCATTTGCAATATTTTATGTCTCATGTTGCCAATATAAGGAAAACATCTGGATTAACTAATACAACATAGTTGTCTTCTAGGTAATTGTGATGGTTCCCATCCAAATAGGAGGAAAAAAATGGGATTTGCTAAGCTCTGTAAACTATAGTCTGGACAAAGAGATTTTAGGGGCTTTTTTGTAAGTTTTTATTTTCCATGTGCTTTGTGAAATATTTTGGGTTTGAATTATACATAGAGCTTATATGATAAACTATAAACATATCTGATAAACTACATGAGCCTGTATATTGTAATCCTATTGGACTCTTGTATGCATTTAAACTCTTTTAAAGTATTATAGGTGTTATAGAAAGCTGCTTTAAGACATCCGTTTGAAGACCATGTCTTATCTTGTCTCATAATCTACTTTCCTGTTATCGCTGGAAAAGTGGAGACAGTATTCCCAAATGTCTGAAGTCTAGGGATGCTGCTGACAGAAAATTTGTATTTTTCTACATTCGTCTTGCATACACACTTCCCACAAAAGCATGTACTCCAAGAACAAGAGTAATTCCTGTTTATTTACAAAGTAGTTGTTTATAGACTGCATAACTTCTACAGCAAAAGGTTCCTTTCCCCAATTCTTCTTTACTGAGAATTTAAACAAGCATATTGTTAGTCCACTTGATTTGTCCGTTATATTTGTTTGAATGAATAGGCTGAACTAATATTTTTATAGTTATTGAATACTTTAACTGGTATTGCATGAATTGATTGTGAATTCCAGGTGATGGTTTATACATATGACTCATAAAAAACCTTGAATTTCTGCCCTTCTGCAGCTCTGCTCTCAGGTATTAACTAGAATACTTACGATACTGGCTTTGATTCAATAAATTTGGGCCCTTGCTTAACTTTAAGAACATGAGCAGTCTTTTTGCATGTAACGATACTGCACATCTGCTTAAATGCTTTGGCAGATTGGGACTCTACAGTAGAGTAGAATGAAAATTGGTTTAGATGCCATTACTGTTAATCCCAAGGAATAAACATTGACTTAACTTTAAGTTTCCTCACAGTCTTTAAAAATCATATGTTTGTGTCACAAGACTTGAAAAAAAATTTCCATCTATATATTTTTGTTCTCTTTGAAAAGTAGTTAGTGTCAAGGTACTAGACCCACATAGGAAAATAAAAAGTAAAAAAAAAAATAGCTGGATTCATCTAGTTCAAAAAATATGATCTCTTGTACTACTGTGTAAAACTGGACCGAGTTTCATCTTAAATATTTACCAAAGCTTTGGAAGAAAATAGTTGAATTTTACCTTTATGGAGATTAAGAATTAGTCAGGTTACATACCACTGCGTAACTCAGATTTTCCTCCAAACTAATTCATGATGGGAAGGCCCAGATTAATCTGCTGAAATAAACTTCTTTATTTTTATTTTTCACAAGCCCCAGTAGTAAACATCTTCATAAATGAATTATTTATGTTTTGCCTCAGTGATTTTCTCTTCACGCTTATAATAGACAGATAGAATATGATTACACTGAGTGGGCAAAAAATAGATGATTTTCCACAGGTTTTCACTTGTGGTCTGAAATCAGGTTGGTATCTTCTTCAATGTATTGTCTATTAGCAATTATTTGATGTTCAAATTACAATAATAATTCTTCTGTAGTTCAATAAGCAGCAACTTACTGTGAGTTTTTGAATGTTAAAATATGAAGAGGTTGGTCGTTTCTGATACAGTGGTGAGATCTTCTACTTCTACCTTATAAGTCTCTGACTTCAGCTTCTGCTCTGAATAAATACGTAGAATGAATTGAAAATTTCCTAGTGCAAATATTTTCAATCTACCAGTTATTTTTGAGAAAGATCTCTCCTAGTAAACCAATTTGCTAGACTATTTCCAGAGGGAAAAGCAGAAATTAGACTAGAGGTTAAAAAAAACCCCAACCACTAAAAAATTTTGGGGTGATCACTGATAATTCCTAAGGCACTAATAATTGCTTAACATTAGTAATGGTATTATGTTGTATTATCTGTCAAGTGAATACATGGATATATTTTTTCCCTTTAAACACCTTTGTCTATACTAAAGCACAGTATAAATGTACACAGATTATCTGGCTTACTGTGCTAAAAAAACACATTCACAGTCTCCTATACTGTGGATAAAACTATTTCAAAGACTGAGATTCAAGTCCTCTGTTGTGTTTAGATCATGGAGAGCTACCTTCATCTGTTCCTGTCTTATGCAGAAGAAATAAGGAGAAAAATGTTTCTCAAAAAGCCTGCCCATCTTGACGAGAAGGAGCTATCTGTCAAAGATTGGCTTTGTTGACCATAGTTTCCATGAATGCTATCCTACTGAGCAACAGGCTTGCATCTGAGAATGATAATGACCAAGATGAATGGCCTTTTCCCTGCTTTAAAACTGCTTTTTTTAAGACCAAGACCTCTGAGGATGTAGGCACTCTTAGTGCTTTAAATAACATCCACTGAAGAAACATGCTAAAAGATTTCATTCGGTTGATACTGAATTAAGCAGGTTGAAAAAATATACAATACACTGAGAAGGCATGTGCATCTTGGTCTTTTTGTTGGGAGGACAGTATTTTATATAAATAATTGGATCAATTGATTATCCTGCTTTTAAAGAGCGTAATATTCAATTTATGAGAGAGGTAAGTAAGGCAGCTGACCATTATAAATTCTTGAAGTGGAAGTAAAACTGGGTAACTCTAGGAATATTTAAGTTGTCTTTTGTCCCAGTTCACACTTTCCAATTTGTGTTCAATATGTCTTATGATACTGTTAATTTCATAAAATAATAGAATGGTTAGAGTTGGAAGGGACCTTAAAGATCATCTGGTTCCAACTCCCCTGCCATGGGTAGGCACCCCTTCCACTAGAATAGGTTGCTCAAAGCCCCATCCAGTCTGGCCTTGAACACTTCCAGGGATGGGACATTCACTGCTTCTCTGGACAACCTGTTCCAGTATCTCACCACCCTTAGAAATACAAATTTCATGTTGTATTTCTTCCCAAGAGAGTTTATAAATATCGTTCTTCATACAGAATGAGTTTACAGGAAATAAAACAATAGTTTTAAACAATTTAGGGGAAATATTTTTAGAGGTAGGGGGTTCCAACTGGAGTTTTCAAGGTTCAAAGTAATTATTTATTTTTTTTTCAGGGCTGGCTCTACAACTTTGTCTTGTATTTCTCAGCTAGTAATTATTACAGGATCCTTGGCTATGTAGTGGTTTACAAAGGAAATGTCAAATTCTACAATTCTTCCTGTTGCCTTCAATAACTAAAATCGAGAAGCATGGCCACAGGTTGCACAGAATCACAGAATGGTAGGGCTTGGAAGGAACCTTTAGAGATCATCTAGTTCAAACCCTTGCTAAAGCAAGTTCACCTAAAGTATGTTGGACAGGAATGCATCCAGGTGGGTTTTGAATATCTCCAGAGAAGGAGACTCCACAACCTCTCTGGGCAGCCTGTTCCAGTCCTTTGTCACCCTCAAAGGAAAGAAGTTTTTCCTCATGTTCAGATGGAACTTCCTGTGTTCCGGTTTGTCCCCCTTGCCCCTTGTCCTGTTACTGGGCACCACTGAAAAGAGTCTGGCCCCATCCTCTTGACACCTGTCCTTTAGATATTTATAAGCATTGATGAGATCCCCTCTCAGTCTTCTCTTTTCCAGGCTAAACAGACCCAGGTATCTCAGCCTTTCCTCATAAAAGAGATGCTCCCGTCCCTTGATCATCATTGTAGCCCTCCACTGGACTGTCTCCAGTAGTTCCCTGTCTTTCTTGAACTGGGGAGCCCAGAACTGGACACAGTACTCCAGATGTGGCCTCACCAGAGCAGTGTAGAGGGGAGGATGACATCCCTTGACCCACTGGCCACCTTCTTTTTAATGCACCCCAGGATACTATTGGCCTTCTTGGCCACAAGGACACATTGCTGGCTCATTGTCAGCTTGTTGTCCACCAGGACTCCCAGGTCCCTCTCTGCAGAGCTGCTTTCCAGCATGTCAAGCCCTAACCTGTACCGGTGTACAGGGTTATTCCTCCGTAGGTACAGGACCCTGCACTTGCCTTTGTTTAACTTCATTAGGTTCCTCTCCACCCAAATCTTTTGCCTGTCCAGGTCTCGCTTAATGGCTGCACAGCCTTCTGGCATCTCAGTTACTCCTCCTGGTTTTGTGTCATCAGTAAACTTGCTGAGGGTACACTCTGTGCCCTCATCCAGGTCACTGATGTTGAATAAGACTGGGCCCAGTACTGACCTGGGGAATACTGCTAGGTGTAGTCCTCCAGCTGGACTCTGTGCCACTGATCTCAACCCTCTCAACTCTGCCATTCATCCAGTTCTCAATCCACTGTCCATTCATCTAGCCCATACTTCCTAAGCTTACCTATTAGGTTTCTATGGGAGACCGTGTCAAAAGCCTTGCTGAAGTCAACGTAGACCACATCCACTGCTCTCCCCTCATCTCCCTAGCCAGTCATGCCACCATAGAAGGCATGGTCAAGATTGGTCAAGCGTGATTTCCCCTTGGTGAATCCATGCTGACCACTCCCAATAACCTTTTCTTCCAGAGAAATAAATAATTAGGAAGGTGTAGCAACTGGTATTTTCATTTCAATATACAACACTCGTCTCTCCAAGTCATTATGAAACCAAGGCCTTTGTACTAGGGAAGATGCCATGCTTCTTGTGCCATCTTTCACATCAGGTGTAAATCTGAACCTCAGTGTGCTGTCCAAATTCCAACTCGTGTTATATTCTTCCCATTTACATTTGCTTTACAGTTTCAGTAGACTGATCTTTTTTTTTCACCTTCTTTCCAGGAGTATTCTAGTGTGATCAGTGCCATTGTTCTGGTGTCTCTGTGTTTTCCAAATGAATTTCAGTTTAAGGTAGCATGTTCTTTCTTTCCATCCTTGGATTAGAACCTTGAAACATCATTGGTCTTCATAAAGGGAATGCTTTGTTATTGCAACTCAATATTACTTAGGGGAACTTGTTCTGAATGGGGAGGATGAACAGCTGTCTGTTTACTACTAATTTTGCTCCACTAGTTGTTGCAAAAATGCAACCATACCCATCAACAATTAACACACCCTAGGATTTTTGGCAGTGTTAATAATTATATTTCTGAAAAGTAGGATGGTCAAGAAAGGGCTACTCATTATTTTTTTCATTTTGAGAGGCTTTGGACTAGATCCATCATGGTTGAATACTGTCAGGTCAGTGGTTGGAATGGGCTGCCCATCTTCCTTCTGATTTTGTGAGCTGAATATTTGTGATACTTTCATTTCTATGCTATTACTATGCAAACAAAATGAATTGACAGAGAAAGCAATCAGCACATAAGGCACCCACTTCTAATGTAAAAAGTTGTCTGCTTCTCTAAATGTTGCCAATTATCACAGGTTCTCAAGATGGGAGCAACACTTTTCTGCAAAATAAGCAGTCAGCATTATGGACCATACCCCACATATCTATTACTGTGTGTGGAATGAGGATAACATGTTGGAATACCTTATAAATTATTGTAAGCATAAATTATATTCACCTGCACAGTATCAGAAGCAATATATGCTGATGACCGCATTGCATCAGACCGTACAGCACATACACTAGAGATAGAAGCAATCATATTTCTTTTTATGACTTGGTCCCTTCACTTCATTCTCCTGCACCCTTGTTCCATCCTCTTTTCTGGGCAGTTACTAGTGCTTTTAGTGCCTTGTCTTGCTGATGAGTGTGGAATAAAATTAAGAAAAATGCTAGTGATGGACAAAGAATGTAAAAACTGACTAATTAAGAAGCTACATAAATTGATCTTGGTTAAAATGTCTTAAGATTAAACAGTCTTTTTTAAGAAGATCAACAAATTAACCTCTGTGGTCTCAATAACTTCATCCCGTCTTCAAAACAAGTTGCTAGTTGCAGATGGTACACTAGATTGTGATGGGTGTAACTCAAGAGTGTACTTCTTACAAATGTCTTTTCAATGTATGAGAATTATTTGTGTAGACTGTATACACATACGTATTTGATTATTTTTTTTTAAATATATAATACTCTAACAATTTTGGAGTATGAGTTTTGAACTAAAAAAAGCTACAGGTTCTCACCTAATGGCCCTGACATTTATTTTTTATACTGTAGATATGCAGTTAATCAAGATACACAGTAAGTCCCTGATAAAAATATTTATTCTCAGAATGTTAAGATTGCACATCCATTATTATCAATCTTCCTAAGGAGAAAAAAACCCCGAGTTTTCTGTTGCTAAGGAAGGTTGAAATGCATATGTCTATTTTCTTATGTCTTCTTCATTATTGTAGTATCTTAGCAGTCTCAAAACAGATGGGGAGATGAAGTATGGTGAAATTAAATTCAAAATTACACAGGAAGTCTATAGCAGACTTAGAAACGTGAGTCTCCCAGTTTGTTTAATATAGAATTGTCCATTCATTGTAAGAAAGATGCACTATCTGAAGTAAGGCGTTTCTGCATAACCTTTTCAGAAATCATAACAAGCTATTGATTCATGGAAAAAATGAAATATGGTCTCATATAATTCTCAGGGTTCCCTGCTTGAGGTCATTAAAATTGTCTTGAAGATACCTGAAGCTACCTCTTCAAATTCTTTTAATAAGTACTCTATTAATTAAAAAAAAAAAAAAAGTTAGCTGATATTTTTATTCACAAATACAGGTATTTTTTTTCAATCATATTGAGAAATTACCCTGAAATTTGCTGTTCCCTACGTCACATCTCTTAACGTTGGTACTGCTAGCCATACAATGTATTTAAATCTATGATGTAGGCTGCATCTCTTATTAGAAGGTTCTTGTGCTTTTCAACATTTTTATATCCCCCCCAGCACCCCCCCTTCCCCTCCCCCCTAATGGTCAGGGTTAATGGGAATCTTGATTTGTAGTAACAAATGGAAAAATACAATTTTAATAACCCATCTGTATCCACATTTTCATATCAATTTCTCCTTTACCGTTAGATGATACTGTTTGATAGACTGTGTATATGATTTTTCATGGAGCCTTTAACCTTCAGAGGCTCTCACAGATCTTTGCACACATACGGACCGAAGATATACTGGAGCTGAAGTGGATACCCCTCTGGATCATAGAGAAATATGGAAACTTATCCCAAGAATTGGATTTTATGGATCAAATCTAGTATAAGAAGGTAGTTACATTCTGCAGCCAAAATGCTATTAGGGCCAATACTTTTGAATTTTAGGTACTAAATCTGTAATCAGCATAAAACATTGCCCCCTCAGGCTGCAAGTAATTGTAGATATTTATCATTTACCTAGTGGTTAAATGAACTATTTCTGTGTTGAAATACTACAGCTGGTTCTCAGCACTGAACAGTATTTCAAAATGGTTTAAGTGAGGAAATAGAGAAGAACCTGCTGAAAATGTAGTTAGTTTTGTCAGTCTATAATGTTCTGAACACTCTGGAGCTAGCAATAGCCATATTTTCTCAAAAGGCATGCCATTTCAATAATTACATGTGGCTAGTGACGAACCTGAGATGAAAGGGTTGTGTACATCAGAGGTCTTAAGTGCCAAGCTTAGATGCTGGCTTAGACTGTTTCTTTGAAAAAAAGACTCCAACCTGGCTACTGTGTTGCTGACACTGCATTCAGAAATAATCAGTGGGTTTTGTAAAGTTTCTATTGAAGTACAGCTAAGCCTCCTCTAGCATTGTTTTACCATCAAAGCCTGAGACTGTATCACAATGTGATGACAGCAATCTACAGTAAAGGTAGCATATTGTTTTTACAAAATTACTTAGATTTTAAGTCATAGTGCAAGCTAAAGATACTACTACAGCATATCTAATTATATTTTTTCTCTTCCTGTTTATGACATTGATATAATTTGGTTAATCTGCATGCCAGTTATATTTTCAGTGGCATAATTCTTTGTTTCCTAGACCTTTAGCCTGGTAAATGTTTGAGTTTCCTGGATTAATTTTTGGCACCAAGGTTTTATCCTATCTCCAGTTCCAAAATGGTAGTGTATTTTTACAAAGCATTGAGACTTGTGTGTATGTTAGTGGGCAGCATCAGGCACTTCAGAATTTGGAAGCTGTTTCTAGAATCTCCACCTTATGTTGTCTAAAATGGAAATTACTTTATTAAAAATAACTTGGTTCGCCTCAGTGCACCTGTTTCCATGCAACAGCAAAGGCACCTGTGTCCTATTAATACTTACATTATACAGCACATTTGAAAATGTTATAACTCAGGTGTATTATCCTCCTGGGAGCCACATACTTCGCTCTTGCCTCAGCACTTTCTCTCTGTATATGTCAAACTGTTAAATGATCTTCAGGTTACTTCAACATGTTTGCAGCTTGAATACTTAAAAACATGTTACTCAGGCAAGTAAGAAGAAACTGATTCCAGCTGGCTGGTAGCAGCTCTCCAGAGCTACTTAAATATAACGTTTCTAGATTCTAGTTGCCCAACATCTATCTTGAATCGGTCCATTCTTTCGCACTGCCATTTAAAAGAGATACGTAGCTGGGAGCTTGCCTACATTTGCTTGTCACTAGATTTCTCTGTTGTTCAGCTAGAAATAATAATGCCTTTCATGCTGCTTCTTGTCTAGGTCAATTATTTTTTGGTATAATATCAAAGGCTGTGGAAATATTTTTGTGACTATAGCAAAGTTAATTCAATATTCACATTAACATATGGCAATTAGATCTCAAGCTTCAGTTGACTCCTACGGAAAAGACGAAGAAGAAATCGTACTTCTTTTGCTTAGAATCTTATTCAATTTACCCTAAAACCAATAGTGTAAATTGACATCAAGGCTATGGAGCAGGGGTGCATATTACTTTGTTAGCTAAATACACTGTGAAACTTTTTATTTTCTGCTGTGACATCACCATGCATCGCTACAAGTGGTATACCAGGAAATGGCCAATTTTAGGTTACATTTCATATGTAGTAGCTAAAGACTGACAGAATATAGTGTGAATCTTGTCTAAAATATGTTATTCAATTGTGATTATCCAAGATTTTTGTTTCCATTGATTTAGAATAACATCCTCCCTTAGCTACTTCATCATTTTTTTTAAAAAAATAAATTGATATTTTAAAAGAAAATGGCACTCACTAAATAGTTTTTTGCTGTGTTATACAGCAAGGGAACACACTACAAGTAGTACAAGTCATCCAGGATGAGCGGAGCTCTATTGAAAGAGACCTAAAGAGTTCAGCTAAGCCATCTCTGTCTTTAAAAGTAAGATGAAATATAACTAATTCCTGACATGTATTTATCTAACCCATTCTTAAAAACTCCTCTTAGATTGCCCAGGATCCCTTGGCAACAGGTAGACCATATGAAACCTCACAGAGCCTGATTCCAATAACCTCTTTTTTTAATATATTTGGGCCTTTTTCCAATTGCAGCCTTTTCATTTGTTCCTGTCTTCTAATGGCATACTAAGTTGATGAAAGCTTGTTCTGCTGATATACTCGAGAAGAATTGATCATTGTCCATGTCACGCCCCACTCAGGATAGAGAGAGGGGAAAGTGAATCAGATTTGCAAATCCCCATTGGTGTGGACTAAGGTGAGACAACTCTCAAGGTCCATAGAATAACATTTATTAGATTCCCACAGTGATTAATATATGTCTTAGCTAGGTCCATGATAATTGGTTAGGTGTGTAAAAAATGACAAATTATGGCAAGTGGTACTTAACAACAGATATACCATGAGTTATGGCAAGTGGTAAGGTATGCCTTGTGTTATGTACTTACTTTAAAAGAAAAAGAGAAGAGAAAGAGAAAACAGAGGGATAGACAAAAAGAGAGAGAGAGAGACAGAGAGAGAGAGAAAGAGATCACCGGTGCTGGTTCCAGTGTTGGTCCAGCCAATGGGGATCTCTGGTTCATAGAAACCCTCCTCTGCAGATCCCCAGGGAAAAAAAGTCTCTCTAGGGGCACTTATTTTCCTCTTTTATGTTTGCAGTATCAGTACGACCTGCCCTGCTGTTAAAGTGCTCAGGTTTCTCTCCCCCTCCAGGTGACATATAGCATGATTTGGGTGGAGAGACAAGTCCTATAGTCATGTATGGTTAGCATGATCTCGATAATCTTCATTAGCATACGCAGGGGTGTGAACTTTGATATGCATTTTGCGGATAATAAGGCAAAGGTCATTCATCAGACCCGATGGCCCCGAAAACAGAGAACTAACAAGCTTCACAAGTTGAGCAGAAAGCCTTGTCTTCACAAGACTTTCCCCCCCACCACTTTTCTTGCTTGAGTCACACAAGAGAGAAGCAATTTTTAGCCTTATCAGTTCTTTGAGCACAAGGCCTACACCATCCAGAATCCACATTATACACCCCGCAGCTATAGCCACATTTCAAGGTACTTGCGAGTGTTGGAGACATTCATCAGTGAGACTCAGAGGGCCTTCTCCTCCCTTTGTCTCTCACCTTTAGTTTCACGGAATTTACAAGTAGTCTCTTACAGTCTGTTCAAAGTGTTTTAATGGAATGTATTTGGTTCTAAGCACAAATTATATATATTATTCCCTATAGACATGCTTTTTAACCTGATGTCTTGGGTGGGAGAAACACAGGGGCTAGTGTGTTTTCCTTCCTTTGAAATTTAAAAGAAATATCTGGAATACAATGTATGGAAAAAGCATTGCTTGTGATAGATAGAAATCTGAGATCAATTGTATCAGGGCTATAGCAATCACTAGATAGTGACTGAGGTTAGAAAGGAATTTTTATCCACTATTATAGTGGTAAGGACCTTTTTGGTTGATTGGTTCTGTTTGTGTCACATTCTGTAGTATAGAGTCTGGACCACTCTCTGAGGTCATGAAATGAAATGCTTGCAAGTGATTGCAAGTAATTGTTGGGAGAACCGTGTAAATAGGAGAACCAATGTAAAAGATCTATTATAGATTATACAGTGAAAATTCTGTTAATATGGTGTTCTTCCTAACAGTATTTTCAGGGCCTTTTGCATTAATTAATGTCCTGTCATGTCTGTAAATTGTTCTTACGTGCTTTAGTTCAGTGGAAAGTTTGTGAGACACTCTGCTTGCATTCTGGCTAAAGAAACTTATATCAGTCTCCAGGGCTGCCAGTTTAGATAGCATTAAATACGCTATCCACCACTGTTTTGCTGTAGAAGTCAAGCTTATGAAATATTTTATTTTCATTTTTATTTCTTTTTAAACATGCATTTTCACCTATTCGCTCTTTGCTCTGTGTGAAATGGAAACTGATATTATCTCTGTAATGCAGATTCCTTCATTTCTCAGGGTCATGTTTCAGTTGAGATCCAGATGTCAAGTGCTTACATGGAGCAAATAATTCATTTTTGTTTTCTGATGCTTTCCTAGATGAGCCTCTTGTCAAATCCTGACAACTTGTGAAGATTGTAGATTTTGGCACAGAAGGTATAGCCCTGATCTCATGAAAGTGAAAATGTGTATGACAACCACAGCATATGATTTATTAGATGGTCGTGTTACTCCGTTAAGTTAACCATTACATCATATTTGCTTCCACCATGTTTCTGATGATCCTTATTTTTCTGCTAGAAGCAGAGAAATTATACACATCACTCAAAAGTATGAAGTCAGTTTTGACTAAATATCTCTTTTGAGATGGAAAATATTTAAGAAAGATTTACGACTTGTTTAGAAAAAAATCTCTTTAAAGGACTGGAGGACTTTTCTGATAATTGTTCATATACAAACATCCAGTGTTTTAGGAAATAGGATTTGTAAATGGACCAAGACAGTGCTTATAGGTACGGGATTTTAAAATCTCAATAATATTTTCTTACTACTATATACTTTCCAAAGCAGAATACTTCTCTTACTGTTAGTAAGTATGTTCATACATGAAATTGCATGATAACTGGTCTTCCTGCCTGAATCAATGACATCGATCTTAATTGCAGAAATTAACAATTTGAATGGCAGTTACTAGTCTTCTTTTGGAATTTGTCCTAAGTCCCATTCCTAGCAAGTGTTCAATTATTTAAATTGAGAGATATTTTTTTATTGATATAAGGATAAAGAAGAAAGGTAGTAATAAGATTTACTGGGTTGTGGGTTTTGTTTTGTTTTGTGTTTTTTTTTTCTGTAGTCTTATATTTGGCTAAACTAGAACAAACAGCTGAAAGTTTTCACTACTAGAGACCACTCTTCCAGATTTTTATTTTGTTATTTAGGATTCCTGTCATATCACTAGGCTGATTCTGTAGCACATTACAGCATTCTAAATGACATTTGGTTCTGCCTTACGTCATTCAGTGTTGTGGCACACCAGCATAATATCATGATTTATCAAGTTTATCAATACTTAATTTATCCTAAATATAGTTTTATCTAATCCATCTATTCATTTGACTTATATTCTTAGTCACTAACTGCCAAAGCACAGACACATAGTTTATCCTGGAAGATGGTATTTTCAGGTAATTTCCTTCTTAGGCTGTAGTTTAGTAGCAGTTTAGACAAAAGGCAGTTGAGTTGCATTATGGCATTTTTCAGATGAAATTTCAAAAGGGTTGATTTGGTGATTGTACCAACCAGTTATGAGAATTTATCTAGAAGATTAAAAGACTAGGGCTGAAATGTGTGAATTAAAAGAGTGAGTTTCTTAGACCTAGTTAGTTGTTTGCTATCAGTGTTGCATTTATTTAGCCAATGATACTTTTTTCGTGCCATTAAGGCTATTTGTGTGCATTTGGAGTTTAATAAAGTCAGGGCAAGGAATCAGAATATAATTTCTCAAGAAAAATGAGGGGGCATAACTGGTTAACAGTGCCTGTGGCCCCATTATTTTACAGAACATAGCAAAACACTTTTCAAAAATGCATTACTAAACAAAAGTTCAGGGAGCTGATAGACAACAACTACGACAGATAGAATGATGTTCTGGAGAGATTCTATCTTTACTCATATAAAGACCTTTTTCTTTTCTTTCATATTGAAAAAAATAAATACAGGTTAAGAGGGCTAGTTAAGAACTGTGTATGTGAAAGAACATTTCTGGGCTGCAGTGATTTACCCATTCAATCAGGCTGTACAAAACACCAAGCGTAAGAGCTCAAATAAGGTGGAAAATTTCTAAGGCAAAAAGAAATTACTCCATGGAAATGAGGTTGATTTTGCACATATTTGTCTGGAGGTTGGTTGTTCACTTTGTTCTACTGCTGCATTGTCCACAATAAGCCATAACAACAACAAGAATGAAAACTTGCAAATACCAAACCAAAAGAATTTGGCTAGAGACCATATTATCTTGAAAATGAGACATAAATGCATAGAAGGGGGGAATACATAAAAAGAGAAGAATTTTGACTTCTGTAATTATTATTGTCACCTCTAGTAAAGTCATGAATAATATGCTTCTGCAGTGCCTTTCATTTGCTCTTTGCATGCAACAACATTCTGATTGAATGCTGTGGACTGTGGAGGGAGTTCAGTGTTTCCTTAGAACAACATAGTCAAGAAATTTTTGTTTCTGTCTTGTCTCAGTTTTCCAGGTAATGTAACCCTTTAAAATGTAGATATGTGCATGTACTGTGAAGTGAACTATAAAAAAAGGAAGTTTTGCAAATATTGTTTGAGCGTATTTTCACACTGAGTAGTTGAGAAGTCTGAATTCTTAGCATAATGCGTTATATTACCCATTGGTCACTGAAAACTTAATCTAAAGCCCAGTGAAGTCAGTTGAAAGGATCTACTACTGCAGAATTTAATGTAGTAGTGGCTGTTAGCAAAAAAAAGCAAGCTGGAAAGCTGCAGGAATATTTTTTCCCTTTCGTCTCACCTCCCAGGTTAAATATATAGTCACTTGAGTAATGGAAGCTAGTGAAGCTAGTGAGATTTTTTATGTATGCTGTCTAAATCTACTGACTAAAAGATTTCACCTGTTGATAGCTGTTCTTCCTGTATATTTTGGTCTATATGGATCTTAGCAGATATTATATCTCTAGTTTCCTTCATCAAAACCTGGAACTTCCTTTCACTTCATTGAAATTATCATGATAACTGCCACTCCTGTATTCTCTTTCTCTGCTCCAAAAAGGGCTCTATCAATAAGATCAATAGTAAACAGTCTTAAATTTCATTAATATGATAAAATCATACTTGTTCCTAGGAAGATTATTACTTGTAAATGTTTTGTATGGAAGTGATGGTCCATAGACCAGAATAGAGACCATCAGTAGACAACTACAAGCAATAGTAGTTATTAATGCTAATAACTTTTCATCCCTCAGTGTATCTGTCATGTAATTGCTCATTTAATCTTTGTGAATTTAATTATTCATTAATCTTTAATAGAAACTTGCTAACAGTTCTTATGTGACTTAAGAGCCTAAATCTCATAATCATAAATTAATTACATAAGTAGAAACCAGAGCCCCATTGACAATCAATTAGTTTTAGGTCTGTAAATGCCACTCTCACTTTGGAAAACAGAACTTAGGCTTATAAATCATTTAAGTACTTGAATATTTTTATGATACGTTCTTGCTGCAAAACAGGCATAAACTTTTCTGGTATCAGCTGTTGAATCTGAGATAAAGATATTTGTGTAAATATTTCAAAAAAATAAACTTTACATGAATGAAAATAACGACCATTCTACTCAGTAAATTTAGGTCCAAGAGGAGTAAATAGGTGAGTAAATACCTGTGCTCTACTTGAAGATACTTCATCACAAGAACCCTCTGATTTTGTAGAGATCTCCCAGCCCCAAACACTTCACACAGCATCAGGTGTTTAGCTCTCCTAATATGAACCTGACCAAGAGGTCAATTCTGAGTTCTGTTTAGAAGTAATGGAAGAGAACGTAGCAAAGTGGAGTAAACTGCTAAAGAAGCTCCTAGAATTGCCTGCACGTAAATTCCTACTAGTTTCTTTTAATAATGATCTTATTAGTAGCGTGCTTGCAGGAAGTTTCCATGCTGCTCTTGTGACTTCTTCTATTCTTGGATTTCTTAGTGGTAAAGTTTCAGATGTCACCAACAG
>NW_009647032.1:359290-494759 GCF_000708025.1 Charadrius vociferus
TCTTCCCTGATGTCTCTGAGTGCAAGACTGAGTATGGCCTTGGAGATGTATTATACTGAAGTACTTTCTAGGGCAGATGGCCAAATTAAATTTTTTTATTTGTATAGCACAGACACTATTAAATCCACATGAATTAGTCCAATAAAGTACATACTACAGAGGAGGGGGAAGAGAACTATGGTTTAATTTATAAAAAACATTTCATTGAAATAGCTTATTAAAAAAAAAAAAAAACAACCAAAAAAACCCCAACTGCTTAAGAGGGAAAATCTAAGAAGAGTAAACTTTAATATTAGTGCACTGACATCAGTAGTCATATCTGCTGCTTTTCACATAAATGGAAGATGAATGTATTATGCTGGTAGCTCTCTATATGCATCACAGTATATGGTGAATATATATACACACACAGAGTCTGTGTGAATTACAACATATGGGCTATATGTAATGATGGAGGAATTTAAAAAGTAACTGTATATGTTTGAATGTTTTGTTCTGGAGAGCTTTCGCCGTCTGAAGTGAATCTGCTTCCCTCAGTCACAAATATAACTTAAGTATTGTTATATAGTTTTAGCTCTTACTCAGAGTATTGAGCTGACATAGAGTCCACTATGAAAAATAGAAATGAAAATACCTTGTAAGTAATAGTCTTGACTAATTCTTGATGCACAAATGATATGGGTGGAGATGAAATAAATAGCTATGCATTTCTTTAATTATTTGCACATTGTCTTCATCTGATAATAGGAATTACTATAAATTTAACCAAAACAGTATTCTCAGAGAAGGTTCTACACAAACAATCTGAATAGTTTTGGTTCTTGGTTGTTTGTTTTTTTTCCCCTAAGAACATAAATATGAGATTTTGATATTTTTCTACATCTCAGAATTTGAGATATCAACAGATGGGCAGGGGGGATTGCCATTGATTTTTAAGTTTAAATCAATTTCACGTAAAGTGGGATAAATAGCCAAGCATCCAATGTAGTATTTATCATCTTTATTCTGTGCTATGTATCTTTTTATTGTGTTATTTGGAAAGGTTAGAGAGTTGCAGTATATTTAATAAGAAGATTATTGACAATATTAGGCTTAGTATATCTTCTTTCTAAGCCTCTTGTCTAGCAAAGAGAAAGGTGGGGGCAGGGCAGCCCTCAATGAAAGGCTGCTGAAAGATCCTATTGGATCTGCATTGAGTATGACAGCATCTCAAATGAATATGTTCAGGTAGCTCAGCCATTTGAACCTATTTGAAATTAATCGAGTTGTGAGCTGCATATGTCAACAGATTTCAGTGTTTATCCAACTTGATCTGAACAAAAGTTTGCTTGGAACAAGACAGAGCATAGCATACGGGTATTCCAGGACTCAGTCCATGCTTCTCTAGCTTATTAATCAAATATTGTCTTTTGGAGAGAGTATAAATCAGCTCTTCAGAGAAATGTCTTCTTTTCTGGTTCACAAAGTGCTTCCCCTGACTAAAACTCCACATGAAACTGTTTTAACGTTCATAGTCACCAGTCACTCTGCTTAGAGATAAAAGTCTCTAGTTCTTCTGCAAAAAATCCTCCCACTCCAGAGTGTTTTACTGTGTCATTTCAGAAATCTGTCTCTAGTCTATGTATTTTAATGTCAATAGAATATGCTTCTGTTTTTTATTCCTAAACTTTTTGGCAAATATGGAAGTGATCAGTTGACCATCTGATAGACTCAGTCAAGTTGCCTGTCAGAATTCTCCAGTTGTTGACTCCATTTGGTGTGAAGTCAGGAAAACTGACTGAATACAAATCCTAATTTGATTTTTTGGCTCCTTAACCTTTTCGGTGAGTTCCACCCACGAATTCAAACCAGCCTGAAGAAAGGCCAGGTAATTACTTTGTGATAAGAAGAGCAGCACTGAAGGATTTGCCTAAGGCTCAGAACACTGATGATCGTATAAAATTCAACAAAGTCCATGGCCTCAAAAGAGCTGCTGAGGCTGGGTCTGCTGTAGGCTAATATGCTTACAGGAAAGGTCAGGCAGTTGTGGAAGCCTGAACAGCAGACTGCCTCTCAGCTCTGCGGCTGGTGCTGTTCAGAAGCTGAGTAGGTAGCAGAAACGGATTGATACAAATGACTTAACTGATTCTTCTTTCCTTTAGGCCCGTATTCCCCAGATGTGTGAGCAGGTGTCTGTGCTCTCACTACAAACAACTGGAGCTCTAATGTGAGCCTCCTGCATAATTGCAGTGGGACAGGAAGACCTGGAGGTCTCAGTCCCTGGGTCTAAAAGTTTGCCCCCACTCTTCTTTTAAATAAAGTCATGCATTTACATTAGAATGTCTGTTCAGAGCAGAAAGTAATTCTTTCTTTCTTCTCCTCTTGATGCCAGCATATTTCTAGGAAAAAGAGCATTTTTGGTAGCATCCTATTACATCTCAGCCACCTACCCTAATAGGAGTGGCTAATTGTTTCTATTGGCAACCACTGAAAAATCAGAGAAGCTTTTTAGCTTTGATTTATGACAGAAGCCAGAATAACACCCGGGAAGAACATAGTAGCAGTTTCACTTTCAGAAGTTCTCATCTCCGCTTTGTTTCACCTGAGTGCAGTTAGGAACATAGCCGGGTGCCTTCAGCATAGCCACAGCCTTCAGTAGTCGCTTCCACAAGTAGTGGTTACACACTAAATGATGGAGGACTGCTGGGATTCCTCTTGAACTTGTTGTAAATACAGTAGCTTTCATTTACTTGAACATCCTATTTCTAAGATTGTGTAACTAAGAAGAAGGATAGACTAATTAGAAAGCCTGCCAAAAGTCAGTTATCTTTCAAGACTTGTCTCTACTTAATAACCTTACTTTGTTACCAGTGTGGGGTGGGTTTTTTTTTCCAAGAGATATAATAGAATTGACTTAAAACCACTGCAAGAGGTGAACACTTTTCACTTGGGGACGAATTTATCTTCTAAGTAAAATTAATCTATTGACTAGGATGCTCTCATAGTTTGAAATTGCATTTATCTTCTTAATCCTCTTACCCATGCTTTTAAATATGAATCGTGCAGTAACTCATTACAGAAAAATAGTTGGAAGATATTTGTCTGATTGTCAGGGAAATTCTGTAAGATTTTTCAGTATGCTATTTGAATATGGCAGTTGGTCAGAATTTTCTATTAGAACCTTATTAAATTCCACTCCAACCATAAATGCATTTTTCTTGAAAGAAAGCTGAAAAATAGGGGGGTCGGGGGTGGGGGGTGGGTGGGTATGTACTACTGTTTTCCCTTTCAATAATCTCAGTGTTTTCAAGCAATTCTGCATCTTTTGTTGTTGTTCTTCTCTGTGTCCTCTTTCTTTATATGAATCATAGGAGATATTTTAAAACCTATTGGACTGGCAAACTAGAAACTGAAGAAAGCTTCCTTATCTATTGAAATAACTGAGTCAAAAGGAATCACTTTCAGTGGGTGAGTTGCAACCCAGCCTGTCACTGGCTTCTTTTCTGAATCAGCTAAATAGCAGATACCTCTCAAAAATGTTTGGAAATCATGAAGTTGAGATCACCACCTGTTTTCATGTAAGCTACTAAACAGCCACCAGCAGATAGTATTTTATCTTCCATAATTTCCTGACTGATGGTTATGAACGTAACTGGGAAAGCACATTCAAATGGGTTAAACAAATGAATGTTTGTATTTTTCACATCTACTGTCTGGTCCCATTGTAGCTTTACTTCTTGATTAGGTTTTGAGGAATGAAGTTTTTATGGTAACTTTAGTTATTTCTTTGTCTTTAAGTAAAGACTGAATTATCTGTCACCAATTAAAATAATAATTTCAGGATGAAAAATATGAAAACAATTTAGTTCCTATGAAGTTCTCTGAGTGCAAATGAAGGTAGAATTTGGATAAATCTTGTACAGCTTCCACTTACACATCAGAATTGCAGTTTTACTACCATCATCTTAACATGGAGCTCTGAAAAAACTGAACCCAATGGAAAGATACTGTTTGTGCTCAATGTAGAAAAGGATTTGAAATCTCTGTTTTCCCATAAGAATTATATAGGGCAATGACAATAATATTCAGCAAAAGAAAATTTTCACTTCCTTGGAATCTTATTTGTGTTTGAAAAATATATTAATTATTCGCTCAGGCTAAAGATTTTAGTTTCAGCTAAATTTCAAACCTTTGTTCTTATTGCCTTGCTCCAACTCAGAGAGCTGTTGTAATTAACTTGTATGGGGCATCTGTAGATGCTGTTTTCTTCTGGGTAAATGAGATAGCAGATATGTGGGAAAGGTGAATCACCCTTTTATGCTTCAGTGATTGGAGGTCTTTACTGTATCACAAAAAATACAGGTTGGTGTAACCATGGATTTGCTTGTATGTGAGTACATAAATTGCAGAAATTGAAATGGCATCAGATATGTTTTAGTTGTATGTTCACAGGGGATTTCACTGGTCAGAGTAGAACATATGGCTACACTGTTCTATTTTGAGGTACTCTAGTATATATAGGGGAAAAACAAAACTTGGAAAAGTGTGTCTTGTGTAAAATATAAACATGGCCAGGGGTTCTGTCTCAAAATAACAGAATGGTAATCAAAAGCAGCCATGCGCATTGTTTCAGTTCCATTGTCACCTCCAGGCCAGCGTATGGAGGCCATTAGTAACTTTTTTCTGATAGTGACTGTGTGCAGATACTTGTGGACTCTGGCATTCGTGCATACACAGCAGAGGTTTTAAAAAGCGCTCTGGTGCCTTGAAATGACTTCTTCTCGGAATGAGTGTCTGTGGCAGTGCTAAATGTTTCCTAGCAGAGAAGTGCCATAGGCACTTTTAATTGAATTTAGGAGCTGATAGATAGAGGCAAACTGTATGCTGAAATCCTGCTGTCTATCTGCAGCACAAGTCTAGCAGACAGGAACAGCAAAATCTTCTGACATTTAGTAAACCTTGTAAGAGGTCTCCAGAGGAACTGCTTCTAGGAGGTGAACAGTAACCTTTTCTCTGTGGGCATCACAGTCTTTGTCTCACTGCAAAAAAATGTTAGCCAGTGCTCTAAACTTGATGTTTCCTATGACACTGGCATCTTTCCCTTGAGAGGTAAGATAAACATACTAATCTATTTCATATAAGTGATAAAGAATGCTGTCTTCTTGCTGGAATAGGTGGAGCATTTCCTCTCACTGGCTTACTAGTAAAGGGTTTTCTGTACTGTTGCCACTGCAGCAATGCATATAACGTACCTCCATCTGTGAAAACATAATTGTTGGCCTGCCAGTCCATATTGTAAATTGCTTGGGAGAAAAGCACTAATGTTGTTGCAATTATAAGGAGAAGAAGGGGTGCTGTCCTAATTGCTGCAGGTGACTTTTAAGAAAATACTAGAATAATGTATAGGTCTTTGCCTTCGGGTAGTTTTCAGTTGCCTGAAATTTTGTTAAAGGAATTGGGAATGTTCTCACAGGAATAATTTTTGTGGATTTGTTTTTAATTAAATTCTGCACAGCTGAACAAAATAGTCAGCAGTATTTACCAGATACTACAGGTGAGATTTTTCAAAAGCAGACTTTGGAAATTTCGAAACTATAGCTGACATTGTTTTGCTGAAACTTTCTGCTCCTGAAAATGAGGAAGGATGTATTTTTACAGGCTGCACTACTGAGTACAAAATGAGGTATTTTGATGAAGGACATCAGGACATTATTCATGTCACTTATCCATAGCAAAGATGCATCCAGAAAGCTGCTTTGCAACAAAAACCAAAATGTTTTTATATTACCTGCAAAATTAGTGTAACAGTATCTGAGAAGTAATTTGCCTGTTCATGTCCTACAGCCACTGAGCCTGGAAATCTGGGGTGATCCTTCTCTCTGAAGCATTATATCAGGCAGATGTCATTAGAATTCACAAAAAATTAATGTTTTCCATTAGATGTTATAATTGTGAAAAATTTGGTAACACCAGTAACAATTTGGGCTATCTTTTTGGCCGCCTTTGAATCAAGCCAGTCTATGAGAATAGAAGAATCAACTTTCTATACAATACTCTCCAGTAAAATTGGAAGGCTTTGTTATTGGACCATCTAGAGAGCTCTCACAATTTTCAGAACAAGAAGAAAAAAGAACTCTTCCTAAGTGAACTGCAGAAGTCTCTTTTCTGGACTACACTGGTATAATTTTGAATAAGTGAAAGTAGAATAGCTGGATTTCAGAATGTCTAAATGTCCGTGTACCAGCTGGTATTTACTTTTGCTTTAAGCCACACAGTACTCAACTAAAATTTTTTACCTATACATTCTGCTGTTTTGATTGTAATGATTGGGAACATTTTCAGTCTCTCCTGTTCACTTCAAAGTTGGTAACTTTATCAACTCTACATATGCCAGATACTGTTCTGCAGCATCTGGCTGTTAAGCTGTTTAATCTCCCTGGGAGAATCTTGTTTTAAATCCATGACTAACAGTCATATAAAAATACATCCAAGACAGATGCCTTTCAACTTGTGTGGCTTTTGATATTGGGGTGTATAATGTAGTCAGTCTACTTCTCAAAACTCTCCAAGTAAATTTTTTACTTTTTTTTTTTTCCCCTGAAACTTATCTGAAAATAAGGTTGTGGTTTAAATATAGAAAATATTTAGTTGGCTTTTTGACCTCAAGGAGAGTTTGAAGATATTACTTACTTCTGTGGTTTCACCTTGAGATCTTCAAGACACAGGATTTATGGCATCAGTTCTTTCACATTTGAGAGTCTTGCTGCTTCAACACTTGTGGTTGTGGAGACAAAACTATACATGTGTCTTGAAAGGATAGTTAAAAACAACTATAAAACGCTAGTACGTATATATGTATTTGTCTAAATCCAGTGGATAAATCAGTAATACTTCAAGTTGGTGAGAAATTATATGAACATAGGAAAAAAGTAGTCAATATCTAGTATTATTGTTACCTTTCTAATGATAGTTCTCTAAAAATCATTAAAGCTGAAAAGTTTACCTTGTTTCTAGATTCTAAAACTTCAGTTTGCCCTTTTAGAATAATCTTTATTGTTTTCCTGACTGTGTTGCAAAAGGGATTTTATCTCATTGAAAGTAGCATAACTATTTGTTTGGGAATGCCAGGAAAATTAATCTATTCTACACTTAAAACAACTATTGAACTTTATTGGGTGGGAAATTAATACTTTTTTTATATATATATAAAAGATTTTTTATTTTAAAAAAATTGAATTTTAATTATCTCATTTATTTAATTTCAAATTTTCATTTCCTAATTTGTTTTTGAAGTCAGTAAATGAATTTTTAAAAATATGTTGATCTCCATTTCTAGAACTACATAGCTTTTAAATTTTTACCTCTTAGTCAGTCACATCTGCCTTGTTTTTCCTTTCCCCAAAGTAAAGGAAAAATTTTGCTAAAACATTTATTTCACAAAATTGATTTTAATTTTTGAAAAAAAAAAAAAAATTGAAACCGCTTTTCCCCTTATAGAGGAAACCTCTTTGCTGCAAAAATGAACAAATATCCATTGAATAAACAAATAATTTAAACATGAGTAATGTTTATATGATCCAAACAAGGGAAGAGACATTCCAAAACATAATTGTATCTGGAATCACTCTATCTCAAGACTACCATGTCTGTCCTTAACGTATTTTTGACCATTGCTTGTCAGTGCTCCTGTTTACACGGTCAGGAGCAAGTAAATACCAATGGATGTAACAATAAAGCACAACAAAACAGTGGGACATTTAAAATGAGTCCTGTGGTAATTCTCTACTCACCTATGACACGTAAGATGCACAGATAGCTCTGACTTATGTCTCTTGAAGATGAGAAAGCCAAATTTTAATGAATACAAATATTCACTATTATGTTTGATTTGTTTTATAAAGGAGTTTGAGGTGTGGAAAAAAAAGAAAAACAAGGCCAAGAAATGTGGGGTAGCCTTTAATTAGTACAGGGTTTTGATGGAATATAACTACCCAAAATGGCAATGTGAGTATACAACGAACCTTCGCAACCTTTCTTGTTAAAAGTACTGCAGTTTCAGAGACAAACTTTTAGTAGTAAGTGCTCCTAATACTGGGGCGCAGATCAAGCAAGCACTGAAAAGGCAACCTGCTAATTACTGCAATAATGTCTTCTCATTGCAACACACTACATATTATTAATGACTTTGAAAATTATTTTGTTGTCACATCATTCCATTTCAGGGCAAAGGGGTGTGGGCAACAACACACAGAAAAAGACAGTTTCTGTGGTACCAAAAAATTTCAAAGAGAATGTCACCTGACAACTGGTCAGATCACTTATTATAAAGGTATTGAATGATAATCACAACATACAGCTGTTTATTTTGTGTAAACATTATTCTCCCAGTTATTTAAATTGAGAACATTTCTGTATTAGAATTCTTTTTTTAAAAAGAACAGAAATATTTTTCATATTTCAACATTTCATATTAGGCATTTCATATTTCACTTGTTTTCATCATGTCATTGCCTCTTCCCATGTGCACTCAGCATTACATTAGCATTTTTTTCAAAGGAGCAAAGAAAACAGTGAAAGTGAAGGGAAAGAATGGACAAGGACCTCTTACTCCTTGATACCAACAGCTTTTTGGTGGGTTGTTCGTTGCTTTTTTTTTTTTTTTAAGTTGTGTGTTCTACCAAAATCTTTAGAGAAGATAAGCCTTTTGAATACTCTTGTAAAATACTGTTACTCTGTTCTCACTGTGATGCAATATTTTTTACTATTTTGTATATACTTAGAGAGAGATATACTTTTTGTTACAGTCACCAGCATTTTATGCGAAAGATATGACCTCAAAATTATTGTTAAATTAGGTTTTTTTAATCATATTATAAGTCATATTATTTACTGGGTATGCTGTAAACATTTTTAAGTCATTGAATCCCAGCTAAAGCAGTTTTTCTTTTTTCTCATTTTACTTACATCTCTGAACTTTTTATGTTGTTTTTTTCTATTCTTTTATTTATTATCAGTCATAATAGACATTATAGATTTGTGTTGTGGGTTTTAGTACAAGATTTACAAGGCTCATGCTAATGCTGTCTAGACTGTTTCTATTTAAATTGTAAGAATGTGACCTACTTTCATCTCTGTCACTGCATCTGCAGATTCTTTTATTCATGTCATATTAATTCGGCCGAGTTTAATGATTGTCCTGCCTCATTAGCTAGACTTTCAGGACACATATGGGAGACCTCAACCAAGCCAAAACTCATTTCTCAGTCATGCCAAAAACGTGTCACCATATTTATCCTGCCCTTTGTGACCCAATGATCTCAAGTAAATATTTCTTCTAGTTATTGTTAATGATTGCAGAGACATCTTTCGCAAAGTTTAACAAAACTACTTAGTGGTGGTCTGTCCATCTGTACTTTTAAAGATGAATGACTAATATCCATTCTTATGTGTGCAGATGTAGAAATAAGAATAGAATTTTAATGTTGACTCATTTTTTCTTTGAGTATTGAATAGAAGAAAATGTTTCATTTTCGTGTCTTGATGCTACATTTTATTGCAGCTCTTGCCAGTTTGATGCCTTTTGTTCCTTTGTAAATGTAGAAATTTCTTCAATATTGTTCATTCCTATTTGCTTTTTTTATTACAATTTATTAGCTAGTTAGTAAAATAGAAAGCATGTCAACATATTTCACTAAAGAAAAATGGAGTGGATATGATGTTTCAGATAGCTGCCCACAAAGGCAACTTGATTTGTCAATTCAGTATTTAGATCCTCTGCAATATCTCAGCAATTTCATTGTGAAATTCCCCCAAACTCTTCTTAAAATAATGCAGTATTATCAGCTTCAATTCTCCTTTTCTTTTTATAAGCAATATTGCTTTAAATATTAATGTCTGCATGGTATGGAACATAATATTTCTTAATTATGACTAGAGAAGAAGATAAAAATGATGCCTCGAGTTACACAGTTAATAGGTTAAGTTAACAATAATAAAGTTTTATGGGTAACTTCTCATTTGATCTTTCTGCCCCCAAACTTATATGTTCTTATTTATACTTAGGGAGGTTTTTGAGGTTGAAGAGTGAAAATATTACATCTTAAGATGATGAATTTGGCTTTCTGACTTAGTTGTTGAAATGTTACATGCTTAGTGAAGATTATGGTTCCATAGCAAGATTTAGGTTCAGTTTATTACTGGTTATTCTTGCTCCACTACACTTCAGTGAAACTGAAACACAATACTTCTGACAAGGAGCAATGTACATGCAAGATCAGAAAAATGTGTTGAAAGTTATTTGCTTAAGCATTTACCAAGTCTTGCTAAAAATGCATGCATGGATTGGAAAAAATTTGAGAATATCGCTTTTTGTGACTTTAATTATGTAGAAAGCTAAAAATACAAAATTGATGTGGAGTTTCAGAAAGCTGATTGTGAAAGACATAAATACTCCTTGCCTGATCAGATGTTCTAAGTGTGGTTAATAATTATTAGAATATAATTGCTTTACAGGCACATCATTTGCATATAGGAGTTATTCAACATGTAGCCTGCTACTAACTTTTCAATAGGAAATCATCTTTTTCTCAGCAGATGAAGTAGTCCTCTGTACAAAAGATTCATACATGAACTATAGACTATTTAAATCCTCAGACAGAACTTAAGCGACTTGTAAATTGTTGCTAGGCCTTCTGTTGGATTTCTACACCACTGTACTGAAGGGATACGTTTAGAAGTTGGATAGTAGGAGTCCATATTCAGATTGAATTTATTGTATAGTTACTGAAACAGATACTGCATTCAGCACACAGTTGTCTTCAGAACACATTGCTTTGGTGTTCAAATTAAAGAAAAAGCAGAGGATCCTAAAATTAGAGAACTAGAAAATTCTCATACAAATGTTTTAATACTTCAGAATCTCAGTGCTTTTCACTGAGGTTATTAATTCTCCTGCTTAGATTTTTTTTTTTTTTTTTTTTGGTGAGGAAAGTCATCTAATGTTAATATTTTGCACAGAAATCTTTTTGAATATGAAATAGAGCTGCTAGGAACATAAGTTAGTGTCTCATTGTGTGAGGGTTGTATTTGGACTCTATCTTCCAAAAGGGAACGTACATTTGCAATTAGCTATGACTCACAGAGCATTAAAACTCAGCAGTGAATTAGTTTAATTGTATATAAAACCCAAGAAAATGTAAAACTTCAAATAACTTTTCTAATAGCAGAAGAAAAGCTTTCCTCCTTTTTAGTTAAAAAGCCTCTGTCATGTTAACATTACCACATTAACTGAATAAACAGAAATCTCTAAAGCATTTATTTACAAAACTCCACTTGAAGTTGAAAGTCTCCCATCAACAGGAGATGGGACTGAAACCTAACAGGGCTAAATGATTCATTCAAGTAGTTCAAGAAATCTGGGAATTAGTAGGAAGCTGAAGGATTTCCAAATGGAAGCCTAGAATGCTACACTGTGTTTTTTGAATACCACAGCTCTCAATACTCTGATTGACCTTTGATTTGTGAGTTGGATTTTACAAAGTTTTAACTTCTATTCAAAAAGAGTCATTGGGACGAACTTGATGGTTTTGCAGTGAATTTATTGTTTAGAATTATAGGTACTGAAAATAATGGTTTAAGTACTAGTGCTTTTGAAAATTGCATAGAACATGAGATATTCAGAATTCTTTTCCTCTGTGCTTTTTTGGGAAATAGTCCTTCCTTCCTTCTTATGTCAAGCACTCAGCAAGTGCCAATATCAGAAGCTTTTCATAATTGCCCAGAGCAGTTTAGAATGGATGAGTTTACAGCATTATATTTGTTTTCATTAATTAGTTTTTAAAATAAATATGCAAAATGAAGAACAGTTTATGCTGCAGTTCTGTACAGGAAGAGATGTGGCTTTGTCAGCTGGTGCCATCATAATGTAACTGTGATGCCAACTGAATTTGATACACTATTTTTCTATAGATGTCCATGCAGATAGTATGACCTAAAAGATATGCTCACGTTTTCTAGTTGTTTTATGATCAATGCTCATATAATGAGCTGGGTAACAGTAGATTAAGGCCATTTGTATTTTCCAGTTCAGCTCCACAGACATTTTAGGTATTAAAATTCAATTTTAGAGAGTATGTACTCTTCATTCTATTTAGGATTAAAAGATTCATGTATTGTAAGTGCTAAAAAATCTTGCACTGTAGGATGATACTCAACACTTATGCTTTTATTAAACTCAGCAATATACTTAAAGAGATTTTCAAACATTTTTTTTTTCTCCTAATAAAACCCACACAGGCATTTTCAAGGGAATGACAAAGACATTGTTGTGAGTAATGGTTATTTGTACATTGTCATACGTCAACATTGTAACTATTCAAACGTAGCATGAAGAGTTGCAGATCATCAGTCGGACTCATACAGTGACATTTTTCTCTCCCATCTTCACTTTTTGCTGTAATAGATATTATGTTCATTTCTCTCTTTCCTAAATTGCTGATCCAAATTACAAATATTACAGAGGTCTGGGTATCTGGAATGCATTGGTCAGAAGGTTAGTATGAGCAAGGATATGAATTTAAGCAAGTGTGATTAAAGGGGTGGTATGTGGTCTTTCATTCTTGTAAGTCCTAGTACTGTGTTTAATACAGTTGCTTCAAATGAGAAAAAGGAATGGAAACCAAACAAAGAAAAGCTAGGTGGAAAATCATAATGTTAAGTACAGACAGAACCATCTGAATAATAAAATAATAGCCGTGTTGCTAGAATGACTTGACAGTTACTTAATACTGAAACTGACAAAGCATTGCAGAATATGATGTAGGAAATAACCCTGAAGTACTTGAGAATGTGGACAAAACATTTATAAACTGATTGACATTTTGAAAAGTAGTTTTTAAATGTGTACATGGCAATCTTGGCAAACCAATTATTTATGAATAAGTTATTTTATAAGGGCAGATTGTGTTTCTGCTAATAATTAGGATATTGAGGTTATTGAAAGGGTTTACATTTTCACCTCTGAGTTTGTGCAAAGCTTCCTTATTTTGAAAGACACAAAACATGAGTGCATGATTTTTTTAACGCAGAGATATAAAAATAATTGATCTTCCAATTCATCCCATTAACTACAAAATCAAAAGGAAAGGTATACTGTGGTCAAATTAAAATATTTTTTTCTTCTTTCTCTTCCTACTAAAACCAAAATTGAAAAAATCATTTCAGACCAAAAGGCATATTCTGTTTGATCTGAAATACAATGTTGTATTTTGTTCAGTATTTCGGAGTTTTTAAATTAAACTTTAAATTCAACTTCAAAAATAAGCTATTACATATGATGGCACTGAGGAGAAAAAAAGTCTGGAAAACTGGCATCTCAGAAAGAACTGAAACGACTGTCATTGAAAAGAAGAGAAGAATGAGGGAGGAAATATAGGAACAATAAAAGTTTCCAACACTTGAAAAGTTGTTGGAAACAAGACTAATCCATTCTGACTGCAGGCAGGATACATAGTGGGTTTACAGTTTAGCAATTTTTTTCTATGTTTAGTATCAAGAATCACTTTCTAATAAAGACACTGAAACATTGGACCATAAGATAGTGGAATATGCATTACTGTGTTCTTTCTAGACAAGTTAGAGTGCCTATCACAAAGGATGACCTTGTGAGACCGGTAGAGTAGTGAAAAAAACTACCCGCTGCAGGGCATAATTTTCTAAATACAAAATAGGATAGATGGGTTCTAGAGCCAAGATAAAGTCTATTTTTACATTCAAACCTCATAAACTTTCTTTCTAAATTTTAGTGTTTCTTTTTGTATTGGTATTCAAAGTACACACCTGTTCTCAGTTTTGAAATTGTGAACAGACTGGTTTGTGCTACCTCTCTCACCTGAAAATAATATCTTTCTGCTTTTTACAGCCTCTCTTCAGACTCTCACAATATAAAACAGCAGTGATTTTCCCATAGATTGCAAGAATGACTTGTTTTCCTTAAAGAGCAACTATAGAAGGTAAATTAATTAGACTGGTGGCTTAAACTAATAATGCTCACTTTCAAGAGGCAAATAAACTGTTTATGGTCATCTGGGAAACAGTCCATGAGAATGAAGTGCAAGAATATCACAAAACCACTCTGAGCTAAATATTCTAAAACTTTTGCCAAGGGAAATGAATTGATTTTTCCCCTGGGACTTACTTCATGCAGATCATTAGAACATGGCAAGTCCAACAAGCAGATGTGTGCAAGTTGGAGGTTTTTCTCCAATTCTAGAGGCAAGGCAGCTATTTCTAAATTCAAAGGCAGGTTATTGTTCCGCATAGAGGGAAACAATTGCACATTTATGAGATATCCTTAAATGTCTTTCCCCCACAGCACCACATCTTTTTCATTTGAGTGGCAGCTGAAGTGTAAAGTAATATACTGAATTAACTGAAGGGCTAAATGAAGCAATTAACTGTTCTTTCAAAGACAATGAAGGCACCAAGTGTGATTTAGAACAGCTGGAGGTTGACCCCTTTTTTTTATGTGAGTCAGAGCAGGAGAAGCGAATGCGATCACAGAAGGTTTATCGCTGCTCCTTTTTAGAGCCCCTTGAGCTCATGTTATGCAAATTCATGTAACTTTCACATGTGTTAAACATTTGCATTACCCATTGGGAAATTCTGGGGAACCTAGGAAGGAAGGAAATATTCTTCCCTGTCTTGCCACCTTGTTACTAAGATAGTTGCTGCAGCCTTATGACTGTTATAGGCCATGCTTCCTATTTTGATGTACATTTCACACTTTCCCTTATAGTAAACTGCACCAGAATCATAGATAGATAGACTAGAGGTTTTTTGGTATCATGCAGAGCACAAATTTCATGGGCTTGATTCCACAAGTAAAATTGTACTTGGCTTTACAGCTGTAAAGAAGCAGGTAGGATTTTACCTAAATGTTTCAGGGGAAGTACAGACATCCCAGGGATGGCAACAGTTCAGCTCATAATGTTTGACAGGACAGCTTTCATTTGTATTACTGTTGTAAAGAGTGCAGATTCTCATATCTGGTAGATGGTCTAGTCTGTGTGGAAGGTTACTAAGCATGGACCTGTAGTCTTCAAAAGGTTTGGTTTCATACTAACAATGAGAATGACTGAAGTTTAGTTTACTCTAATACTCTAATGTGGCTCTAAGACCCCATTGCAGAGTAATTGTACTGCTCTTAACAGTGTCATTGATAAAAAGGTTTTGGCTTCGGTCTTTGAATTTGTGGCAAATTCATGTGGCATTAGTATTTCTTCATTTTGCCTTGTACTTTTCTAGGAACTTGAGAATTATTCAAGGATGAATTGATTTACAAGTATCAGAATTTAAGATAAGGCTGGGAAATGTTGGAAATGCATGCATAAAACGTGTGCTTTGTAATTTGAGGTCACACAAATACAAATGTTTGGAAAACTCTGAGTGTAACCTTTTTTCTCCTGTGAAGTGCTATTACGTAGCAAGCGATTTGAGTGTCATTAGAGTGGTTATTGTGGGCAAGGAGAAAAATCAAAAGTTGACTCATGTATTTGCTGAGTTTACCTGGAATGGGGGACATGAAAGTTCATATATTTCTGTTAAGTGATTTGAATATTTTGGAACTTGAATTGCAATCAAGGTTACTGAGCAGTTTGCAGAAGTCTGTAGTTATATATTATTAAAGCTAGAAAGTTTTCTCCATACCCCCCTCCCAGTTTTCTTCTGTTGCTGATTATTTGGTTTAACTCATTCAGGTGCCAAGAACAATTAATGGAGGTCAGTTTATAGTGATATGCATGCAAGTTAGTCTTGCTTATTTTTTCCTACCAGCTGTGTTCTGGAGGAGATACAGGACTGTATTTTAGAGTTATGATTTTTTTTTTTTTCTGTTGGGAATCATTATAATCAGTCTTGCTATTTTTAAAACCTCATGTGAAAATTGTGATTCTATTAAGGGGTTTTATCGACTGTTACTTTGAGAGCTGAAGACAACACATCCTAACACTTTAAATAAGCCATTTAGTATAAATCATGTACAATCCAGTAGGCATAAATCAAAACACTGCTCTGCAATCTCACAGCTAGTCTTCCACAGGTCTGTAGTCATGTCTTGCATACATGGAAAAAAAAGACATACATCACCAGAAGTGTATTCTGCTGCATTTTCCATCAGTGTCACTTTTATTGGAGCCTGTACAGAGAAAATTCTTTGATAAGACAACATTAAATAAAAGATCCTTTTGGAGGTCTTTACAATACACAGTTGTTCTTGTAAACAGGTAATAAGAAATGAAACAATTTGGTCTTTTTTTTTGTTCTAGTTTTCTAATCAGTTGGTTCTGTTTCAGCTTCCTTAATGCTGTGATAGTGCTGGCAGGCAGCATAGAAAGACTTTGGCAGAGTGAGACATCTCTATTGCCTGGCTGAACTTTGGCACAAGAATGACAGTTGTCAGGAAATACCTCAATTTATATGCTGATCCCTAATAGAGTTTTCACGTCTTCTGGTAATTTCATTTTCTCTTTCTTCATATGAAACCTGTTAAATTTTGTCAGTATCTCCAAGTTATTTTATCTAGGTTAATATTTAGAGCCATATTTACACATAAAGTTATTTTTATTCTGCTTGTAAGAACCAGACAAAGTAAGTGTGTGTGTATACACACATGTATGTATGTATAAAACAAGTAGGTGCAAGTATAGCTGACAGCCGTTGTATATAGATGAACAAATAATTCAGCTTTTCTAATGAAGGTAATTCTGACAAAGTCATTGTGCATACTTGCTTGAGCAAGTCAAGTAGGAACTGGCCAGTAATAGAAATGCCTGAGAATTAATCTTTAGGACACAATTGGTTTCCCATTTCAATACATATGCACCATACATGGCCACAGACTAACTTGCACTTTTTCTGTTGGTTTTTTGTTTGTTTGTTTGTTTGTTTTTCCCACCTATCATTTGAAAGCAGAATATTTTGATAACCTCAGTAAATCTGTTTTGTAGTATATTCATACTATAGAATTACCTATTACTATATCTCATAGTTTCTGTAATTTTGTTTGGATTAAATCTTTTACTTTCTCTTAGAAAAAGAAACATACTCTGTCGTACATATCAGTATATTAGAGAAATTTTTACATATTTTTTATCAAGATTGGAAGAAAAAAGTTGCTGCATTTTATCTTTCATGAAACTTCTTTTTAGTCTGACTTCTAATAATTCAGAAACATGTATCATATCTAATAACAGCATAAACTTATGTAGGCTAGATAAGGCTAGTTTCATCTAGAATGATCCAACATGCTTTGAAATAGAAAATGCAGCTGCTTCTGACACATTTAAGTAATAGCTACACTGTGCCAGTTATACTTCATGTGTATTTTAAAAACCGCAATTTGAGATGAACTTTCCTATGTTGGATAATTTCATTCCTTCTAACTTGATTTTCAATCTTGAGTATGTGCAGGACACCAGAGAATCACAAGGAACAGCAGGATATCAATAAAACTCACAGAAAGTAACCAGATGTCCCACAATGCCCAGTTGACAATTTTGCATAACGGTCATCACTTCTCTCAGCTAATGTTGCTGGGATAATGGAGATACAGATGTTCTCTCTTCAATCTTAATTCCTTGATCCCCCCTTTTCTGTTTTTAGAGTTGCCTCTTCAGTGTTTTCATTCTAAATTCAAAAGTATAATATTTCTTTCCTCATGAAACACTTCTAGTGCAGAGGCTAGCACAGCTGATGCTGTTTTTCCCCATGAAATCATGTAGAAGCTTCCCATTCAATAGACATTGTACACCGCCTTCGGCACGGCGAATTCAGCACCAAGGACAGCAAAGACGGCGTTCGTGAGCCGTTCGCCTCTCACGGTTAGCTTTCAGCCTTCGCGTTAACAATAGGGGGGGGGGAATTACAAAATACTGTGGGGGTGGTTAAATACCAGAACAGATTGGCCAGAGAGGTTGTGGGCTTTTAGGTGTTCGAGGACGTGTCCTGAGCTACCTGTTTTAATTAGACCTGTTTTGAGCAGGAGACTGGACTGGATGATCCCTGGAGTTCTCTTCCAACAAAAATTATGACTCTATGATTTCACTTGTCCCCTGTAAAGATTAATGAAAAAAAAAAAAAAACCAACAACAAAAAAAACCCAAACAGTAAAACCCAGAATGCTGTAAACAGAGCATCATATACTGAAATAATATATTTTCTCTCTCCTTTATCTGTCTTTAACTTGCTTGTATGTTCCATAAAAAGTGTAAAAAGATGAAGGGTTTTAATATTAAGTTTTGCTAGAAATCATTGGGTAAAAATTCTGAATGTTATGAAAAATTAATCATAGATGATACAGGGATTATTGAGAGAAATAGATGTGTTAATGAAGATATGAATATATAAATGCTTTCTAGTTTTCAGTTTTATATTCATCCTGACCTTCCCATCGCACCTTTTCCAGCAGCCACATTGTCCTAAATTGCTAGCTTACTGTTCTCAAAGTATTTGGTGAGGTAAGAAATGGTCACACTATGAGGGACATGCTTTGTGCAGCTTAGACCATGAATTTGCTGATGAAATTAGAAAGTTTAGTTCAGGTCCTTTGATATCACTGTCTTTTGTATAATAAATAATAATTAAAAAAATGACAGTGCAGGGGTTGAATTCTACTTATATAATTGTATTTTGCCTACTATAATTTTAAAAGAAATTGAATGGGAATGTCAATTCTTGTTTTGGCGTGAAAATTTTCTGTGCTACTACTGTGAACTATTTACCAGAAGTTATGAGTTGGGTACATTTTCATCATCTGTAATATGTTTCCTATATGATGATTTTAGACACACTGTGATGAAAAGACCTGCATGAATACGCAACTTAATGTTTTTGTTTTTGTTTTTGTTTTAATTTAAAGGTAATAAGCTTACAGGTTGTTTTTTTTTTCATATTATAATATTACTAACAAATTGATATTATTGGGGAAGGGGCATGATCATTAGCTCTTTGTTAGTAGTTTCCCAGGAAATGCTCTGGACCTTAATCAATATCGATCAAAGTATTGCTTTACCAAGGAAGATTGCAGTGTGATTTGTATCCTGTTATGCACTGTATTCTAAAAGCAGCATATTATCATGAGTGAAGTTTAGATAAGGTTTGGAAGTGCTGATACCAGCTGCTAGGAGGTCTCATGCAGGGCTGGTTGCAATGGCAGTACAATAATGCTTCCTGACCTGATAATGACGTTTGAGTATTATTTCTCTGAATTGCTGCTAAAGTCTGACTTTGAGATTTTTTTATTCTTGACTCCCAATCTGAAGGTTATTTTAAAAAAATAAATTAAAAAAAAAACCACACAAACCCAACCCCCAAAACCCTAAAAAGAAAGTGCTGCTGTACATGGGGAAAGAAGACAGAGAGGAGCAGAAAAATTGAAGAACATATCTCAACATTGCAATCATTTTAAAGACAGGGTGGGGCTAGAAAATGAATTTTCTCATTGTGATTTTATTTTCTGCAAATACTTGAGGAAGCAAATTTTAGTGGAAATAACACATATAAAGTTTTGTTCATATAAGCTAATTTCCAAAGATATAAACACTGCTTTTAATTATTTATAGTGATAGCTTGGGATTTTCTTATTCAAGAAATTCAGACTGCCACCTTTGTCTAATTGACTCCTATTTTGTGTGTGTGTTTAAACCTGATCCTGTATCTGGTCTCCTTACTTTGCTGCCTTATTTCTTTATGATCTTCCTGGGTGATTTTAAATTTTTCATATTTATGCCTTCTCTGACCCTGCAGATTCTACCTTCTTTTATTAACCTTCTTCCTCGGTGCAAAATGTTGTGCTGACATGCATACCCATACAACTGTTTGTGCATTTAACCTGTTCTTTGTTCAGATCACTTTCTCCAAGACTAATAGATGTAGTTGAATAATATTTAGCAAGTACTTTACATACAGAACTTTGACTCCTTCTCAGGAAGCCATTACAACTATGTCTTGATTTGTAATGAATGAATTTTGTTGGTTGTTAGGAACCAGTTGATGATCCCCTAACTTGTGCTGCCAGATCCATTCCACAAAGAGCAGCAAAGCTGTGCCTGGATTGTTACAGAGGTATTTCCTCAAAATAAACTGTGCCTCTGCAATCCCTCTCAGTGCTGTTCAGCACTGATAATGTGCATGCTCTCTGCTGTGCATTATGACAGTCTGAGTGACATACCACGCAATGAATAATAATGTGTCATAGCTGCAAGTAGTTAGAGCTTCCCTCTCACTTCTAGCACCTTGCCTAACAAACTCCTCTACTCCCACACAGTTTTGTGACAAAGGGTTGGGATATATTTACATACTTGCTCTCATTTAACCAAAGCAGATATCCTTGCCATTCCAGACCTTAGCATACAAGGTCTTCATCAGCACAGTTGTCCTATAAATATCCCACTTAAATACCTTACAGAATCAAATCCTGAAGGTGGGCATGGGTATAATACAAAACTAGCCCAGAGTAAACATAATTCAATTTGCTAAAGAAGGAATGTTTAAGATGCAGGTGTTTGAAGTTTTCTGCAGTAAGGTAGGCTAGGTATCTCTGCTTTCTCTGTCTTAGTATTAGCATATTCTGGAAATAAATTTGAGTAAATCTGTGAGTATATTGCTTAATGCATTTTCTCTCTGCATAAAATCGCCCCAGTCATTATAACAAGTTTTTGTTTGTTTTGGCGTTTGGTTATTTTTTCACTGACCAGCAGGCTTAATGACTGACTCATAATCCTGCCATACACTGCCTCCCACCTAATACCATAGTGACAAGCTGCTGGTTTTCTTCTGTTCAAAGGAAGTAAGAAATAGAAATTAAGTCTTTTGGAAAATGGGATAGCCACCGATATCTTCGTATGATTAAGCTGACTTGAATGGTGCTGACTCCTTACCCCTGCAAGGTTACACATGGACCTTAAACATTTATCACAAGTTATTCTATGTTATATTAGCAAATAAACAAACAGTGTTCTTTTTTGAAAGGCTTTTAAAGATAGAGACATTTGGGAGTTAGGTGATTAATGCACGTGGACAAAATATGTATATCACAGAATGTTCCAATTCACATGTTTAAGCACCTGAATACCTTTAAAAATCTATCCTAAAGGCTTTGTTTGTAGAATAAAGTCAGGTTTAGTGATGTTTTGATGTTGTTCAGAAAAGTTTGTACTGAAGACATTCAGCAAGCTCAAGTTCTTATGCGAACAATAAGAAGTTCTTATCTTAAACACATTAATTTAATGGGAAAAATGCCAATGCCACTCTGCCTACAAACAAGCAGAAAATCCTAGACTATCAAGTTCAAGGACCAGTCTGCATCTACCTCTCATTCCAGTGTATTCTTTTTTTAATTTAATAATTATTTACTTTGCGATATCTACAAGCTACATTATTTTAGAATAAATATATGAGAAATTTCCTTTATGTTTTGTCACAGATGTTTGAAAAGTTCTTTTATGAAAATGTCCATTCCTACAGTTTTCAATCATAAAAAACTGTGTCAATGACAAAATTTGAGCAATACCATATGTCATGATAAACATGTATGTACATGGATACATATATGTGTCTGTATACAAGGCAGAAACAAACCAATCCTTGATTCTTATATCTGTGGTAGTCATGCAGGAAATGAAACAGCTAGTTAAATATAATTCTGTGATTTTGATAACTTTTGAACTCTTAAGAGAATGTTAAGGGACAATACTTGTGTAAATAAATAATCACATTGGAACAATTTATTTATTAGTGGTTTTGTTTATATCAATAAATATCAATTGGTGTTTCTTCATTTCTGTTTTCCTCAGAAAACTAGGGGGAGGGGCAGTAATAAAAAAAAAGAAAGGAAAAAAACAACACCAAACCTAAAAAATTATTAAAAAAGGAGTAGTTTGATATTATCAGTAATTTTGTTTTAAAACTAATTTGTATTTAATTATCATATTTCTGGGGAAAGTTTTTTATATGAAGCTGAATAACCTTACTTTTGGGAGAGATTGCATTAATGTGGTACTTTGAAGCTAAGTATCTCTTCTCTTCTAAATTTCTCTTCCTGAAAAGGAATTCTAGTAAAATGTACTTAACATGAGGAGGAACTTCTTTACTTTGAGGGTGGCAGAGCACTGGAACAGGCTGCCCAGAGAGGTTGTGGAGTCTCCCACTCTGGAGACATTCAAAACCCGCCTGGACGCTGTCCTGTGCAACCTGTTGTAGGTGACCCTGCTCTGGCAGGGGGGTTGGACTAGTTGATCTCTAGAGGTCCCTTCCAACCCTGACCATTCTGTGATTCTGTGATTCTGTACTGTAAGTACTTTAGGACCACAGAGGGTTAATTCTGCTTCCGGATCTATGCCTTCATACATGGACTTAGTAAATGTGTTTTCCAAAAATGATGATTCATTTTAGTTGGCTCGTCTCTGGAGAACACATTTTAAATGGGGCTGGATTTAACAAACATTGCTGTGTCTGCTTTTGTAAAAAAGGCGCACTTGAAACATTTTAAATGGATGTCCATTTCCCTTGACTTCCCGATTTTCATCAAATGTATTTGTGAGCAATTTTTGGAAAATTTGAAAACATCAGCCTAGTATTCTAGTTTTCTTAATATTACACCTACTTCTTGTTCAAAGACTATCAGTACAGTAAACTTTAACACTAATACTACTTCTTATCTCTTAAATGATAGGTATTTTTATTAGCATGTTGAAGATACGTTCCACCTACATGCACAAAGGAGTGTAAAGCAAATACAATTGTAAGGAAATGCAGTTTCAATCTAAGCTACTGGAAAAGTGCAAGAGAAATAGAAGGTCTGAACAACCCCAAAATTTCTTCACAGAAAGGTTTATCAAACATTGGAACAGGCTGCCTGGGGAAGGAGTGAAATTGCCATCCCTGGAGGTATTTAAAAGATGTGTAGACGTGGTGCTTAGAGACATGGTGTAGTGGTGGTTTTGGGAGTGTTAGGTTGATGGTTGGACTTGATGATCTTTAAGGTCCCTTCCAACCTAGATGATTCTGTGACTCTGAAAAAAGTAATTGGTGTAAGTGTTGACCAAATCCAGACTCTTTGTCTCACCTGTTGTTTTTTGGTTTTTTTTTTTCCTGCTTCCAAACAATCCTATAATCATGATGTGCAGCTTTTTAAAACAATGTTTCTTTCCTTGCAGTTTTTTATCCTCTTTATCACAAGAAATAGTCCCCTTAACAAGAAACTCTTACCTTGATCTTGAAGTTCAGATCTGATTCAGTAAGGTGTGTTTCAATTTAAAACTGTAACATTCCCACTGGGAATGAAGTTTGGAGAGATGGTAGGAAAACAGAGTCTAAAGTATCATTGATTAATAAAAAAAAACGCCTCAAAACTCTTTAAATAAATATTATTCTTGCCATCATTTTCACCAGTTGTGACTGTCAGGATTTCTAAACTTATCAGGATTTCTATCACACCATCAGTAAAGAATGAGAAATGTTCTCAACCAAAAGTTCCTTTTAGAACTTCTCAAAGGATCCTATCCTAATGAGGACAAAGATGTTTATTTGTATTAAACCTGTTTCCTCTTATTGTCTCCAAAATATAGAGTTATGTTTTTCTCTTGCAACCTTTCCTTGGCTTTAGTGCAAATCCAATGCAAATGGGTCTGGACTATTTCTTCTGCTTATACTACTTTATGAAATGAAAGTTGTGGAACTACCTATTATGGAATAATCCTGTATTCTCTTTAGAAGTGACAACATAGTGAACTAGACAGACTATTGGTCTGTTCGGGAGTGGCAGTAGCCAAGTAAATTCCAAAAGAATTTCAAGAGGCTCATTATCGTCTTAAAGTTTTTCATTCAGCTCTTTAAGATGATACTGAAAGACAATTAGATATTTCACATTTCATATGCTCTTTAAACAATGTACAGTTTTAATGGGAATGTGGAGATAGAAGGGAGAACTGAACACTGGGTGAGAAAATCCAGAGGACTCAAGGTGAGGATTGGTCTTTTAACTAACTTAAACCATATTTCAGAGCACTTGTGAGTATAAATACAGTGCCTTCTGCCTTCATTCATTGCTTGGTCCTAAATAGTTCCCCGAGTTTTCCATCTATCTAGTTTGAGTCAACTTCTGTCAAAGTACATTTATATCACAATGCATTCAGAGATCTTAAATTATTTAATATCGGGTAATGACTACTAGGGTACAGAAAAGAATGGGTTATTTAGAGGGGTGGGGTTTTACTCTCTCTGCTGCATTATATTTTTCCTATTTGCCTTGCCTGATGTAGTGCATATCATATAGTGGTTATGGTGTCACATCATGCACTGACACAGCTGTAAAACTTCATGCTCCCTAGTTCAATTAACAGTGAGTCCATCTTGTTTAACACATTCAGTAAGTATTATTTCCATTTTACAGGTAAGTTGGTGATGACTGTGCAGAGAAATCAAATAATCTATCTTGAGATCATGCAAAGGCTCTGGAAGTACAATCGCAGTGAGTCCTGGCTATAACGCTTTTGATGTCCTCATCACTGGCCACAGTCCTGCAAGCATTGGCGGTAAGAAAATAGTTTCTTATGTATAATATGTGCATTATAGTATTTCAATCCATTTGAATTTGGATAAATCTTAAATAAAAAAAAATAAAAAGTTTCTGTTATTTTCCAATGGCCAAGGATAATCCATTAATGATTTAAGAAGAAGAAAAAAAAAAAAAAAAGGAAAAAAAAAAGAGTTGAAAAAATTCTCTATAAAAAGTACATTTTTTTTTCATAATGACCAATAAGGGCTAAGCGGTGATTTGTCTGACATGTAAAAATGATGTCCAGATTTTGGGTATAGAGGATGCTGAAGGTATTTAGTTGAAGTAATTTATTTAGAAAGTTATAAGTACCTGAAAATAGATCATGAAAATGAAAGTTATCTCCCTGAATAATGTTATTTGTACCATAACGTTGGGTTTTTTTCCATTTTGGCAATTATCATTATCAGTGACCTCTTTGCATACAACATGTCTTTTCCTCCCCAATTTATTGGAAGCTGTAACTTACTTTGGGATCTTGCATGGTTAAAGCAAACCATCATCCTTTTTCCAATAAAAATTTAGGAATCTGCTATGTTATTTTTTCCTTGGCTCAGAGGATAAACTGAAGGTCTTTTCCCTATACCAGAATTTCACTTTGAAAGTATGCTAAACATGAGGACAGGGTAGAACAATATGGCTACTAGTTGTTTCTCAGTAATGTTTTGAAGCATATGTAGTTAAGATTTTATTTTCAATAAATGCAAATTGTATTTTCCAGTCACAGTAACAACACAGAAGAAATTAAGATGTCTGATACATTCATCTCTATGTCAAAGTATCATACTCTTGCTATTTAAAATTCACTGAAGAAAAAAATGCTGTCACACTGTAAAGATGTTATTTCCAAAGTGATGCATCATTCATGTCCAGGTCTAGTTGTCTGTATTCTAAAATTTTGCATTCTTAAAAATACAATTTAAAAGAAACAGTCCTTCATTTTCACTCTACCAAATTTTTCCAACCTGAATGATTCTACGATTGTATAAAACTAAATGTATGTTAGACGGGGTATGAATATAAAATGAAGGACCATGCTCTAGTCTCATCTACACCTGCAGTAATCTGGAGACACTCCATTGAAGTCAAAGGAGTTATTCCTCCCTATGGAGTGAATTTACATCAATTTAATGTCAGTGGCACTCAGTTCTGGAAAGAAGAGAATTAGTCTAGATTTGAATTCTAAGCCTGAAATTAATGCCATAGGAAAATGGCAGGATTTAGGCCATTTTTCTCAGGACCGTTTTAGAGTGAAAACACTTGAAATTTTGTTCTAAGCCATTTTGTGAGTCAGATTTTTTAGTGTTGAATACAGTGGTTAATTTCAGTCAAAAATGTTTACATTTTATAGGAAGTTGGAAAGCATGACCATTGCCAAGAACTGGAAATTGGAACTGAAAAATACAAAATAATCTTCACTGTTATTATCAGTAATAATAGTTGTATTGCACAGCTTTTCTTCTTTGCTAGGGTTATTACCCATGAAAAACATGCTATGCAATTTGATTTTGTCATAGGATAGGGGTTTTGACATGCACTTCTTCCTAATCTGGACTAATTAGTTTATGTGAAAACTGAAATAGGATGTGAGAAAATAGTACCAAAGGGCCACATGGCTACAGTTACAGTAGAGATTAAGCATGCCCTGTATTTCAGGGGACATATCTACAGTCTATTTCTAACCAAATGAAGGTGACTTAACAGTGTTTTTGAATTAATGCATTTGTGTGTGTGCATATTGAGACTCAGAAACAGGAAAAGCTTGTCCTTCCTTGTTTTGGAAATAACTATAGCAAAAAAGCTAGAGTGAAGATTAATGTTGATCTTCAAGATGCTGTGTTCACACACAGAGTTTGGAATGGAAGCTAAAGTTTAAAACCACATGAAAAAAAGATGCTCTGTAAAATTGTGGTCTCATTTAAGGCAGCAGAAAGTTTGTCATTGACCTCAGTGGAGCCAGAATTCTTCTGCTGGATACAAAGAAAGTTTTTGGGTTTTTTTGAATAAGTAGTTACTTTTGTGAATACATGTATACTCTTGAGGTTTAACACTCTAACTCTATTAAATGTTAGATGCCCTAAAGTCATGCTACAATAAACTTAAAAGTGATTACCAACCCTAAAGAGTAAGCTTTTGATAGGGACATAATTTCAGAAATGTTCTAGCACTAGCCCTGTGTATATATCTATATATAGGCCCTAGTCAGAATTGTAACACAGCAGTCCTAAGTGCAACGTTAGGAAAAGTTTAACTTTTTTTTGTTAGTGGTTTGTCTTTTTCATATTTTTTCCCTCAAAACAGCATATTTTTTTTTTAGAAAAAATCTCCTCTGCTAGTTTTGAGTTGAATGCTAGGCACATAATTCTCCTAGGCGCACAGGTGAATAAGAGAATCTGAGAGCAGATTAAAAAAACCTATTTTTACCAAAAAAGTATAAGGCTTCTTACTTTCCTTCTACATAAATACTTTTATGAACTATTAAATTACAGAATCAGAGAATAGCTGAGGGTGGAAGTGACCTATGAAGGTCACCTGGTCCAACCCCACTGCTCCAGCAGGGCCACCTGGAGCCAATTGCCCGTGACCATGTCTAGATGACTTCTGAATATCTCCAAGGGGGAAGATTCCACAACCTCCCTGGGCAACTTGTGCCGGTGCTTGTTCACTGTCACAGTAAAAAAAAAAAGCAATGTGTCTCAGTTTGTGCCCATTGCCTCTGGTCCTGTCACTGGGCACCACTGAGAAGAGTCTGGCTCCATCCTCTTTGCACCCTCCCTTCATGTATTTTTAGACATTAATAAGATTCCCTCTGAGCCTTCTCTTCTCCATGCTAAAAACTCTGAGCTCTTTCAGCCTTTCCCCACAGAAGAGATGCTCCAGTCCATCACCTTCGTGGCCCATTGTTGGACTCTCTCCAACTGTCCACATCTTTCTTGGACTGCAGAGTTCAGAACTGGACACAATACTGCAGATGTGACCTCACCAGTGCTGAGCACATGGCAAGGATCCCTCAACCTGCTGGCAATGCTGTACCTAGTGCAGCCCAGGGTACCGTTACCCTTCTTTGCAGCAAGGACATGTTGCTGGCTTACGTTCAGTTTGGTGAATTGGTTGTCTCTACTGTAATGGAAACACTGACAATATGGGATTCAGTTCCATAAGCAGAAATTCTAGAAATTCTTTCTAGACAACAGGTTGGTTTTCAGTGGTGGATTGTTAACATCAAAGATGAAAATTTTTAGGACAACCGTAGAACAATTCTAAACTTGTCCTGTTAACCGTATTGGACAACAATCATACAGAAGTTCTGAGAATATGGTTCTTTTCAAATGTAAACAACTTAATGAAAACCACTATTCAGTCCTTTCTTTACCTGAAACAACAGATATTATGATATTATGGAGAGATTAATTTATTGAACAGTCACTTAAACTTGTGTGTGCCAAAGTCACGTGTGCTGTGGTTTTACCCAGATTTTCCTGAAAGGACGATATCTTTTCTTTTACTTCTTCCAAGCCTCTGTCACCCAGTAGAAATTACCTATGAAACAAAAATTCTCACTAGAACTGTAAATATCAGAACAAAAATATGTGAAAATTAATAAATAAGGCAGTATTACAGTCAGCTGCTAATTTTGATGGTTATGAACCTGATTTTAGTGTTTTTTCTGTTAAAAGAATTGAACAATAGTCAGTGAAATCACACATGCAGGAAAGTATGTACCATGAGCTTTGATTACATTACAAAAATCACAGTCTGCTTATGAGATCATGTATGGCATATTTTATATAGTCTGAGATTTTTAGGATCTCTGTTGAATCCCTAAATTGATTAGTGAGCTTGATCCTAGATCCATGCAGTCAAAAGTATATTTGTCAGCATTTTTTGTTTGCTTTTGGAAGTAGTAAGCTATAAGAGGATTCAAGTACTGTCTCCATATGCAAGCAGCTTCTTGTCAGCAATGCTTAATGAAATAGAAAGAATAATATGTTCCACAGCTTCCTTTATAATTTCTTCATGTTTATTTAAAAGGAAGGCAGGTCTATCACTGATTTAGAACAACTTGAAACTGCTTTTCACTTTACTCGGTATAAACAAAATGGTCTGGTTTCACTCTTTTCCTTAAATTTTGTTTACGCTTACTCAATTTTAAAGTTTCTCTACTCCTTTATCTACAGGTCAGAATCCTCTTTTCTTAAGCTTTAGTGATGTTTCTCTTCTATCAAATGACTGACAATTATGAATATCTATTCTTTTTCACTAGTCTCTTCCAGTGCTAATCACACACAGAACTTCAGTTCTTTAACTCGTATAGTCTGTCAAGAAGGAAAAGGTGTGTTTTAATCATCTGTTGCTGTCCATGTTTGTTATGTGAAGATTTGCCAATACATACATTTGAGTTTTGTTATCCTCCCGTACTCAGGATCCGACAAGCTTGTCCCATTATATGAAAAACAAAGTTCCCTTGCCAGTCTGTGTTTAGATTTCTTCACAGTGCACCCTTTTGATTCATGGTGATCATAAGAGGAACCAGGACCCAGTGATCTCCACTGTGTGTTTGGGATTGGTAGCACTGCCAGGGAAGCTCCCATGCAGGGAGAAGACCAGGTAACAGCTGCTCTTAACCCTTGCTGTCCACCTGAGTGTGCCAGTGGTGGGGAATGGGCGTGAAGGATAGTAATTCCCTAGTTTAGGAACTAAACAGAAGGCCCCAGGATATTTCCTCTGTCTCACCTTGTCAGTGCTTGTAAAACATTGCATCATGTGTATCATCCAAAGTTTTCCGTAGTGCTTTCATTTTGAATATCAGCTCACCATGTTGGATGGCTTTTGTGAACTGATACGTAGGGAATTGTTTTTCTTGCACAGAAAACCTGCAAAATAAAAGACTGAAGACAATATACAAACAATATTGTTGGGAGGCAACAGCATACAATGGACTGCAGGAAAAAAGCCGCACAAACAATTCTGTCCAGTGCTATTTATACCCTTTTAACATTTCATTGGGAATGACTTATTGGGATAATACTAAAATATTTGTTTTAAATAGGTTTCACACATAGGTGGTATGCACACTTGTAAAACTGAGAATACAATTATATTTTTATTTTGTTTACTAAAAAGACATTTACCTTTTCATATAGCATGCATTGTCATCTGATAAATATCACAAATTAGATTGCTTTAAAGATATGTTCTAAGAAGCTAATCATTCTATCTTCTATGTTAATTAGGTGATAAAAAATAATTGGTGTATTAAAAATAACATTTAAGAGAGAAGATTATATCATAGCTACAGTGTATTACAGTCTTGATACTAATTTTGTGTTTAGTCACATCTATGACAGCAAATATCTTTGTGTTTATATGTATGTACATTTATTTAAGTACTGGCATGTCTTAGAAATGTGTATTTTGATGTAATTAGAATGACATAAAAACTACAAAATGTGCAAATTTCCATCAAAAGTGAAATATTAGTTTGTATACACAGACATACTGTAGCTATTGCAGGTGCTCACGTCTTAGATTCTTATTACATCCCCAAAAGCTTTGTGTCTTCCATTTTTGACACCCATGTATTTGTTTAATTCAGTTATAGAAAACTTCACTTTTGCTCACAGACTCTTTAATATTAGCAGGAAATTGTTCAGGCACTTTTTAAAGAAACATTGGAGCAAACATATATTAGGCTGTCATGTTTTTATCCTTCTAGGAAAAGGAACAACTTTGTGGGTTTTTTTGATTTTAAGTAGTAAAAAGAGAAAGACTCTCATAAGACATTTGTAGGCCCAAAATACACCAGTGGCATCAATGAATCAGGCAGGAATAAAATAAGCTCACCAACTGAGAAAAAGATTGTTACTTGCCAGCATCTTCATCTCTTATCTCACTTGCAGCCTTCTCCAAAAATCCCCAAAGTCTTTTTTAATATTCTTGAAAGACCATTATGTTTGGGTTATTCATTATTACTACACACTCAGTCTTTCACCTGTTGTAGGTAATTTGTGTTTGTCATTGATTTCAGTGATAGTAAAATCAGATGCTAAATGATCTAAGAGTGATTAAGGACCTCAAATACTGTGTGCTTCTCAAATATTGTGTTCAGTTTTGGGATCCTCATGACGAGAAAGACATAAAGGTTCTAGAGCGAGTCCAGAGAGGGCAATGAAGCTGGTGAGGGGTCTAGAGCACAAATCTAATGAGGAGCAGCAGAGGGAACTGCAGTTGTTTAGTCTGGAGAAAAGGAGGCTGAACGGAGACATTATTGCTCTCTACAATTACCTGAAAGAAGGTTGTAGCAATGTGGAGGTCAGTCTCTTCTCCCAAGTAACAAGTGATGGGACAAGAGGAAATGGCCTCAAGTTGCACCAGCGGAGGTTTAGGATGTACATTAGGAAAAATTTCTCCACAGAAAGGGTTATCAAACATTGAAACAGGCTCCCTACAGAGGCATTTAAAAGACAGGTAGACATGGTGCTTAAGGACATGGCTTAGTGGTGGTTTTGGCAGTGTTAGGTTAATGGTTGCACTCAATGACCTTAAAGGTCCCTTCCAACCTAGACGATTCTGTGATTCTATGATTCTGTGACCTGGTTCCAGTTGCTTAACTTATGTCTGGTAGAACTTTCTAACCAGAAAGCCCGCTGAGTCAGTAGAATAAATCTGAAAGTCAATGTTAATGATTCAGTAAGTGTTATTTGACTGAACTCAGCTAGTTTATAGATTTTATAATTCTAGAAAAACTCATAATATGACATATAACTTAAAAATTTAATTTCTTTTATTTTCAAGTATGCCAGTTTTACACCAAAGTTGAAGGCCAAGTAAGGATACCAAATATAACTTGGCTATTTGAGAGAGGACTGAGCAAAAAGCTAGCTATGTTATTGCATGCATGGAATAACTCAGAGTTACTGCTTAATATATGAAGTTTGCTATATTTACCATGAAAGCGCCTGACTAATTCCTTTTTTGGGGTTGTGTGGAGGAGTTAGACCTATAAATAATTTCTTTCTGGTTTTGAGAGAGACAAATACCGGCACATACATCATCCATATTCTGTTTGCCTTGATCATGGAGAGGGTAGCATATCTAACTTTATACGTGCAGTTTTCTGTAAAATTTATTTTGAATTTAGGTCCCTGATAAAACAAGACACAATCATTTTAGGTAATATACATAAGTACATCTAAAATAACTTGGTAAGTAGGTAAGTACATAGCAAACATGTCAGTACTTTACTAGCCCAAATTAGGGAGTCAGTTTAGAAACCTCAGAAATCCTGGTCAGAAGTAATTTTAATCGAACTGCAGCAGATTTGATAGATAGATAGATTTGATTTGAATCTAGACATTGTATGGTTGTGTTGCTGCCACTTAACAGCTCACTGGGGCCATCACTTAAACCCACTGAAACCTTGAAGCACTTCATAGGGCTTTTGACCTGGAACATCTGCCAAAATGGAGTTTTAGGTAACTTTTAAGTGTATACAATTTTAAACCAACATTTATTTCTGTAATTATAAAGCAGATTGTCTTTCTGTGCAAATTATTTCCACTGTTACATTTTTTTCAAAGATAACTTTATAGCTCGTTTCATTTTATTGTCATTCCTCTGCATCTGTGGCTAGAGTTGGTACCTTTGAATACGGGTTGTTCTGTACTTCTTTTGCAAAGGCAACTTTATACCTCATTTCATTTTATGTCATTCCCTCTGCTTCAGCGGCTAGGCTGGTACCTGTGAATATTGGTTGAACTGTCAGAATCAGGCAGGCTTTTAAGAAAATGAGTTTTGACATTCCTTTCCTTAAGATGATCCCTTGTTTTTCAATTACTGCTTTCTGACTTGGAGATTTCTTAAGGTAACCCTGAGTTTGTTCCCAGACTGTCAACCAGGTGGCAGCAGTGCCACGTCGGAGCAGCTCCCGTACCCTTTCCCTGACATCAAGTGTTAATGCAATTGACCAATCAGTGCTAAGATGATGGGAGGTAATTGGGTAATTGTATTTTACTGATCACAAGCAGAGAATAATGGGCGAATAAGTAAGCTAGTGGTTTCGATCATGATTAGGGAGGGGAGAAGGAGTGTAGCCAGAAAAACTGGCCCTGGGACATTTGCAAAACCTAGGGTGCCACTGAAAGGTGGGGAGTAAGAGAAAGCCAGAGCGACAGGAAAGCGGAGCTGCTCCCAGCAACAACAACAACAGCAGCTGTCAGGAACTGGATATATACATACATGCGTATGTACGTGCACACACAGGGAGAATTCAAGCTGAAGCTAATGGGAGGGAGGAAGGGTTTCGGCTGTGCAAAGGCTATGCATTTCAGGGATGAAACTGAAAACTGAAAGAAGCGGCTGCGCTCCTGGGAATGTGTCATCTTGGAAGGGAGGGAGGCAGGAAGGAAGGAAGAAAAGGGGGAAGATAACTGGCATGTGGAAGAAGATGGGAGACTAACTCACTGCTGTGCAGAAGGGAAATCCAACTTGTAGATCTGAAATACATCAGACTGAGCTTGGAAATGAGATCAGACCTGCATTGAAATAGAGAAGGGGAGGAAAAGGGAGGCAGAGACTGGAAAGCTTTTATCCTTCCTCTCTCTCTCCCTCTCTCTCCTCAAAGAAGAAATAGAAGTTTATCCTTCTCGGTGCTGCTGGATCTGTATAGCTGCTGGACAAAAGATGGAGAGGAATCTGAAATGAAAAGGAAAGGGTGCTTGTGAATTTACAGCTAAGAGGACAAATCACGCCTCCCGGGCTTCTTTTGTGCCCCGTCGGGGGAGTTTTAACATCAGAAAGATTTTGAGAAGTGTGGGGGGCAAAGGGGAGAGTAGGCGTTAAAAACACCCATCCCAAGTGTTTAAAAAATAACAAGGGGATGGATTTATTCTTGACAGCTGGTGGGAACCTTGATTTTTTTCTCTACTCCCTCCCTCCTTCATTCCATTTAATGTGAGATTATGAAAATGCAGAGGAGTTGGAGGGAAGGCAAAAGGATATAACGTGGAGTTTGAAGCGAAGAGAGGGTGCTGATGCTGTGGATTGCTGGCTTCTTGCTGAAATCAAAAATCCAATTGCGCACTGGGTTGTGATTGGAAATCTAATCAGATCTTTGGAGCGGGGGGAGAGAGACTAAAAGTTTACTGTTTTGACAGACGCAAATAAAAATTTAAATGCAAAAGGAGATTCTTTTCTAAAGGAGTGTGGGGGATAGCGAAAAAGAAGAATGGGAATCCCCGTTCTAATGTGGAGTCACACGGATTGGATAATTGATAGTGCAGCAAAGAAGGGAGAAGAAAAAAATTGCCTGGCAAGACCTGGATCTTAACAGTCACAACAAAATTACATTAAAAGAATACAGATGGAGGGTTGCTTAAAAAGAAATAAAGTCCTTTCTGCTCTCCAGAGAAAAAACAAATAGTGAGCAATGGAGAGCAGTGGAGCCAGAGGCAGAAAACCTCAGAAAAAGGAAACTAGGCAAAGGATCCACAGTGGAATGAAAAGTTTCAGAAAGGAGAAGGACCATTCATGCTCTGCAAGGATTTTTGTTTTTTTCTTGTTATTTTAAACTACTCTTCTCCAGTGAAGGCGAACGTCAACATTGCCAGTTTTAAGCAGAAAAGTTGAAAGCCACAGAGAAAATAAAGGGCAGAGAAGAAGAAAGCAAAATTGCTGGAGGGGGAGAGTTCAGCAGTATTGGGTTGGATTGGCACCTGTATGGACTGAAATTGCTGGGAAATTGCAATTGGATATCCTCTATTTTTATTTCCTTTCTTGTTTTTAATTTTGGTTTGCTTGCTGAAATGAAATAGTTTTCTAACCCCTCCCCCACCCTGTTTTTTCGTAACCACTCGGATTTCCGACTGGATAGTCTTTGAGGATACAGTAAGTACACTTTTCTTTTTTTTTTTTTTTTTTTAAAGGAAATATGCCCTATTGCCTCTCTTCTTTTGCCCTTATCCCTCTTTTTTTGGTCTTTTCCCCCAGCTGAATAAAGAATCTGACTGGATTTTGTTAATGGCTTGGGGGGGGGGGGGGGGGGGGGGGGGGGGGGCAGTTGGGAAGGGAGAAGGGAAGGAATAAGGACAGAACTGAATTCTCACATTATCTCAAATGTTCCGGTTAGTAAAACTCCAACCTTGGTAGGGTGTTGCAGAGGCCTGCCTGTGTGGCTCTATAGCATTTGTAAATGTTCACTAGCAAAGAAACCTTTTGAGAAAACCCCTGCAGTGAGTGGGGGATGCTGCCTTATTGCCCAGTCTGTACAAACAGATGCAAGTTGCACAGAATTGGATGCATGGAGAATGGCTCTTATTTGAATGCTGCCATCCAGTCTGACATTGCAGATCAATACAGTGTATTAACAAGAAAATTTTATAATCAAGCAGGGAGGTGAAGGATGGCTTTTGGCGGGAGTGGGGGGTGTAGGACAAGGGGTTTTAATGGATTTTGAGGAGACAGCTCTGAGAGAAATGGCACATTTTACAATCCATTGCTAAGAAAAAGCAGTAACAGGCAGAGAAAGGACATTCTTCTATTGAAGGGGAGTTTAGTAAACTGCTGTACTAACCACCCGTGCCCTCCAGATCTCCTAGGAAATTCTTTGTGATTTTGTGGTGAATCCTTCAGGCTCCCCTAGGACTTTCATGGCAGTTGAAGGAGATTTACATTGATTGACAAGCAGTGATAGGATACTGTGCTGTTAGGAGGTTTTTGTTATTATGCTGATAATAAAAAAATAATTAAAAAGTGACTTGTAGATGGTGGGATTCACAGATTACCAATGATGTGTAACAGACCAGTAAATGTCTCTCCCTTCCTGGAGAAATGTGGTGTGGGGCTGTAGAATAAAGGGAGGATAACATGGTGTTTAAAATAGAGGTCCTTGTTTTCCTGTGGGGAAGAGTACCACTTCCGTCCCCTCTCCTGGCATGACTGCTTAGCTCGTAAATAAGGAGTTTTCTTTCTTTTTCTTCCCCTTCTCTTGTCCCTCACCTCTGCCCTCCTCAACCTTGGTCTTCATATGCAGAGGCTCCAGCTGAAAGTATTAGGCCAAAACTGGTGGACAGAAATAGAGAGAGAGAAATAGCTAGTTAAATGAGCCATTGAACAGATATGGATAATTTTTGGCAGGCAAGGTGCAGAACTAGCTTTGCCACTCATTTTACTTTTCTCTAGCTGCAATATTCTGGAGGAGGGGAGAGAAGGCAGGGATGGGAGAGGTGTTGGTAGAGACAGATTTTAACGTTTTTTTCTGGCAGCATTTCCCTCTTCGCAAGCTTCCTGCATGAAACAACACAAACCAGAGCTCTAGCTTCCCTGGATAAATACATAAATAAATATTAACATCTTCCTTTCCCCCCCTTTTCTCTATTCACTCACTTCACCACTGTTACTTCATGTAAACGTCCTGAATCTTTTGGCATAATGGAAATGAGACCTTCTGCCTCTCAAACATGTCCCGTGCGCTTCTGTTTGGAGGTCATGCCTCTTAAGCATTGGCTACTTCTAAAGGATTAAGATTTAGGGTGCAATTCTGCTCCTAAGGAAATCTCTGGGAGTTTTTGTTTGGCCACGCGAACAAAACAGACCCTTTGTGCTGTTGTGTTTAGAAAAAGAAGGAAGCAGGCACAGCAAAAATTGTTCCTTCCAGCTCCAGTTATTCTCATCTTTCTCAGTATAGCTAAATCGGTTTAGTATGAAGTGCTTTAGCCTCATTTATTTCTCTGGGCACATGTTTCCTGGTGGGATGCTAAATGGATAATAAGTTTGTCAGCATCTGAAAATAAGCGCAAAACTCTGTTCTCCATTCCTTCATGTATCATTATAAGTCTGTGCCCTATTGTAGGCTATGCTTACATCAGTAGTTGCAGTAATAGAACAGCTAAATTTATGTTAAGCTGCTGCTCAGTAATTACTGAAGGAAAAAGAAGCTGGCTAAGGAAAAGGCATCTCCAAGCTTTTCCCTGGATTGCTGTCAAGTGAACACATAAACAGAAAATTTGTTAGAGCAACTCCAGTTTTGGACAATAGAAAGCTGCCATAGGTGCCTCATTCATTCTGTTGAATAACTAGCAGGAGGATTTTCTTGATGTGATAAGGAAGAATTGGGAAAATTTAGCCACCACTTTGGGCTGAAATAGGCAAACCTTGTCAACATTAAAAAGCTAGGGATGCGTGTCTGCTTCTAAAAAGCCAACGTTTCACACTTCAGTGAATCATTCCCTTAATACAGTAGCCAAAAGACACATGGAACAACCCAGAGTTTAACTCATTCAATCTCAAAATGGGAACGAGTATAGCATTTCTCAGCCTTTGCGCTGGGGCTTATCCAGAGCCCAAAGGCCTGATCATAAAATAAATGGCCAAAAACATCATTCCAAACATCCAGCTAAATGAAGAGTAACAAATCTCCTCGAGCAGAGGCAAGAGCTGGCTGGCCTTGCTACTTCCCTCGCATGAGCCTGAGCATAGGTGTGTCATTCAGCATATGCTGGTTCTGTGGGCTGTTTCCTTTTCAAACCATGGACAATCCTATTGGTAATGACCCAAGGCAGCTGGGATTTTGGCACTGTACAGGGAACCATTATGTGTATATTTAGGCACCAAATGCCTGTACAGAAGGAAAGAGAAAGCTATATTGGAGGGTCCTGCTCCATTTGTTCTAATTGTTCTCCAAAAGGTCAGAGATCACACATCTCAAACTTCAGGTATTCTTGGCAAACTGTAGGTTAGTAATGCAAGGGGGTAGCTAGTCCATGTTTTCTCACATCTCAGGAATGATCTGCACTGATCTAGAATAGGAGCAGGTTCAGTTTGCAGGAGCAGCAAATTTTGTGTCACAGTATCTCCCAGCCTGATAGCACTGACAAGTAAAAAATGGACTTTCAGATTGGGTGAGACCGAAGAAAAATGCTCTATATGTAAGACGATGCAAGCAATCATTTGGGACTGGAGGAAAAGAAAGTTATTCTCGAGGTGCTGTCGTGGCTTCCTATATATAGGCTTTAAAATTATTTGCCTGTGACCTAAAAATCTGTCTCCTGTTTGACATGAAGATTCTTGCTGGAGCAGTGTGACACAGGATTTTGAATCAGGCTCAGGAGAGAGTTTTAGCATACTTTGATTTTGAGAGATCTTGGTGCCGGTGAAAACTCACAAGCCAAGCTGTCCAAGAGTGGAGTTGCAATATATTCACTGAAAGAGTGCACTGTGCACAGCAGCAGTACGCGAGAACCTCCATCTTGGTCTTGCTAGCGTGCCTTCACTTTGACTTGGAGATATCCCTTTGTTTCTGATTGCTAATGAGGGAATGACGAGAAAGAGAAGGGTGCTGGAATTAGTGCCTCTTGCAGTCTGGGAGGAAAATTACTCTGAAGAAATGCAATTATCACCCACAAAATCATTTCTAGAGTAGTCAAGCTGACTGGACTTTGGGCTACTATGAGCAAGGGCTCTTCTTCTGCATTCCCATCCATCCCCTTGCCAGCTGATCTATGAAAATCATAATGAAAAACAAGCCTCCTTCAGCTGTAAGGTGCTGCCCCTGCAGGGCAACCCAGATGAGAGAAGGATTTAGTAACAGCCACAGTGGTCTGAAAGGTAGCCTGGTAGAATGCTCAAGTCTAGCAGAGTGGGCAAGGAGGTGCCCTTAAAAAGGATCCTACGTCCTCTTCCTATAATGGCAGAAGACATTAGGGCTTGGCTTGTGACTTTTGGAGTGGTTTATTTAGTGATATTTTTCAGAAAAGAAGGGTACCTGCTATTTAGCCGTACTATCATCACAGTCATTTTTTCTCTTGGGGGTTAGAAATGGGGACACAACAGGGGAGATGAGTGTGCTAGCGGTGTGTTTTAATTGCATATTCACAAGCAGCAATACATGGAAGTGAATTAACGCATAGTTCCTGGTAGGGGGCCTGGATACTTTGGTATCTGTTGGAGGAAAAGGCAAAAATCAGATGCTTGTGTATGCACACGATAAAAAGAGAATCAGGATTTACATTTGGTATCCAAGGAAGCGAGAGCAGAATCCTGCAGGGCTTTCTGTTCATTGTTTAAATGTTGCCATAGCAATATCTCAGGGCACAAGTTACATGTTTTCCACTTCTGGAGTTTAGCTTTTCTTCCTTCTCTCTCTCTGTTTTTCTCTCTCTCAATATAAACAACAACCAGGGGTATCTCCACAGAACTTTGCACAGCAATAGGAAGAGGTGTTTGAAGGCAACATTATCTGTTTGCATGTGTCTGTTTGTTTGGCCTTCCCTGTCGTTTGCTAATATGTTGGGAACCCAATTAGGAGGAAATTGTTGGATAGAAGTGGAGTGTGAGGCTCTTGTTGTTAGGACATTGAGCATATTACAATATTTTGTGTAGTGCTGATATGTTAATTGGATAGCTGCAGGCAAGCAAAGTGTAGCAGTCGCTGACAATTAGAAACAACAATGAACTTCCCAGGACTGAATCTATTCCTTGGGCAGATTAAAATGCATTTCAGGTATATACCAGACCTTCTGTAAATTTAAATACTAACAACACTGTAAGAACTCTTGAAATTCTGTTTCCACAGTGCTGAGACAAGACTTACCATTGCTGCTTGTGAAAGGGAGAGAGGCAGCATCAGACCACTGAATAAAATCTCCCATAGTATTTGCTGCAGAGCTTGTAGTTGTTATATCAGGACTGTGGGGGAGCAGTATTACCAGGAAACCAGGAGAATTAAAAAGGAAACCAAACAACCCCAAAACAAAGAAAAAAACTCCAGCAACAGTGGTTTCACATGCAACTAGATAAAGCTACTAGGAAGTATCAGAGCAAGATAAGTTGAATTAATGAGTTTTTGTCTGCAAAACAGCAGCAGTTCAGAGTATTTAGTAATGGTCTTTATGTATGAAGGTTCTCCTTTCAGTTATTTGGCAGCTTTGGGATTCATACAGTCCTGTGCATAAAAATAATCCTCAGAAATACTGATACGGTTTCCTTTCATGTTTGTATGGACAGTATAGTGTGAACTGACCTCTAGAAGGCCAAGGAGCCGGTGCTTTTCCTTCACTTTACATATAAGAATGATTACTCTATGAGTGAGACCTAATCCTGAGAGCCAGTGGTAGTAATTTTCAAAAAGCATTAGTGTAGTTCAGATCTCCAGCACATTTTATTTTTGCTTACACACCTTTCTTCACTTTCATGTCAATAACCTCTTCAGTCATGTGTCATGTTACATGGAAAATAAAGCCAATCACAGAAAGAGCCTGTTTATTGATGAGAGGAGTGCAGCATGAGTAATAACAGTGCAGGTGAAAAGCAGTGAGGATCACACTGCTTTTCATTGTACCTCAGTCATGATCTCAAGGAAACGACTGCCTCAAGACCTTAAGCAGGAATTAATTCTGTTCATTTACCTAGAACTTTCCCCAGCATCTTTGAGATGGCAAAAAAGGTGGCCAGCTGTGATGGGGATGGGAGGTGTTCACCTCACTTCTTATGCACTGTGCTACTTACTGCCCACTCATCAAATTACTGAAGGTCATCAGATTCCATTGTCTTGATTGGAACTTGAAGTAGGGAGCTAGGGATGAAAGTTTCATCATTAATGGGTCTTCATCAGCTATAGATCAACATTTTACTTTCTTTTTAATCTCCAAACCAACTATTAGTGGACAGGTGGAGAAGCCTGCCACGACAGTCTCTCTGTAAACTGGTATAAGGGAGAATTTTGTCTTGCAGAGAATTAATTAAAAAGATTGTTTTGATTTTTGTACACTAGTGCCCATTTTTCTGTTCTAATGTAGCACTGCAACATGTATGACCTAGTCAGTTCTGTAGTAACTCTTCCATGTAACCAGTTTCATTCCTTTTACGTTTCATTCCTTTTACATTTCTTTCTCTTCTGTTCTGTCATTGTGCAAAGATAAAGCCAGTTCTGCTCCAACTATCTGAATTGGAGCTTTAGTAATTACTTCAGCAGGACTGATCCTGCTCTGTATTTTTTTTGGTTTTATTTTGTTCCTTCTCCTAAATGAATTAAAAAATCTGTTTTAGTTCTGGAAATAAACAATAGGATAAGCATTTATATTTACAGGCAAAGAAAGGTGATTCAAATACCATTTTGAATTAATGTTCCTAAATTTTTTAAATTTCTAAATGTTTCATATTTCCTTTGCAGTCCCTGATGATATTCAAGGTATTAATGCTTCTTTTTCATCAATATATAATGTAATAATTGATGGTTTAATGAAGTGATCTATCCCTTGTTAATGCCACAACAAAACATCATTCTGTATTAACAAAACCAGATATTTTGTAAAATGTCATATTTTAGGGCTGAATTCTCAGTCACGGCTAGGAGAATTTGGTGATGGTGTAATCTCTGTGTATTGACTATTCACATCAGTAACTGAATATTGTCACGTTATAATGAGTTTATCAAAAAATGTTATAGTTTACCTTTTAAGGGCTACAGAAGAGGATCTACAAGGACAGAAAAGGGTTAAGTTAAGGTACCATCGTTTTCCCTCCCTCAATGCATGCAAGTTTCAAATGAAGTGTGAAAAAATGTATTAAATTCCATGAGCTGCTTTGCCAAAGGGCATACATGTTGTTTTACTTAGCTGTTTGGTTTTACAAGAATTTTCTCTGCCAGTACTCTATTTCTAAGTCCTTATTGGACAGGCTTCTTCTACAAGTGGTTATATTATTATTTTTCCAGAGGCAAGCTTTTATATTTGTTACACCATTTAAGGAACTGAGGTTCATTTTTGTTAGGGTTGTTGATGACACAGCGACTAAAGGGGAAGGATGGTGACCCCATTAGCCTTTCAGGTTGGTCATATGCAGTGCATAGTCTACTACTTCAATAAGAGTTTTATTGCATTTAACGCCCGTGTGAATTTTGACTGTATGTAGTGCAGGCAATTAAAACCATAATGGATTTCTCTTTTGAACTGGAAAGAGGTTGAAAAACCTCACTTTCGGTGAATGTTCATGTTGATATCCCTCTTTCTGTAATGTACATTTCACTGAGTAGTCTGACCCTGAAAACTGAGTTATATATATTAAGCAAAGGCCTGCAGGTATCTGTTAAAGACTAGTGAATCACATCGTAGCAGAGGATGGTTTATTCCTTAAGTAACTTTCCATAACGTGGAAAAAATAATTGTATTTTGTAATGGGAAATTTCAGTTTGGGGGATATGTATGAAAATCTCATGCAGCAGTAGTAGCATGTCATTAAGAGTTGCAAAGAAATATAGATAAAAATTTTCTGTCACAAAAGGTATTGCATCTGATTTAAAGTATCATCTAGATAGGATTTTTTTGTGGCAAAGAAAGATGTTGTTGATGATTGCCTATAGCAAATGAAAGATAAAACACAACCAATGATGCTGTTTCAGAAAGACCTATCTTGTAAACCTGAGGAAAAATATGAAAAAATTGATAGGAGAGAACGTATAATCAGAAAGTTGTGATTGTAAACTGGATAGTTTTTAGTAATATATGGTTTTGCCAAAGAAAGCCCCAAATCATAAGAGTTCATATTTGGCTATGAGTCTGTCTTTGATATGAGGGAAAATGAAGCCAAAATTTAACAATTAACCCTAAATCAAAAGAACCTAGTATATACTGGGTAAAAAAAAAAAAAAAAAAAAAAAAAAAAAAAAAAAAGGGAAAACAGGTAAAAACCCCTATGAAAAATAAGGTATAAAATCAACACAATTGATCTGATAGGAGAGAAATGTTAAGGTTGGGTAGTGGGCTTAGAATATACCAGAAATGAAGGACTATTGCTGTTTTTGTTGCTGCTTTTACTGGAGACATCCTATGAGGAGTTACTGTCAAAGAAAAAAAAGAAAGAGGAAAACAGGTAAAAACCCCTATGAAAAATAAGGTATAAAATCAACACAATTGATCTGATAGGAGAGAAATGTTAAGGTTGGGTAGTGGGCTTAGAATATACCAGAAATGAAGGACTATTGCTGTTTTTGTTGCTGCTTTTACTGGAGACATCCTATGAGGAGTTACTGTCAGTAGTGATGCAGAACTCACAGAATTATTGAATTAATATTTCTATTCTGTAGCTGGAAAAATCATGATTAAAAATTCCTATTATGGAAAGAAAAAGCAAATAAAAGGGTATTGGAAACCAACTATTTGAGATAGACATTTTTAAATCAACAGTCCTGTTATTTGTTTTTTAAGAGTACTCCAGAGTATATATCTAGAAAACATTCAATGATACAAGTGCAATGAACTTGGTAATCATTAACCATTTAGGCTGACATAAATTTTAGGCAAAATAACAGAAAATCCAACAGAGTATTCAGCTGATAGAGAATTAAGGCAGCGGAAATGTTTAATGGCAATGGTATGGTATTATGGGAAGTATTTTTTATCAAGCAAACAATATGACTCTTTGATGATACTGCAAGGTTTGTAGATAAAAGTTACCATGAAAATATAGTGCACTTAGGCTTTGAACTACATAGGATACTTAAGTAGCTTAGAAGTACTGGTCAGATTTTCAAAACTAAATATTGTGGAGTAATATGTTTGAATGGATTATACAAATATTGTTAACTCTTTTTAAAATGTCTGTATCAATGATCTAGACAGATCATTGACGTAAAATTACACAACATAAGTGTAGGGCCCACTGTTGGCAAAATTACCTAGATAAGAACAGCTGTTAGAATGAGAATGTGAGAGTAAACTGCATGAATAAGGTATCTGAGCTAACTAAGAGGACATTTCCCCAAACTGATAATGCTAAAGAGGAGAATATAAACAAAACAAAAACAATAAATCCCCACAACTTAAAAAAAAAAAAACCCACAAACCAAACACCAAAAAACTTTTGAAACAAAGCTTGGAAAAAAGTATAACAGAAGCATGAAACTTTTTAAGCATGAGTGCCTGGGCAGGCAAAAGAAACAGAGCAAAAACTGTGTTTGACGCCGCCAGACGTTGCCTCATGTCATTGCAATCTTTGACTTGTTCTGACTGAGCTGCCTCTGCACTGGATAACTATGAGTAGCCAGCATCCAGCTAGTGGAGTGACTGCACAGGGTGCAACAAACAGGGACCCACACTTTGTGAACGCATGCGTGAACTCTGAGTACTCTCTTCCCAGACTGTGCATTAGCAGATAGCATGGGACCACGCAGAGCTGGACCACCCATGTCTTGAGAGGAGGAGTGAACAAGTAGGGGAGCCTGCACTCCCAGAAGTGGGGATGGGCTTGTAACCCACATGGCCTATGAGGGTATCTGAGTGATATTACTTTGGGGGATTAATTATATAGGGGTGTTTATAAGTTTTTAGGTGTCATTTTGTAAGTATATGGTATTGTGTTTTATTCTTTTTTATTGCTGATCCTGAGCTGGCAGTTAGTGCCAGTTAATTCAATGTTATTGGTTATAGTGATGTGAATTACATCACATGAATTTAGAAGATTTTCCTTGCAACAGTAAGTATGGGAAAACTGGAATGCTGTTTACATTTCCATTTGTTCACGTTTTGAAAATTGCTGAAAAGAAAGGAGACACAAGAATACTCATTGCTGAAAAAAAAAAAAAGGAAAAATTCAGTGCTCAAACTTTAGTTTATTGATTAAGAAACTTGAAAATTGATGTGATTAGTGTATGAAGGGAAAAATAGATGTTTAAATGTTTTCTAATATAGCAATTAAATTCTAAGAAGAAGCAATAGCTGGAAGCTGAGGTCTCATAAATTCCGATTAGAAATTAAGGGTAGATTTTTAATGGTGAAAATAATTCACCATTTTTAAAATTGCTTGGAGAAGTTGTATTTTCTCTGTCTCTTGGAGGCCATGTACATAGATTGGATGTCTTTATGGAAGACTTGTAGTGAAGTACGCATTATTGTGTTTTGTATGTTACGATATTCAGAAGGGCAGAGTAGATGGTTGTGAGGTCCCTGTACCCTCAGCCTGTGATTCGGCAAGTAGATGGAATCTAGCCTAGGCATTCATAACCAAGCTTAATCCTGTCATCAACAAATATGTCTAGCTTGCAATGCACAGAACACCCCAAAGGATTTCAGTACGTAGTCCATCATTCTCTCTCTGCTGAGATTGATAATAGAAGGCCCCAAAAGTTTTTGGGTGATCTGTTTCTTTGTGGCAGTATGCTGACTGAATCTCAGTACCTCAGACTTCTATCTGGTTCGTTGGAAAAATATCTTTTGAATCTGTTCATTTGTCAAATCTGAAATGTTTCATAGAAATTAATTTTGAAGGCTGTGCTGAGGGTGAATACTCATCATGCATATTTACTCATCCACTCAGTAACCCATGCATTAACTTATTTGTGTGATCAAGCTTCTACGTCCTTCACATTTCTCTTCATAGCGGAGAGATTTGCAAGCTTTGGGTCTTGTACCTCTGAAACACTGGCTTATCAACAACCTGGGCCTTGAGCCTGAAAAAGTCCATTTGTTTAAGCTGACACAGTAGTTTAACTCCTAGATCAAAACCAGCCAAAATGTATTGTCTCAGAGCTATTTTCTAGCTTAGGCTTCTGGATAGGAATCCAGATATGAACTTCTGTGATAGCTGTTCTTCATGACAGGCTTCTTTCCAAGTCTGAGATGGACTAAACATAGAAGTGTCAAAGGTGGTATATCCTTCTCTCTGTTTCTCTCTGCTTACAGGCCACTAAACATTGTTCTGTCCATTTTTTTTCTTGCTGTGAATGGTTGTCAAGCATTTTAAACTAGAAATGTATTTTTTTGTCTTCAGAAAATAACTACATTTGTGGACTTGATTTTACTTGTTTACTTCATTTGTTAATGCATGTGCTTGGTTTGGGAAGACAGAGAAGAGGAAAGAATGAAGTAAGCTTGACCCTGTGTCTTTGCAATAGGTTTTGGTGGAGTGGCTTGCTATTGTATGCAGTCTCAGTGGGCTGTCGTCTTGTATTTCTAGTTACTCTTCGCCTGATTTCTTGAACACAGTTTGTTCTAAACTCTTCTGAAAAAATTACTGATGGAAATCTGACAAAGATATATATTTCATACTTACATGTGAGGTTAGTGGTCACTTTCTCTGTTTAGTTTTGAGTTTCATAGTGTGTTTCATAGTCCAAGTCAATTTTTTGTGTTAAGTATGTTTCCTGCCTTCCTGGGGTAGTGGGCAATTTCATTGTTACAGGTGAATGTAGTTAGCCTAAGAGGTCATGGACTGTGAGGAAGAATTCTTTGAGGTAGCAAAGGGCATTCCTTCGGAGGTAACTATATTCAAGTTGCTACCGACTATAAGTTGTTAACAGATCCTATGCCCTGAGATATCCAACCCTTATTTCTTTCACCTTTTCTGAAAAAACTCACCAAAATTGCAAGTCTTAGGAGATCTTGACTTAATTAGTGCTTCCAGAGTGCATTCTCTGTCTGTGATGCTTCAGCAGTACCAGTGTGCAAGAGTCATATTCTGAAGTGACAGGTTCTAACAATCATGCTTTCTTTTTCATCTTTAACCTTCCTTCCATTACTTACTGCTCTCCACCCATGCTTCATATATCAACTGCAGCTAATGACAATGTAAAACAACGGTATATTCTTTGATACTCAATTTAATTGTCTCCTCATTACTGTTTAGGCTGTCATTGAATAAGATAATAGGACATATTCTTCTAGTAATGTGGCTTCATGAGATGCTGTTCAGAGTTTCTGTGTCAGAATATCCAAAGGAAAACTAAGACTTATTAGGCCTGATTCTCCTCGTGGCTTGTGTTGTCATTTATCACTCAGTGATTTTGGAATTCAGACAGTGCAAAATTGGAAGTGTAGTACTTTATGCTCTCCTGACATATGTGAAAGTGGCTGTATACAAGATAGTGGGAACTTGAATCCTTTGCAGAAGGAGTCACCCCTTTTCAATACTGTAGGGACCAAAAAAGCCTGCTGACCTTTTAAATGTTCCTAATTTTAGAAAGCTCAAGATGAGGTTAGAGGCAAGTTTATACTTCTGATCTTGCTACTATATTTTATATTGTTCTCCTTTTTGAACCCTTTACTGTACCCTGGCTTTGGATAAATAATCTTACTTTTGCAGGGATTATAAAAATGAAGGAAGTGATCTCACATACTTGCTTATGGAAGAAAACAAGGTATACATGAGTGTAACACGCTAACCTGCATGGAGTTTGCACCAAGAGTGCCAGCATAGCTACTGCATGTTAGGCTACATTATACAAAAGCACTGTTAATACTGACTAAGAATGTCTGTCTGGGTAGGCAGTGTACTAATCAGCATTTTGAAAATTTATACCCTACCTTAATCATCACTCATTATTCCATATGTATGTTCCATATAGTGTGATCGTGGATTTTCAAGGAAGGAGGCTACTTGTCCCTTACTGCTCACTTACAATTCCCACTGAAGTTGTAGCTTCCATTACTATTCAAATCCTACCAAATTGATCATCTAGGACAATTTTCTTATAATGTTTTTATTTGTACTCTCAGCTTCTCCAGCATTTTGTAATTTCACAAGGCACCCTTCTCTTACATATCCCTCATTTTCTTGCACACACTTTATGCAATGTTTCATTCTTTACATTTTAAATCAAATAAGTTAATTAAGTGTAGCTAAAATTTTGCATCATTATTCCACTAACTTATTACAATAAGTGACCATTTGGGAGTTGGAAAAACAAGGCCTAAGTCTAGCAGACTCTGTCTGGGATGGTCCTTTCCTCTTTTCTCTCTCCCTGTTCCTTCCTCAAATCTCCTTGTGAGAAGTTCATGTAACCACTTAAACCATTGACCTACCGCGTGACCAGCCAAATGACTACAGAGGCCAACATGGATTCAGTTTGCTTGCTAGGAAAACTAACTTTGGCTGGGCTGCTCCTTGCCCATTGACTAGAGTTCTTTATAGATGTTTGTCAATAGCTCATTCCCTCCTAGTGGCAGCTGAGTTCAGAAGCTCTTTTTCTTGTGCAGAGCTTCCAGAGAGACCTTTGGTGACAGAGATCTTTTGAAGACTGGAACTATCATTGAGTGATCATGGCAACTGGGAGATGTGTCTGAGGACTGGAGGAAAGCTAACAGTTGCCTGTTTCTGAGCATTTCTCTAACTTTTTTTAATGAAAAGTTAAAAACTTGCAAGATATGATACTGTTCTTGCTAGCTTTTCCATACAGATGGAGGTACGGACAAGAATGAAGCCTCACTGAAACTAAAGCAAATTCTATATTGAAGAAAATATATACTAGAGGAGCTGTCAGATTAATTTCACTGGTTTGAGATCAACTACTTCCACTGCTAAAGCTATATATTCATATAAGTGTATGTATGTGTGTTTAAGAGGGTAGATTGCCCTTGAAACTTTTGGAGTGCATTTGGCCTTATGATATATTAAAATGGTAATTCTTTGCACAGGTGGTTGCATTACAGAAAAATAGCAGGGAAATAGTATTTTTTTAATATATATTTAGCAAAACACTTGCTTCTGTATATCTTTCTGTGTAGGAGGGAGATAGAAATCGCCACACTTTAGTCATATAAACCTCAGAAGAATTTATAACATTGACTATGTGGCAGCTAGGTAAAAAAGTAACTGCCTTGAGAAAGGTTTAAAAATGAATAAGTTTTTTTCAAACAAGTTATGAAAATAGCCCCCACTTTCAAAAAGCAAGAAAAAATATCAAATTTTGTATCACATCTTTCCTGCTCTACCATTTCCAATGATACCTTCTAAAGGGAAAATGCAACTAGGAGAGACACTAAAATATTGTAGAATGGATGGTCTTGTGTACTGTAGTGATCACTACTACAGATTCCTGGGCTCTGATCTTTGTGTGGCCTCTGACTTGTTGTCTGAAACAAATCACACAGATTCTATATGCTCCATTTTACCTCTCTGTAACTTAAGAGAAATTACTTTTACATATTTCAGGACAGATCCTTGCACAATTTATGCAGCCAGAACTCTCTATTTGTAAGAGTTCAGACATCAAAACCAGTTTAATATCATTTAAGAAGTGGGAGTGCGATTTAAGAAGAGGTTTTGTGAAATTAAGCTTTCAGTTGTGTGAAAGGTCCTTGAATAGAAGGCATTTTGTAAGCACAATTTTTATTGCAGTCAGTATCACTGTACAAAAAACACAGTGTTTCAGTGCAGAGTAAGAGAGGAAAACAAAAGAACATGTACATGTTTTATCCTTAAATATTCCATTAGTGAAACAATTCTGGAGTCATAGGTCAAAAAATTCTTTCTTATCCTTCCATTCTTAAGAAAGGTTTTTCCTGATCTGCCAGCAATGTCATGACACAGCTAACTGTTTTATATTCAGACTCATGGTGACTTTTTTCCTCCTGACTTATTTTATGTTAGGCGTAAATTGAACTGAACAAAATAACAAACAAAAAAGAAATTCCTTCCTTAAAGTTAAGCAAGATGACAAGCCTGCCAATTTTTACTCTTGAGAGTAAATACTTGCAAATATGTGCTTATTTAAATATTGCTTTGATATTTCTAGCTCTAACGAAGTGAATAAGGAGTTTTCAAGTAAAACCTATTCAGGCCTTCTACATATTTTACACTGAAATTATTATTCATTTGTTTTCAATTTATACGCTGAAAAGTTTAAAAAGCACAATACCCAAACTCTCTTTTCCCTGGACACTGTGAAATTTTAACTACCCTGTCAATGTTGCAGTAGTTCGCAATCTTTATAGCTATAAAGTTCTTTTTGTCATATTTCACAAGTTTGGTTGCTTCCATTTGATTTCTGGATGTGTCAATTTGTTGTACATTTAGTAGATGAACCATTTCCCACTGCTGGATGAAAGGTTTCTATAGTGCTTCAGGAATATATAGATTTCCTTTTTTCCTTGAACCCAGGGAACTGATTTCTTTACTTTGTCTTAGTGGAAGGTTAGGACCAATTCAGTGCCAAGACCTAGCCAGGTAATTGCCAAGTACAATATATATCTGCATGTGGCTGTAAGAATTTGTTAAGGGCTAGGACCTGATGCAGCTGCCCTTAACTTTTGTGAGAGGTATTTAGTCATGACAACATTTGCTTTGTTTCTCATATGTTGAATTTGCTTATTTAGTCATTGCAAACATGTATGGAGAGGTATAAAGTCAGCAATGGGTGTTATATACTGTTTTTGAAACAGTACTGAATTCTCTGATATCCAGTCATCTCCTTTCAACTCATCCCCTCTCTCCTCTGCAAATGAGCAGACAGAGAGCCTGGGAGAGTATGTGGACTTTGAAATCTGACTCAGAGGTCAAGAGATCCAGAGTCTCAGGAATAAAGTGAAATTCACAGCTAAGGACAATTTACTCTGACCAACCTGCCCCTAGGAACCTCCCAGCACAATCAAAGGGCTTAGTGATGTTTTGATTTTTCGTATTGTCAGTTGCCAAGAGTTTGCATAGGAAGGCATGCCTCCTACTGAATTAAAAATACTCTGATGAATAAAAACTGTTTGTTTGAGAAAGGCTTTTCAAGAGCAGATCTTTGGCTGAATTTAAGGTTCCTGTCACGGTTTCCAGTGTTACTGTTCCTATACATCAATCATTGCTTATAAATTGCAAATTCAGTAAAATGAAATTCAATTGGATGTCTGGTAGGGGAAAAATGTAGTGCTAGGTCCCTTCCTTTTTTTTTTGTTTTTCTTTTTTTTTTTCCTTTAAGCTGTCTGTGGAGGTAACAACACAATTAAGACACCTAAATCGATATCACCAGTGTGCTTGCCTTTGCTTGGCACATTAAGTATCTTTTAAGAATTGTGTTTAACATAGAGCCTTTGTCTTTTTGTTTTGAAAGGTGCTTTGAATAGCTTCGGTAAATTGCTTAATTGTTTATTGATCTCATAATTATTCAGTTTGTTATTCCTTTTTCCCCCCCTTAGCATTACTTCATCCTCTTTTAAAAGTCCTGGAAAAAGTTTACATTAATTCAGACTTCCTTATCAAAGTTTTGTGCATTGCTTAAACTTAACTCCATTGTTGCTGAAGCGATAAGCATAGAAATTATGTAGAGGTACCTCAAGAGTTAAGGAACCAAATAAAGGAGAAATTGTCCACATGTTCAGAATTCGTTTATCACATTGGAGGCAGAAGATAGTTACGGTGAATTTTGCAACACACTACTCCCACGGGGTCATATTTTATTACACTGAGTAAATGGGATGATTCAGACCCATGACTGTCTAGGAATTTAAAGAAAATAATTGACACACTATGTCCCAAACATACTGTATTTTGCTTTATTTTTGTCGTGGGTGTTAGGTTAAGAGATGTCTGCATAAACTCCAGTTGATTATGAGAACAAGGTGATACTCCTTTTTTTGCATGTTGCTTTGGTTTGTGTTCCACGTTACAGATCTGCTTCAGACATGACTCTCCTACACCCTATACTTCCTTTCTTTACTCTTCATCCAAAAGTCCCTGACAGTGTTCATCAATTTTTCAAACCCATCTGATTTGCTTCTTCTGTAATAGCAGAGCTGTTCCACTATTATGGTAATAGTGTATGTGCAACAGTGGATTGAAAGTAAAAAGCTAAAGGACTGCTTCAAATCTTTGCATGGCAGGTTTCCCTCCACCCTCTGAGTCCATAAATGAAAATAATTGTGCTGCAATGCCAAGAAATTAGTATCCTACCACAACTCCAGAATGCTGTGAAAACATAGCATTGCATAACTGTGGTTCCACTGAATGGTATCATTATGACTAAAATTATCTAAAGTTGTGTTGCCTTTTTGTTCATATCTGGCAGGAATCAGACTATCTCACCATGGTACACAATACATTTTCTAAATATGGGTGAAAAACTAGAACATTCTTCGGAACAAGTATTGCCTAAATACAACAGAAGTGAATGGAAAATGCTGGCCCTAATTAGTGATACATTCTTGCATTGAAACATGATCAGCACATCAGTCTTCCTTAAAAGGAAGTACGCTCCTGTTACCAGATGGAAAATAAATTAAATTGAACATTTCTGATCTCTCAAACAGTTGGTGCCAAAGCAGAAATGTATACATATTTTAAAAATCTTAATCTGCAATGTTTTGAAAGAGCTGAAATTAAAAAATGACTGTTTTTTAAAATGCAAATTTCCTTTTAAAGATCATTGTATTTTGCCTCATGCTACCGATAAACTTACCCACAGTATAAGTTGCTATTCCTAGTTAGTTTCATTCTTCCTGAATAAACGTGAATGAGATGTGAGTAAATGAGAGACAGTTGTTAAGCACCATGACTAAAAGCAAAGTGTCGGTCTGGGTTAAATTCTCTTAAAAGAACAGGGATAGACAGTATTATGTTCTTGGGACAAGGAATCCTGAATTTAAATTGTATGGACTTTGTGTTTCTATTTTCTTTCTTGCCAGTATTCCAGAAGGCATGAAAATTAGCTACCACCGTTATCCCTGATAGTAGAGGGTGTAAGCTAAAGCCCTCAAACTTCAGTTCTTTGGGTAAGACCTAAACCTGTATCTGAATACATTTACATATATAGTCTGCCATTGTCAAGGAATCTCAATAGCTGCAGTTCTCACAGACTTCAGCTCCTGCAACACCATTAAAAAATGTTGACTCCTAACATAAAGTTCAAATAGAAAAGAATTACTGTAGTTTGGTTTTACTTTTGCTTTTTCAAAGATTATGTTGCTAGATTATATGTCAGTGTGCTTTATTGAGTAGAGTAGAAGATGAATGATCACTTTGCAGACCTATGGTACAGGCTATGCAAGCACTTACTAAGTAGAACGGGTAAATGTAGTTTTTAGCTTAACTGTGCAATTACATTTATTGCTAGATCCAATCTATATAAAGAACACATGTACCCTAAGTCCAGTCCTGCTTTATAAGAATGTATTAGAATGACATGCACAGCATTCCCTGGTGTTCTTTATCTTTATTCCTTACCGATTTTTTTATAAAATCTACTTTAATTTTGCTAAGATCAGAGTATAACAGAGAACATGCATTGCTGTGTTAGTAACTCTCTGCTTTGCACTGAGCAAAATATAACGCCATTTAATATCAAATGTGTGATCAAGAGCAGCTGGGTTTCTTTTGCAGTGTCCTAGAGCTGGCCAAGAAAGTTAAATCAGAAATCATTGCATAATTGTTCTCATTGTTCATAGGGATGCATTAAATCCTACCTAAGTCCAAATAGAGAGCCCTGATACTTAATTAAAAGAACCATTTCCCCCTTTCCTCTTTCCTCCTCCAAAGGCATTTAATACAGTGTTAATTCTTAGAAAAAGTTGTCATTTTCTGTATTTTTTTCCCATAGCTTTTACTACTGTTCTGAATGGTTGTACAGATAAAATGGACTGAAGGAGTTCCAGAGCCATCAACATGCAGTAACCCAGAGATACTGATGTTAAATAGTACCCTTTTCCTAAAAGGCAAACATTTCATGCTTGCCTCTGTGTAGGGCAGTATAAGTGCAGCAAAATTTAGTACTGCTGTTACATGTGTTGTCAATATGATATATTATTATTTGGCTAGAAATCTGATGTTAATCAATAACAAATTATATATAATAACAAAATAATTAATAACAAATAACAATAAAAAATACTTTAAATAATTGTAGCTTAAATCTATTTATAAAAGCAAAAAAGTGTATTAAAAAGTGTAATTAGTTCATAACCATGAAACTCATACCCATATGAATAACCCAGCCTGAAAATTCAAATTACTTTATTGTGCGTGACTTGGCAATACAGATCGGAGTAAATTAAAAGCTAGACCGAACAGTTGTTCACCTCCTTCAGTAGGGGAAGGAATATCCGAGAAGAATCCCAGGAAGGGAAATGTGATTTAGTTACAGTACCAACTCAGACAATGCCTTGATCCATAAGGAAAACAATTTATTGCAGTGTGTTCATCTTACCATCTTCTTTACATAAACTGTTTTCAGCTTAATTTTGTGTTAGGAAGCAGTGTTAAGACTCCTTCTCATCACTTCTTTTGTCATCCTTACTGAAACGGAAATATCGAGAGACTTCATGATCTGGATACGACCTGCAGGAGTCAGGATCCTTTACTGGATCAGGACTAGATCTCTCTACCATGCAGGATTGAGCCATAGAAGAGAAATGTAAGTTGCTATAATAAGCCAAGTGCAAAATTGGATTACAAAGTCATTAGAGGCTCTAGTTGTTCAGCACCTTTTAGGCCCTTGGGAAAGACTATTAAACAAATGAAAATGGTTAAATGGTTTTAGAACTAAGCATTCTATTCTATCCACATAGTGGTTATTATTTTTTTACTTCTAATTATTGTGCATAATATTGATTTATATCACATTTAAATTTAGTTTATGACATCTAAAAAAGTAGATCTGTGCCTGTACAAAAGCATTAAACAATGATTTCCCCCCCCCCCATGTCTGTTTCTGTAAGTTGGAAGTTTAGATAACAAAATATTATTTTTTTTTCTCCTTTTTTTCCTAAAATTTCTGGACCTTTTTTCCAAACCAGATTGCCTAAAACCCCCTTCCAATTACCTAAAATTGTTACATTTCTACTTATTTAATTTTAGTGTATTTTAAGTTCTTAATTGTGTATTTATTGTGTGTTTAATAGAAATTATTTGTGGATATGTTTGTGCAAGTGTTTCTACTGATATAACTTCATAAAATCAGGAAAATATTGGTTGGAAAGGACCATTGGAAATCATTACGACCATTTGTCCACCTGAAGTGGGGCTACCACCAGAACTGTGTCAAATTAGGCCTTGCTTTGTCTAGTTTAGTTGTAAAATCTTTCAATAATAGATGTTCCACAGCCCTGCTTGCTCATGTGCTGCATCACCCTTCTAATGGAGAAGTTTTTTTCCTAATTTCCTGTCCTAAATGCTATCCCGCTACTTTTGGCTGTTGCCCCTTTTTTGATCTGTCACTCCTGGAAAGAGTTTGCTGTGGTCATCTTTGTAAATCCCCTTAAAGGACTGTAAGCTGCCAACAGAGTAGCACCCCTTACCCTCCTGTCTGCCAGACAAAACCAGCCCTACTCCCTCAACTGCTTCTCCTAGAAACGTGCTCTAGACCCTGACACTCTTGATAGCCTTCCTCTGAGCCCTTTGCAATTTCTCCTCATTCTTCTTGAAATCTGGGGCCCAAAATCGATCCAGTATTTTAAGTGCAGTCTCACTAGTGCCAGGTAGAGAAGGACAATTAGTAACTTCCCTTGATGTGCTGGCCATTGTGCTCCTAACAATCCAGTATGTGGTTTGGCAAACTTGCAGTAACAGTGGGCAGTGCTCAGTGAAAGTGTGTTCAACTTTGCATCCAGTAGGACCCCCAGGTTCTTTCCCTCAGGGCTGTTATTTGGCCTGTCAGATCTTAGCCTGTCTGGAGCCACGGTGGTTGCAGACATTTGCACTTGTTGAACTTCAAGATATTTCTGTTTACTCAGACCCTAAGTTTCTCAGAATCCTCTTCTGAAATAAGTAGTGGCATTTGAAGATATGGTTCTGTGTTTAGATTGCTTCTTTCAAGATTCAGTAAAGTAGAGTTCACTTCCCTTTTTCACTAAAGAAAAAAATCTGTGAATTTTTAATGTATAATTTTCTGTATGTTCCTTAGTAGAATCACATAATTTCTCTGTTTTGCAGATGTACGATAAAGATAAATATATTCAGTGTGTTGACATAAGTGACTATTCTAACAGTAAGCATACTATCAATGGTAATTATTGTTGCTACCCTTCAACTCTTGGGGTTGAGTGCCTAGACCCAGGATATGGCAGCAGAAGGATCCAAGTGCAGTGTTCTGCTGCTGTGGTTCTTGTTTAGCTCCTTATGTCTATTAGAGCAAGGCTAGGTTTGAATTGTGACTCCAGTTTTGCCACCCCCATATTTTGCTCTGAGGGCTTGCTCTTGGCTGCCTGAACATGCCAAGAATCACTTGATTAAAAAAAAAAAAAAAAAAAAAAAAAGACTACCAAGTAGGGACTTATTGTAAAACAGCTTTTTGATGTGCTCTCTGTGCTCTGTTAAGAGAGCAAAAAACCTTTTTCCTAGAACAAAATATGGCATTTTCAGAAAAACTCCTCCTTGATCCAGACATAATAGGCTTAACATATCACTGTGCATTATGCTCCCTATAATTACCCTGATGTGAGCCTGGGTGGAGGGAATAATTTCTTATTTAACTGTCCCTGACAAATGACCGAGTCTTTGAGACAAGATAGGCTAAATCGTTTGTTTTTCTGAGGCAATCATTCACTTATCTCACAATAGCTATCCCAAGAGGTGGTAAGGGTTATGTGAATTACCAGGACAAGAAAACCTACTTGACTACCATAGAATGCCTTATTTTGTCCATTCTTTGCATCTTCAGGTAAAGTATGGTTTCTGTCTCTTAATATGAACCCTCACATTCATTCTGCCTCGGTGTACATTCCCAAAAAATTCTGCCTTGGGGATGCATCAGGTTTTGTTGTTGTATTAGGCATGGAAAATATCAGGAAAGATAACCAGCATCTCTAAAAACTACTGTATTTTCTTCAAGCTTTTGAATTGCAGTTTTTCAGAAGTGCGCTGGACTGCACTGGAAGAAACAGCAGCAAAATTTATTGCATGACAGAATAGCTTATCTGGACTAGTATGTCAGAATATATTTTTGAAATAGTAAGCGAATGCTTCTGCTTTGGTTGCAATGTCATAAGCAGATGCGTGCTACCTGCTGCGTGCTAGAAAATATTATTTGACTGTTTCTTCCTCTCCCTTCCTCCCCAAACATAAAAAAAAAGTGCAGATCAGAGCTGAATAAAACATTTACTAATTTCATGTCAAATCCTGTGACTAGCTTAAATTTAGGAAACATTTCCTCACATTTATCAGAAAGAAATACAAATATTGCGGTTGGGTTTTTTCTGCTTGAAATGACTTTTAATTTCAAAGTTTCCTTTCGTTGTGTTACAAATAAACCCAAACTCTAAAATCTCCTTAGAATTCAAACAAGATTAGTGTTTAGTGGGGACTAGCAATACTTTGGTAGTATTTTGTGTGATTTTGTTTTTTCCAAACTTAATTCAATACATATAGCTTTCCAGGGATATGCAGATAGATTAAATTCCAAGTACTTTTTATAAGTTCTTCCCTCCAGAGTTCCTGATCCATGCAGGTTCCTATGACACAATGTGTCAGTTGGCCATGAGTTTGTAGCACAACACTATTTATTTTTCACTTTCTTATTACTGTAAACCCTTTCTATCACATCTTTCCCACAGGTACACTCTACAGCTTAGTCCCAGATATGCAAAACCCCTGTTATTCCATTCTCAAGTGTGTCTTCAGTGCAGTCTGCCAATTGTTGATTTTTACCAGATTATGCAGCAATTAAGATCAATTTAGTAAAGTGTTTGTGATAGAGAGTGAAATAGATCAGTTTAAATCATACTTTTAGACAATCAATATAAAAAATATTATTTTCCTGGAGCTGAAATGGGAGAGATGATAAGAGCTCCTGAGAATTAAAAAAAAAAAAAGCTTAAATTATGCCTCACATTTTAGTGTGTGTGCAGAAACAAATGTGAACAGATTTATCTCCTTTAAAAGATCCGGCTTTTACACACCAAACACCATCAAGTCAGTTAAGCAACTGACTATGCATATATAAATATTTCTGTTGCCCATACCCCACCACAAGGCAGTAGAGGATCTTAGATAACCCCCCAATGGACTATTTTATTACGGACCACAAGTAAAATGCAAGTTAGGCAAATAAAATGTGAAAATAGTTTTTAATATTATTTGATTTTTCATTTATTTCATTGGTACCAAAATCTTCGGTGTTTTGCTGAATGACACAAAAGTCCTATTTGTTAAGATTCAGTGCATTAGTAAGAGTGTTGAGGGAACTGAGATACAAAAATCTTATATTTCAGACACTTCTTGCAAGAGACTGTGAAAGTAGGTAATGATTTTTTGTGTTGAAAAAAATGATAATATAAACATTTCGTAAGAGTTTCAAGAGGGATGTCATTAGTGGAGAATTTAAATATTAGCAGCTATTGACAGGAAATACCGTATTAGGATACTAGTGACTATTTTTGTATTTTTCCTCTCTTTGCCTTTGACATTTGAAAGCATTTGAAAAAGAATGAATTGAAAAAAACATGAATATGACTAAAAAAATCCTAGAAATTTACCACACTTCCCCTTTAGCAGAAATAGAGCATTTCAACACAGATTTACAGATAACAGATGTTTCAGGTATTTAAAATATACCTTCCTAGTAAAGGCAAAACTTTTGATTTTTTTTTGAAACAAAGAGAGATAAGTATTTATTTTCTTCTGGCATTAACAACTTTTGAATCTTACTTTCTAGACTTGTGTAAGCATTAAACCTTTTCTATAAAATGCTTGCAGGCTTGTAGGCTTTTCACTTACCTTGGAAGAGCCTTAGTCTGCTCTTTGTGAATGAACTCCATATATGGATGTAGGGATGTGGTAGTCAGGATACTTAGCATTTTCTCCAGCACAAATCTTTTTTTCATGCATTCATCTGTGTTTTTGTAAGGTCACTGAGATACTATTATGATAGGTGACCCTATAAAAATCATGTGGCTACAGAAAGCTACATTATAAAGGAGGACCAGATGTTGCTTAAAATAAGTTTTCAGATATAAAGAATAAAATATGAAAACATTAGGGTAAACATAGTGATTATACAAATTCTTCCTTTACAGCAGAAGGAAAAGGAAGGGAAATGAGGTCACGTCTATTTTGATAGCACTTTTAAAAGGAAGGGGAAGGGAGAAAGAAGGAGAAAGAGAGGTGTTAAAATGTAGTGGTGCTCCGGAATGATTGACTAGAAGAAGTAATCTCAAAGACAAAAAAGGCAAATATAGATGATTTAGCCTTCCATGTGATCAGTATACAATTGTTTCTTGCTGTCTCATGCTTTGTCTATTTCCAAATGTTCTTGCCTTATGGAATTGTCTCTGTTGGATAGATTTCAGTCTCATGAAATGCTTTGCTAATATTAAGCTTATTGCCTTCATTTTATACTGTCCTTGCTTGAGGTAAAACAGAACCAATTTTCTGTTCAATAATTTTACCTTTTAGCCTAGCCTATTCTAACTTTCTGAAATTAACAGCATATTGTGCAGAAACTGTTTGCTCTCAGAGTGGTAAGACCTATGTGTACAGTTGATGCCAAGGAGTGGTATGCAGGCAGGCTCTTGCTTATACTTATTGCTGTAACAACCAGGGCCAGCTAACTTGGTTATTTGCCCTGTTGGAGGGTCGGAAGCGGAAAAGCATAAAGGGGTCACACCTGTGGGGAGGAGCGGACAGGACAGGTGACCCAAAACTGACCCACAGGGTATTCCATCCCATCTGCCTCATGCTCAGTATAAAAGCTGAGGGATCAAAGGGTCAGCTTCTTTCTTCAATGGACAGTGTCCGAAGAGGACTCTTGTTTATCTGTCTGCCTTTGATCCCGATCTGTGCATCACTGAATGCAGATCTGGAATCCAGTTCCCATCCATCACTGAGTCCTGTCTGGGACTTTTCCAGTGCCTGTTGGTGATGTGATCGTTATCCGGGGAGCTTGGTCTGGTTTTGTATATATTTAATTATTTCCTTTTTATTTTATTATTAATATTTTCATTAAAGTGGTTTAGTTCTTTCTAAACTTGTAAGTCTCTTTCTCTCTCTACCTCCTCTCCTTGAAGAGAGAGATAGGGGAGAGCATCTGCCGTTTGCCTCAGTGGTTGGTCTGGCCTAAACCATGACATATACTGTTGTTATTTTCTTGGAGTTTCATTCTCCTTTTACCATTCTAAATAAAGATTTTCTTCCTCAAGACCTGTAATCTTCAGATATTCATAAAATCCTCTTTTTTTATTTAACTGTTCTGAACACTGCTGAATAAGTTTTTCATATCACTCTTCCATTTCTGAATACCCTGTTTGTCATTATCATTTTGGTTACAAGATTGCTAGACTTAGGGTGACTTTGCATCCATGGTTACACCAGGCTCATGTAGGGTACGTGGTGAAGATGGTGGACTACGTTAGTGTGAAGTATACTGGTAAAATTTCTTGGTCATCCAATACTGCTTTGAATCCAATATTCCTTCAGGTGCCAGAAATATACATGATCACGGCTGTAGTGACTGACAGTGCCTTGTCCTCAGAGACAATCATTTCTTGTCAGAGGAAAAGAGCAGGGGCAAAGGACAGTTATTTGGTCTGCCTCTGCCCTGGAGGCAAAAAGGTGCTGAATTTGAGAGAAATTTTTATTTTTGTCAATTAGCTTTAAAACATTATTCTACACAGTTTCTTCTCAGTGACACTACCATTAATGCAGCATAAATGAGATTCAGTATATCTCTACTAGGAATGTATATTTATTTTAAAGTTAAAAGTTTTAAAGTTATTTAAAATTCCATACCTGCTTTATTTAATTTTTATTAATTTAAGTAAAAAATAATGGGGGTAACAGCATAATAAAACTTAGCAGTTCTGTAGAATTCTGTTTATAAAATATTTTATAGATGTTAACTAATTATGATCATGCAACTTCTTAGAAGCTGTTTCAAAATATATAATCCTTTTTTAAAGGAGTGGATTGCCCTACATTTTTTTAGTGGTCTGTTTTGGATGTATAGGTATACAAGAAACCAAGTTTAAATTCCTGCAAAGTCTGAATTTACAAAATGCTGATCATACATAACTTTCAATCAGTAATTCAGTTTAGTAACTCTGAAGTTCAGGCCATAAGGTTTCCATTACTGGATACGCAACATCAGAAGTTAAAAAAAGCCTTAGTTAATTTCTTTTTTAAAGTATCCCAACCAACCAAACCAACCAACCAATCAAACAATCCCTTTAGCTATAATTCAGCCCTTTAAATACCTAGACTTGCAGTATAACACCAAGTTAAGATTACAGATATTTAATTTATTATATCACATTTTTTTAATATAGTCCTGATTTTTTGTGTTCAGATGAAAAGTGTTCATTGTGAGACTAATTGGCCTAAGCGGCAATGTTTTTTCTTGTAGCCATGTCTGTTATGTGGTAGATACTTTCCAGAAAGAAACAATGAATTCAGTCTCGGCTAAATAATCATATAATGTATATATTATCTACTCATTTAATTGCAAAAGAAGGACAAAGTGTTAATATTTTTTGTATTTCACAGAAAAATAAGAAAAGAAACAAAATTAGCACTGTATTAAACAAGTGACCCAAGAGTATGATATGGATGAATATTGAAAGTGTTGTGCTGCCATCCAGAGGGACCTTGAAAGGCTGTAGAAATGGGATGACAGGAACCTCATGAAGTTCAACATGGAGACATGCAAAGTTCTGCACCTGGGGAAGAACCACCCCATGCACCAGTGCAAGGCCAGAGGCTACTGGGTTTGAACCAGGTGACTTCCAGAGGTCCCTTCCAACCTCAGATATTCTGTGATTCTGTGATATTCCAATACACTGCTCTGTTTAAGCACTATATTCGTGAAATTACTATGGCCCAAATTTCACTGTTTTCTTTATGGAACTAATAGTGTTTCATGGCAGCTGATGGCCATCTGGAACAGTTGAAACCATAATATATTTGGCCAGTTACAGTGAAGAATAGCCAATCTAAACCTCATTATTGGTGTTAGAAACTGTCATAACTGAAATTTTAAAAGTGCTCATTTCTTTTTTTTTTTCTTCTATGTGTCACAACTATAACTTGCTGTTGGAATTATGAGGTTTAATTTATATACATATATACCATGTTAAAAAAATAAAGAAAATCATAGGAAAGCATGTTTATTGTGTTCAGTGTTGCAATAAGTTTATAATGGGCTGTGTTCTATGAAACAGCATTGTCTCATGAAGTAGTAGGTGATAGGTTACTAACATTATATATATATATATATATATAAAACAAGGATGATAATTGTTCCATTAGTGTTGGAATTGGAGTTGGATTGTTGGAGTTGGAATTAATGCCTCTCCAGCAGACTGATAACCAGTAGCTGAGAATGGTTGTCACAGATGCCATTGTATACACCGCACTGTTTATTGTGAACAAAATTCTTATTGTTGTAGAAAAAGTAAATGCTTGCTGGTTTTGGCTAGCAGACTACTTTTGTCCTTAACTTTAACGAATCAGTTTTTCAACTGGAATCAGGAGGCTTGGCTCATCACTGTATTTCTCTGGTCCTTACTTGCTTTGCCTTTATATCACAGGATCAAGAAATCCAAGACAGTATTTTTTACCCAAATTTGTTCTTGGATTTTTGTCTCTTCAAGATGATGGGTGAGATTACTTGCTGCTTTTCCAAGTGGACTCTTGCTTTTATCATACCCTTCTCAGGCAGGGAACAGACACTTGTACATTCTCAAAGTTGCCTTTGGGGTGGGAGAGGTATCTTCTTTTCCTAGATTTCTCCATTCTGCTACTCATCAAACTACCAGTTACCCCCACATATCCAATAGCTTAGTAAGAACTAAGCCAAGCAGCTTACAATAAGAATTGGCTGCTTGGTAGTATTTGAGTGTCATTTGAATTTTGCTTCTTTTTTTGATAGGCATATTTCTTTGTCATGCAGACCTAGTTTTAACTGATACACAGATCCCAGTATGCTCTAAAGAGAGTCACTGGGAGTGCTTGTGTTAAATTTTTGCATTCAACTTTCTGTGAATAGGTGTTCCTGATGGGAGTAACACAGATGTCATTAACTTGCTGAAAATTGGTTTTCAATTTTTGTATTGTTTCAAACTCAATTGATTATATTTGCCCGTTAGACTAATTGTTGCTTATATGGTATAGGTGTTGAAAATGTGTCTGAATTGGATGTACATGTATAGAATTGGTATAGGAATTCATATATCAATATAATAGGGTTAAAATAAAATATCAGAAAGGCATGATGAAATTTGGAATTTTGATCTTCTGATGCCCAGTTTGGTGACCAGTCCACTGGAACTTCTATAAAACTGCCACTATTTTTAATACAGAGATTTCCTTTTTAAATTAAATTGGTCTTGACACTGTGATTGCAGTAAGTAGCTAAGGACTTGCTCTTCTTTTGTGCTAAGTATGCTTTCGTCTACCTGATTTTAGGGAGCATTGAGGGCTGCCAGGTTTGATCCTGAGTAAACACATCTATTATGAATTTAATTCTGTAGAGTGCTGAAAATCTTCTCTTCCCACTGAATGCTACTGAAGGTTGCTAGGCACCTCAAAGGGTTAGTGACTATCACAGCTTGCTCAGCACATGGTACTACATATGTCACTTGCAATCTCTGAGTAGAACAGACTTCTACTGCTGTCAGTATAGATTATTCTGTGTGGTTTTGGGGTTGTTTTGCTGTGCTTAGAATGTGAGTCTATTTCTTATGAAATGGTAACATTCTGTGGATAGGCATTGCTGGATCCAGCAAAAATAAGTCACTGAAGATGTGGGAAGAGGAAAGACTTGAAATTTTTGTATAAGAGCAAAAGAATAATTAGTCCCTGGAACATTTCATAGAAAACTTCTCCAGAATATCAAACCAGTCAATGACTGAGGTGATGTGACAGTAGTAATAAAACTTAATTTTCTTGCTAGCTTTGTTAGGCCCTTGTTCTTTTAATGTTGTTTGTTTTGCCATGTGCAAGCATTTACCACAAAATAAGCATATCCCGAAAGCCTCAGGGCATTGAACTGCCCTTTTGTTCCATGTAACCTATTGCAGAACTACTCACAGAATGACATGCTTTACTGCGTGTCACCTTATTGCTTTATTATTAGCCTTCATAAAGGTCAGATGGGCCCGACTCAAATTCATGAGGAAACAATGTTGAAAAAAGTTGTTTTTCCTCGTTTTCTCTCTACTAGAAGACCTGTGTATTTTTCTGAGGTCTGCAACAGTATTTTTGATATCATGTGGAAAGCAGAGAACTGTTTTCAATTCCCATTGTGGTAATCAATGAGATGTAAAATTGCGGCAGTTCCATGCTGCCTAGAGCCTCTCCTGACAAACCTCGTTTGGTTTGTCAGAATGCATAAAGCACTCATAAGACCATAGCATTAGCTCTATTTTTCTCCGATGTGAATGAGCACAGAAAGAAACCAGCTTTTAAGGAGACATTTTCATTTGCTTAAATAACCCTGCCATGGCTGCAATACAGCAAAATCTTTCTTTGCTATGCACATTTCTTAGTATGGGAATAGAAGCCATTACCTAGATGTGATACAAAAAATCAATAAGCCCATGGACTAGCTCAGTAATTATTTCATTTCTGAAAATATCGTTCACACATAGAAAAAGTCAGTCAGGGTAACAGTCCAGGTATGCTTTATTTTTAGCATATTTGTGACTACTCTGGAAAGTTACATTTGTCACTGTGCCACTGTCTGTGATCATCTGGAACTTAAGGAAGATACAATGTAGAACTTGCATCCTTCTTCTACAAAAACAGAACACTTTCACCTAAAGTAAAATAAATTTTCCAGATACTAGCAACTCTCAGCCTTTGAAAGAAGGAAGCAGTCAGGAATCAATTGAATTATGAATATATAAATGCACTTGGTAGTTCCTTAGAAACTATTTTACAGCATATATTTAGGAGGAAGAAACTCTCAGTGCTGTATGTTTTGGAAGTGTGCCTAGTATGGCATATGTCAAAAACAAAAAAAAGAAAGAAAAGGTTTAGCCCCAAAATATTTTCCTATGGGTGTCATTATAGATGGAGTGATGGGGTAGTTAATGGCGTTAGCAGCAGGCAAGAAGCTTCTTGTCTATGCCTGTGATGCAGATAACTATAGTCATCCCTTATCAATTCCTTGAAGGTGTTTATAAAATGTTCTGTTCTCATTCCCTTTGCTACTAGAGCAAACATCAGTTTTGTATAATAGCATTTCTCTCGACTACCTTAGCTGATAAGCAAAAAATTGAATGAATGTTTGTAAATGAGGTATTCTTTCTCTGCACTGGTTATTCTTTTAGCATAAAAATTAAGGGGATTGCAAGTTTCTGTCTCATTCTAGAACTGGTTTCCAGAAACATATGTCCATTTTCTTTACTATGCTTAATGTTGCTTTTCTAATGAATAACTATGAATAAAAAGGCAACAGCATTGTCATTTCCAAGCTTTCACAAATTGCATTAAATTTCTTGACAGCGACAAAAAAAAGTAATAATGTTGAATGTCATTTAAAATCAGGACTGTGTCATAGTTTAGAGGTAAGTGTTTCATGTGTTCCAGCTACTCTCTCAACTAGCAAGTCAGCAGAATATGAGTTTTCACCTCATGACTCGATTGCATGACCTTGATTTAGGAAAATGCAGACTTTGGAGATAATAATATATCACATCTGCGAAGAGAATAGATGGAGAGCTGGATTTTTTGGAATCACTTTCTCCCAGTCAGGAGCTCAGCTGGTGTTACTCACCCATTGTGAGTTCTGGGCCACAGGTGGGGGTAAATGTATCAGGGAAACTCTGGAGAATAATCTCAAAAGAAAAGATCTGAAATTCTTCCTGAGAAAATTTAACAGTTCTTTTAACCACGAAAACCAATCTTAGAAAAAGATGTGTCACAAAAAGGATTTTCTCTGAACTTTCATTTCTGAAGTCTGATAGCAGCAGAATTTGTTGGCTTTGTGCTTTTTAGGGGATTTTTATTGCTTGGGTACAAAACTCTTGGGTACAAGTTGAAACTTGGCCTCATTATAATGGATCTCAGCCAAGGAATAAATTTTATTTCTAGACAGCAGTTGAAGAAAGGGAAAAAATCATCGGGTGTTTTTATTTTTGAGTTTCACATTTATATAGATATTTTTATAGCAAAAGTCAGGTTCCTTCTTTACTACTTTGATACCTTGCTGAAATTTTGCAGCATGTAGATTGTCATTTAAATTAGTGACTTGAATGGTTTGGAAGGTTCGATAGCTTTTTGTTCCTGTACACATTATTTTATTCTTATTCTTTGCACTCAAGGCTTCAGTACAGCTATTGTGACTTTCCTTATGTTAATGAATACAAGAGTAAAATACGGTACAGATTTTATTTTATACCATGTGTTTTTAACTCTGTCCCCTGGTCCTGTATTCATTGCTGCCTGACAAGTTAAGCAAATCTACAGCACAATTACCTGTTCTATGGAGAGATTGCCCCATGAGTTCCTGTACAGCACAGTGCAGATATTTATATCCCAAATAAAGTAATCAGAACCCAGTACTACCTTTTCAAAGCGAGATCGTCAACTTGTGTGCTCCTTCTTTACCTTTTAGCCCCAGAGGTTTTACATAGCTCGCCAATGTGGGTCTGCTTCAGGTCCATGAAGTCTAGCAAATAGACTTTTAATTTCCAGAATAGCTGAAGTTCAGCCCATGAAGCTGAAGGAGGAATTGAACTGAGTTTCCCCATTTCCTTGCTAATACTTTAACAGCTAGATTATATGCAAAAGAAGAATGCTTGTACTCCTGATCCTTCAAAATAATGGCTTCATTCCCTAGGATGTGTGGGTACCCCAGACTTTTAATTATCTCAAGCAGAATTTTCATGGATTATTACACATGCATGGTACTGGACCTAAAAAAAGTAGACTAAATGTAAGTGTAGAATAAAAGTAGCAAGAAAAAAAATGGGGATGTTCCTGCAAGTATCACAGTTCTTCATTTTCAATCAAAAAATGGGGCATTAATGTATAGATAATTCAGGTACAACTTTCATTCACAGACAATATAAATTAATACTCCAGATGGTAAAATTTTACTTGCAAAAGTTTCTAAAAGGCTGAACCAGCTAACCTGCTTGTGAAGTCTAAGTCTGCTATGAAACTTTATAAGGCCTTCTAGATGCTAACGTTACTTGATTCCAAATTTACAATATGAAAATGCCTATATTTTAGGGCACTGCATTTTCTGAAGAGAAAAATTTACAAGTTGAGTCCATATATCTTAATGAGGACTCATAAAACTGGGTAGATAATGAGGAAAGTATTTTCGAAAATGTCAGCTCTGCTTTTGGTTATGTTTGTGCCATTTTCTATCAGTTTGTTTCATTATGCTTGTGTGCATACTTCTTTAGCATGAATCTGGTTTTGGCAGTTTTGGAAAACTGAGGTGTTGAGCTGGAACTGAAAGCATTTTTCTCATCATGGTAATCAGTATAACGGGAAGAAAGCAAACGTGCGTGCTAGAGATGCAGTCAATATTCCCTTTTCACTCTTCTGAGAGAATAGAACTAATTTTAAATTGGAGATCATTTCCAAATCATGTCCCTTTTAGAAGAAAGAAAAGGCCTTTGATGTCCTTTTGAGGTGTAGAGCTCCAGTTTCTTTTCCCAAAGATGTTCCGAGACTTTTCTGGCTTGTTTCCATCTGTTAAAGCTGGATCATCCATTCTGAACCACCAACATTGTACTATATGACCTATATGAACAATCAGACATAATCAATCTGTCAATGTATAGGTTTTCATTATTTTTACTTATATTTATTTTTTTGAAAAATATTGAAAACATCATTATTAGCAGGGAAATAGGTCATAATTTTATGAAAAATTTACAGACAGCAAAGCGACTGGTATTTTTAACTGCTTTGCTGTATATTACTAGACTACATTGTTGAAATAGCACTCAATGAAAATCTTTTCATCTTTAATCTCTAATGGCTCTACACTGATTGTTTTGTGGGTTTTTTTTTCAGTTTTCAATAACAATTTCAGGATTGTTCCCTGTTCTTTTGTAGGTAACGTTGCATTGCACCTCTCAGTAATGGAAGCTGCAGCGATTTCTACTCAATACGTTGCAGGGAATATCAGTCCCTGCTTGTCAGCCTCCACCTTATATTCACCTCTTCTCACCTAAACTTAGAAATTAGTTTTGATGTAATACATGCAAATAGCTGCTGACATTCTTATCAGTGCTTTTACTTAGCACACTCTTTTATTTTCTTACTTGCTTGTGTATTAGAAAAAGGCAACAACCTCTCAAATAGTATATGAAACCTCTTTGAAATCCAAGTCATATATACCTTTATATGATCTATAAATTCAACTCTGCACATTTCATAAGGAGAAAGCATTTTTTGTATGACATATGATGATGTGTTGATAGTATGGTAAATTGCTGTAGGTTGAAATGAGATTTTAGTCCTATTAGACCCAATACAGATCTTATTCAAAACCAGTCTCTGAGGATTTTGCTATCTGAGATTGATATTTCTAAGTACAGCTTAGCACTTCATTAATATTCTTCTTAAAATGCATATTTTGCCACAAGTTTACAAATTCAGAAAAAAATATGCTCCATGCATGACTGCATGTGCATGACAATATGTGTAATGTGTTAAAAGTGAACTATTTTGTGTGTTGCTCTATGGCAACCATTCGATCAATTTAGCAAGAATTCAACCATCATAATGTCTACATAGGTGTGTGTTTTATAATGAGATGTACAGTTGTGGTATGAGAATCACTCCCTCTGTTGGGTGGAACTGGAATTACTTAAGAGATGTCCCACACAGTAATTCCACCAGATAAGTGAAGCCATATTTACTTCCAGAGTATAACTGCCCGAGTTCTAGTTTGCCTTTCCTGTTAATTTCATAATGAGTCTTTTGTTCAGAAAGATTATTATCATATAATACCTGGATGGCCAAATAATTCATTAAGTTAAACAATAAGCTATCATCTGAAGTTGCACAGAATCACAGAATGGTCAGGGTTGGAAGAGCCCTCTGGAGATCATCTAGTCCAGCCCCCCCGCCAGAGCAGGGTCACCTACAGCAAGTTACACACGATGGCATCCAGGCGGGTTTTGAATATCTCCAGAGTGGGAGACTCTATAACCTCTCTGGGCAGCCTGTTCCAGTGCTCTGCCACCCTCAAAGTAAAGAAGTTCCTTCTCACGTTTAGATGGAACTTCCTATGTTCAAGTTTGTGCCTGTTACCTCATGTCCTATCACTGGGCACCACTGAAAAAAGACTCTTCCCATCCCCCTGGCACCATGTCTTTAAGTATTTATAAGTGTAGATAAGATCCCCCCTCATACTTCTTTTCTCTAAACTAAAAAGACCCAAGTCCCTCAGCCTTTCCTCATAAGAAAGATGGTCCAGTCCACTAATCATCAAGTTGTATTATTCTTGATAAAGAGGGTTCCATGGTTTATTTTGGGTTGGCAAAAGCATGAATATTTAGTTATTTTTCTGCAGAGACAAATCATATTCTTCATATCCTTCGAAGGAAATTCGTGGGCGTCTTTGAAAATCTTTCATTTTGATACTCCAGAGAAGAAATTTTTTTTGCCATGTGTAATGTCAGTGAGCGATGTTACCTTCTTTTGCAATACCTTGAGGGTATAAAGGGCAGGAAATAGTTTAAATTATGGGGTAGGTCTTTTGCATTATTAAAATATTTGAAACTGTCTATATTTGGAAACTCTCTGACGTGGGAAATGCATTGAGACCAGGAACAGTCCACATGAACTAGTAAGTAGGGGCATCCTGTAGCTCCTTTCAAGCTGTTGAATTCCTTGCTTCCTTTTTGAAGTTGATTTTCACGAATTCACTTTGAATAAATGGTTGAAAAATCTAAGAACTGGGCATTAATTGGGTAAAAGATTCCTAAAATGATAAGTGACAAATAAACCAGCAGAAGAATAACATTTCATAGAAAGCAGGAAAAAAAATTTTATTATAGTAATAAATAATAATAATTATAAATATATATAATAGAATTTTAACTTTAGTTTTGAAAAGAAAACCCAACATTTTTTAGATGCTTTTCAAAAAAGTGAACTTGTGTCTTTCTGTGATGGAAATAGGGCTCTGGAACTCAAAATTTTTGACTCTTTTCTGTGGCTCTTGGTCTTCTAAGGCTGTCATAATCCTTTTTTGTAATGATCCTTGTCTACTCCTTTGACGATCCTACAGTACGGTATGGCAAAATTCCTTATAATTATTGCTAAGCTGAAACTGTATCAGATATGCTGTTAGGGAGGGGAACCATAAGTCTAAAATTAGAGAGAGTTCAGCAGAATGCAATCCTATTGCTCTGTAGACAACATGAGTTGTTTTTTCACCCAAGATTCACTATTTTCTTTCTGGCCTACTCTCTGTTTCATTTCAGCCACACTGAATTTAGCAGTTGACGAAGTAGGCACTCATTTATTTATTTCACTGTATTTAAAATGCTAGGCGACACTATCAAATGTTCTTCATTTCAATGTCTTTTTTTTCTGTTTGTGAATGTCACACTGTGTTGTACAAACACAGCAGGGATGAAAGCTAACACAAATGCATATTTGTGTCTACAGCATAAAAAAAATGTGTATTTATAGATGAACACACCAGTTCAAATCTTTCGTTGTAAAAAATAAATTAAACAGCCATTTGTCGTATTAGTATCTAGAGATTAAATATTTGGTAGTCAATAGAACTGATCAGAAATTGGGGGGAATATTGGCAAGGGGAAATATTTTTAAAGACATTTTGTGTATATAAACACACACACACAGACACTCACATTAAAAAGACACTAGACCTGTTTTTCACACTGAACTGTTGCTCAAATGAATCACTCACAGCTTTGTATTAGTTAGGCTGAATAAGACAAATAGTCTAGAAGACTGGTTCAACAAAGATTAACTCGTTTATTGATTAGATGTACAAAACCATTTCCAATCAATAATATAAGTATGAGTGGTTTTTTGTTTTTTTTTTTTTGCTGTAGCACATCACACAAAAAAGCTGAGAATATGATTTTGGAAATTGGTATTTATACCTTAACTCAACTTGTTTTGGAGAGATAGTCATGCAGAATTACCTAATCTCTATCTTTTAAACTCAAATGCAGAAGTATAAAAGCATACCAGACATGCAACAGTTCTTTGTTTTGTTTCCATCTAACATTCTTGAAAGAAGAAAAATGACAAGTGCAGTATACACAGAAATTATAGGTCTCATGCAGGAGAATAACCCTTACTCAGGATTTCACTGAACTAAAAGTTCAGGAAAAAATGTAGTTATGACCTTGCAATAAATAATGAATGTTTATAGAGGTTTGACCAATTCCTTAGTGTAAAAAAGTTCTATTCTGATAGGCATAAAAAATAAAATAGAGCTCTGAAATAGCAAAATATGTCAAAAACTGAAGGGAATGAAAACTGGCAAGAAAGCCTTTTCAAATCACTGAGAAAACACCAGTAGCTGGTTTTACTGCATAATGAGTCAGCAGTTATTCAGAGGTGAGATTTAACTTCTTTATATTTGCTGGTAGTACATCATTTGTATAAGGATATCTTTCTTTGTTTAAGAAAATATCTGTAGTAGCATTTTCTCTCTGTACCCTCTGGGACTGTTGAAAGTCTTACATGGACATAGTGCACTGCAATTTTCCTGTTGTTTTAACTTTACCCTTACTTGTTACCTAACATATAAATACCCAGAGCTCACGCACATTTTTACTAACAGCTTGCAAGTGATTTGGATTTATAAATAAAAGCATCTCATACTGTTTTACATGTCCGAAGGTATTCAAGACTTCCACAGGAGCCGGCAGATAAGACATAGGATCTGCAAGAAATCAGTGCTCTTCTGGAATGCAACTGAGGGCCAGACGTAGTAACATAGAGTATCTAAAAAAACCTCCTTTCTTTTGGTGGTTGAATATTACCTTGTTAGTGATATTTATTAAAAATAGCAGGAACTGTATAGATGTTTGTTCTCTTCTGTTTATTTTATTTACTATGTCATCATCGTAGCACATACTACTGTGTTCATTTTTACTTTAATAAGTCTTCCTTTTACTGAAGCTTTTTTCATCCCTTTGCAATCCATAAAAAATAACTGCTTTGAGAACAATTACTAAAGCCTGATTATAACTTCAGTGAGTTTGTGTTACATTGTAACACAATAATGTTACAATGTAACACAATAATGTGTTACATTATTGCCATAATATTTTTTTAGAAAATATGTAAAGATTTTAGACCAAATTTTGATCAGTTACTGGCATAAGTCTGAAGTAAAATCAGTGCACTTGAAATGAAGAGCTGAGCATTGGATTAACACTATTGATTGCTTTTAAAAGATTTCTTGCAATTCTCCTTGGTGAGTTATTCAAGCAAAGTTTATACTTTTATATTAACAATAATGTTCCTTGCATCTTTTTTTCTGATAAAACTTCATTTTCCATGTAAAGTCCTTTGTCTGAACCTTCTTTAACATTTCATTTTGTTGTAGTCCATATCCAGAATACTAAGCTATTTTGCATCTCTTTTTTTTTTTTTTTGTTTTGTTTTTTTTTCATTTTGAGGAACAGAGGAAGGGAGGAAGATGGCCAAAATCAGTCTTTTTGGTATACCTCTTCTTTTGCAAGCATAAGTGCATGGCAGGTGAGATTTTCCAGTGTAAATGTAGTAGATTTAGTACTTAATTATGGTCTTTGAAATTTAGGATGCTTGCGACTTATTTTTCCATATATCTCAAGAGACTTAATTTTCTCTATTTTTTGCTTGTTTCCAAAGGATTTTCTTTGGTAGCTGCTTTGGCACAATTCCCATTTTATTCATTATCTAGGAAAGCCTATTATAACATTTTTTTATAAAAATGTATGAAAAATATTCTTTCTTTTCTGTTGTCTATTTACACATTCTTGAACTTATTATAACCCAACTTCTCACAAAAGTGAGAAAACAGACATTTAAGTCTATGCTTCTGGAACTCTTCATTGGAACTATTTTCAGAAAGTTTGGCTTAACATTGAAGGGCATATGAAATCATGATCATACTTTGCTAGGGAGGGAAACACCACACACTCAATTTTTGCTTTAATAATGATTCTTTGTGAAAAATGAACATGTATGGGGAAACTGCTTCTCAATAAGCAACAACTTAATTTTGGATTACACTTGGAATTTATTTGTATTACAACTCTCAGGAGTAGAAATTGATAGATTTGCTGGGAACTACAAACTTATGTCACTGCGTAGATTGACAGAGGTAAAGCAACTTAGAAAATTGTTTATAGTGAGTCCATGAATAAAAAAAGAAATCCCAGATCTCTGTTTACTCTCAGTAACTTTATTCCTCCTGTTTAATGAATCATTTTGCACATTTCAGTTTCCATGGGTGTTTTCACTGTTCATAAGTACCTCTGAAAAATGAAGCTTTGTTAACCAGCAGGTTATTTTTGAATAATTTTCTATCATTCATATCGTTGCTTATATTTTATTTCATTGGACACTGATATACCATCCAATATATTTTTGTTTCCTGTTACAATATTAAGGAGACTTTTTTTTTTTAAAATACTTATTTGATTCTATTAAATTTGGGATAAATGAGTATTGATGCCTAAGTATATATAAACACCAAGATTTACAAATGCTTCCACGATCCTACAATTGTTGTCATGTTTAAAACAACCTTATCTTTATGTGTATAGCTTTGTTGGTAAGAAACAAAAAGTGGAAGCTAGGAGACCTGGTTTTAGGTTCGTGTTCTGTCACAGATCTCCTGTATGTTCCTTAATGACAAAACACAGCTACAGATCAACTTAAGCAGAAAGAAATGTAATGGAAAGATCAGGGCGTATTGCTATGTCTCAAGACACATCAGTTATATTTCAGGCTTCAGTTTGATCCAGAAATAAATGGAAACTTTTCCATATGAATTCAGAAGTGGTGAAACACAAAAACCACATCACTGACATGTGACCGCAAGCTATGAACACTTGGCACGCCTTTACCACATCATTTGGAAGAGTCTGCTAGACTCTTCAGGACACATTTTGACCATCTCTTTCTCTCTCTTTTTTTTTCCTTTTTTTTTTTTTTTCTTTCTGATTGGAGGAGCGGCTGTGTTGATCAGGGCATAAAGTAGTTGCAAAGTACTATTTGAATAGAACTGGCAAGAAAATGAGGTTGGGTTTTTTTGTTATGTAATATAGGGATATTTTCTGTGACATCCTCAATTTTCCACTAACAATAAAGGTAAAAAAACCCTGAGGAAACAGGCTTTTCCAACGAAAAGCTGATGGCTGGTTCAGGGAGACACAGTCCATATCCAGTTTCGAACTACTTATTATAGTAAGTAGTCCTATCCATAACTTCCAAGCTGTCCCACTTTGAGTCACAGACACAGAAGGAGATGAGTTTTAATCTCCATATTCCTCCAGTGCTTGGATCATGCAGGAACTGCTGGTGACCCGGTACAGCAGCACAAATTCTGTCTTCATGTTAAGTAAAAGCTACAGGCTGCATGAAATCAGGAGCCTTACATAAACAGCTAGTATTTCAGGGTGAAGAATCTTATCAAAGAATCAAAACAGTAGGGAGGGCAAGAAATATCAGTGCCTATTACATCAGGAGCTTCCTACAGAGATTCAGCTTTTGTCTCATGAAAAGTGGGATTTGCCTAGTTCCCAAGCAGTTTCAAGGAGGTAGGTACCTCTCTTTGCAAAACCAAGGACTGTGTCCTTCACTGCGATGCTGAGGTGACATGTTTGGAGTCCAGTGTTAGAAGGAAGGAACAAAGAGCTATTTGTTTTTGTATGCTTCTTATAGACATTCTCATAAATAAATATATAAATGAAAACTCTCCAGAATTAGTATAGACTAAGAAAGCTCTGTGGAGGTTGCTAGGCAGCCGAGGCCAAAGGAAAAGAAAGCAGGCATGTCTTTGAAAAACAAAATCAGTGACTTATGGGTTATCTGGAGTCACCATTTATTCAATTGTCTTTTGTCATCAACAAGAGAAAGTAGAATTTATTTTTCTTTAGTAAATGAGCAATGTTTTTAAAAGATCTGAAATATAAGTTATTTTATATCTCATTCCTATCAGTGTTTTCAAGCTATGAAATTATATGTATGTTTATTATTTCTAATGTTTATTTATTCATTGACCTAAACAGGAATCTGGTGCAGCATATCCAGGCTATAACCTGAAAACAATTTGGTAGAGTAATTACTTTTTAAAACTTTTGTCCAATTTTCATTTTTACCACAATGTGCATGTAAGACTCTAAATGAAAGAAGTTTCTAATGCTGGAAGGTATACCTTGCTGTCAAGAAGTATCTGTGTTTCGCTGTCACTAATGATGGGGAAAGACCTAATTTCTGCCACCACACTCTGTGTGATGTATGATGAAGCTACTCATTACAGAAATATAGCAGCAAGACCCCCCCCTTCCCATTACTGCTCAGCATGCAAAAATACAGGCATTTCCAACAGACAAGGTTTTTATATGCAAGATGAAGTGATCATATTATTGACTAATTGCTGCATTTGAAATCTTTGCTTATATTTTGTCTTAAAGTTTTCTTGAAATTACCTGTGCCTTCAGCAGCAGTATTATACATACAAGTACATTGAGGGGATACTATAATCCCACAACTCCCCTCCCTTTTCAGGTAGTGTAATGACAGCTCAATATCATGTTTTAGTATACTTTAGTTATTCTCTCCTAATGTCTTCAAATTGTGTCTCTAGAAGAGTTAATTGCTGCATCACAGTTTTTCAATATTTGTTTCTTCCACAGGGTGGATGCTGTGGGGGGGGTCCAGGCAGCTCTGTGGAACAGCCTCCAATGGGCTAGTAGGATGAGAAGGTCCAAGGGTAGTTTGGGAAACGAGGAGAAACACCAAGTGCCAAGACGGTAAACCTACTGAAAAGGTAAATTCATGCTAGGATATTGTTATACAGACAGCTTTTCAGGCTCTGGGGATATCATGGCTCAAATGCATGGCAGGAAACTGGTACAGAATGGGAGCGCATAGTGTCCGAGCATTTATACAGAGTCCCCTGACATTCTTTCAAGAGCTTCTTAAACTGCACGGAGTTTCAACTCCCTTCCCTATGTGAAAAAGAATTTGGAGGCTGTACCTTATAGGGGGTTTCTTGTCTTCCTGTGGACCTTCTAGAGGATACAAATCACAAGTTTACAGAAAATTTCCAAGAAATTCCTTGTAGGACTTAAAAACTCTTGAAAATGCCAGTTTATCAGTCATATAACAATTTAGCATAATGAAATGTTGTTTCACAGGGAGAGTTAATGGTTTTATTTTTAACTGTACATAATCTTGTTTGGTTGGCTTATTTCAATCTCACCTTCCAGGCTTAACTATTGTGTTTGTGGAGACTCTCTTTCTCCCCTGAAGCCTTAACTATGGATGTTTTTGTTGCTAACATTTCAGAAGTCCAGAAGAATCTGTAAGCTGAAGATCTGTCATCCCTCAGCGTAATTGTAGTGGTTCTTCCTTCATGTTAGGAGGTAGAGTTGAGCCATGAAATACCAGAACAGTATTGGGACAGTTTCTCTACTGTCCCAAAAGCTCAACTATATGGTGTATTTCTGAGCCCAGTTAACTTTCAGTCTATCTATGCTATGCTCACATTTATTGATCCTCAGCTAAAATTAAATTTGCTGAACAAACAGATTTTGTCCACTCATCCTAAACCAATCATTTCCCATGGTACTTTATGAAATATTGGACAGGCTGACTTGCTGCTTTCATTTATTAATGTGCCTTAATGTATGCAGAGTGTAAGAGTATTAACAATGGAAAATCACACTGGTGGAAAAGAAAATGGGATTTTTGATGCAAAGGTTTTCATGAAGATCTATTCCCACATCTCATGAGACATCAAAAAAGCACAAAACATCTTTTAATTAGGATAGCTTTTTACTTTGCTCAGGAGTATAGATGTTTTGGCTGGTTGAGTACAGGGTAAGCTTTCAAATGTCTCTGGGAAGTACCTTCTTTTTTGTTGCTGGTGAGCTCCCTCCAGCTCCCTGGCATTCATTAATTAAAACCATTCAGAGATTCCACTGCTGCAATTCACAAATTGCTTCCATGCTTCACCAGGCTTGGCAGCTGCCAGAAAAAAGGCCAGTCTGCACTCATATAACATTACTGAGCGTTATGTATTTGTATAACCTGTAGCTGTGATAGAGAGTCTAAAGCCTTCCCCTCTGGAAAGAATAGAAACTACTTTATTACCTTGGAGAAATTATAAATGCATTTGTGACAGAAGAAAGGTTTGATACAGGAAAGTGAGAGTAAATGTAGGTCTTGCCTCCTGCATTTATACAAATGGTGATAGTTTTCACTTTATAATCTGCTTTTTAAGATACTTCCACTCAAAGTTGTTGCTAATCAATTCAAAATAGGTTCTCCAGACCTAATTTGGTTTTCTATTATGTAGAGGAAATGAGTTAACAAGGCTTTTTGTTAATGAGGGTCCAGTAGTTTTTACCAAAAAAAAAATTGCACCAAATGGTTTTAGGTCATTTACTGTACACAAAACACAAGAATAGCTTGCTTATGGTTGGAACTGGTCTGAGATCCAGACGATCTGGCATCAGTCCCTAGCTGTGTTTCAGGTGTCTTCTTGGGTGCATTTTTCTACCTATAAAATGGGTAGGCTTTCATGGAAGTTCTGTACTGTTTCTTTGTTGATGCTTTTGTGACAATCTTTTCTCAAAGGGGGGAAAGGATCTTTGCACAAGAGTTATCAGGGCTCATTGAAAGAGCTTTAAAATAGATTTGAGGGGGGAAAGCTATAAACCCAGGCTTGCCGGAGATAAGCCTGGGGGCAGCACACCAATGTTTGAGGGACAGTGTCGTAGCAAGGTCCTTCAGTCTGCTCCATGATGTGCCTAGTACACTTGAGCATATTTGAAATGTCATTACACTAATGTGCACAGCATGAGGAATAAACAAGAAGAGCTAGAAGCTTTGGCCCAGTCCTAGAGCTATGACATCACTGGCATAAGCGAAAACTGGTGGGATGAGTCCTGTGACTGGTGTGCCGAGATGGACAGTTACGGGCTCTTCAGGAAGGATAGGCAGGGCAGGCAAGATGGACGGGTGGCACTATATGTAAGGCAAGGATTGGATTTTACAGTGCTTACAGTTGTCGATGACGTGGTTGAGAGCCTCTGGGTAAGGACGAAGGGATAAGCAGATAAAGGGGATGTTCTTGTGGGAGTCTACTACTGACCACCCAGCCAGGATGATGATACCAATGAATTATTCTACAAGGAATCAAGAGATATCTCTAGATCGACTGCCCTTGTCCTTATGGGTGATTTTAGTTTTCCAGATATCAACTGGGAGTATCATACAGTGGATACAAACAGGTCCAGGAAATTCTGAAGCACACTGAAGATAACTTCTTGGTGTGGGTACTAAGGGAGTCAACCAGGAAAGGTGTCCTCCTAGATTTGTTGTTTGTAAATAGAGGTCGGTGAACTAGTGACTGATGGCTGTCATGGTCACAGTGACTATGAAGTAGTTGAGCTTCAAATCATTGGTGATAGAAGAAAAACTGCCAGCAAAACTTCCACTGTAGATATGGGGAGAACAGACTTCAGGCTGCTGAAGGAACTAGTTATAAGGTACCCTGGAAATCTGCTTTTGAAGATATTGGGGTCCATGGATGCTGGTGACTTTTTAAGAGCAATCTCTTAAGAGTGCAGGAGCAGGCAATTCTGAAGTGTCTGAAGTCAAGCAAGAGGGGCAAAAGGCTGGCTTGGCTGAGCAGGGATTTTGTTCTAGAACTTAGGCGGAAAAGGAAAGTGTATGGACATTGGAAGCAAGGACAAGCAACATGGGAGAGCTACAGAGATGCTCTTTACCACTGCAGGGAGAAATTCATGCAGCCAAAGCTTGATTAGAGTTCAAGCTGGCCAGCACTGTGAAGGACAACAAAAATATATTAATGGCAAAAGGAGGATCAGAAATAATATTGGTCCATTACTTGATGAGGTCAGTCACCTCACAAATAGGGACGTAGACAAAGCAGATATTTAATGCCACATTCACCTCTGTCTTTAAGACCTATGGTGGGATCCCTGGAGCCCTGTGTTAGAAGACCATGACTAGAGAGTTGATAAACTCCCAGCCCACCCTGAACTTGCTGCTCCAGCTGGATGTGCATAAATCTATGGGGCCAGATGGGATTCATCTCAGGGTATTGAAAGATATGGCTGATGTTATTGTGGGACCTCTCTTCGTTATTTGTCAATGGTCTTGGGAGTCTGGAAAGGTCCCAGTTGAGTAGCTGTCAAATGTCGTCCCAATTTTCAAGAAGGGTAAGAAGGAAGACCCTGGTAATTACAGACATGTCAGTCTCACTTCAGTGCCTGGTAAAATTACAGAGAAGGTTCTTCTGGGAGTTACTGAAAAAAACTTGAGAGACAATGCAGTCATTGGTCATAGCCAGCACAAGTTCATGAGGGGAAAGTTCTGTTTAATTAACTTAATTTCCTTTTATGACAAGGTCCCCCATCTAGTTGACCAAGGGAAGCCAGTAGATGTGGTGGGTTTGGATTTTAGCAAAGGTTTTGACACTGTCTCTCCCAGTATCCTTCTGGAGAAAATGTTCAGCATACAGTTAGACAAGTCCATAATACATTGAACAAATGGCTGATGGGTCGGGCTCAAAGAGTTATAGTCGATGGGGTTACATCAGGCTGGTGACCAGTCCCACCCACTGGTGCAGCCCCACCGCAAGTACTGTGTGCAGTTTGGGGTGCCTCAGTATAAGAAGGACATCAAACTATTAGAGTGCGGGCAACCAAGATGGTCAAAGGTTTCGAGGGCAAGACTTATGAGGAGTGGCTGAGGTCACTTTGTTTGTTCAGCTTAGAGAAGAGAAGGCTGAGGGGTGATCTCATGGCAGTCTATGACTTCCTCAAGTCGGGCAGCAGAGGGGGAGGTGATGATCTCTCTCTGGTGACCAGCGACAGAACATGAGGAAATGGAATGAAGCTGCATCAGGGGAAGTTCAGATGGGACATTAGGAAAAGGTTCTTCACTGAGAGGGGGGTGGGTCACTGGAACAGGCTCCCCAGGGAAGTGGTCATGGCACTAAGCCCATCAGAGTTCAAGGAGCATAGAACTATAGAATGGTGTAGGTTGGAAAGGACCTTGAAGATCACCGAGTTCCAACCTCCCTGCCATGGGCAGGGACACCTCCCACTAGACCAGGTTGCCCAAGGCCACGTCAAGCCTGGCCTTGAACACCTCCAGAGATGGGGCCTCAACAACCTCTCTGGGCAACCTGTTCCAAGCCATCTGGACAGTGCTCTTAGTCACATGATTTAGTGTTAGGTAGTCCTGTGAGAAGCAGGGAGTTGGACTCAATGATCCTTGTGGGTCCCTTCCAACTTGAGATAGTCTATGATTCTATGATTCTATGAACCTAACCTCAATGCCATAAAGAAAGGTTTGGATTCCAGGCTTTATACGGGGAAAAGAAGTTACAACCCTTCAGGGCAAATATGGAAAGAAACTGAAATTAGATGAGATGACATTATGATATCTTCATCTGCAACGTACTAAATAAAGTTTGAACTTCTCCACCCCTACACTTAATGAGAAACAGGAAGCATAATGGATTGATGTTTTAGTCTCTGATTCACTGCTTAAATTATGTTTCATGTGAACTATTGTTGGAAATGCCATTTTGACTGCAGGAAAGGGAAGATAAGAATGCTGTTTTAATATAACTTGAAATCTTGATGGTAAAAGGTAATTTATATTTTCAGTAAGAAGCTTTCATCTTCATTGGAGTCTAATGATATTGATCTGATATCAGTACTAAGTATATATTCTTGAATTCTGACCAGATTCTGCTTCTGGTGGGAACCACAAATGTTTCACATTCTTCACAGAATCACAGAATCACATAAAGGTAAATCTTCAGCAAATGTACTCTCTTTCTGCTCATTTCTTTGGGTGGTCAGTTTACAAGTGGCTGCATTTTGCTGTTCTGTGTGATAAGTACTTTTTTAGTCTGTTTTAAGATGAAAGCTTCCGAATTTTATATTTGTGTCAATCACTGTGCCATTTCAAGAGCATTAATAGTAAAGTCATAGTAGTCAATGCTGGGTTTGGTTTTGTTTATCCTTTTCTAACAGCTAAGAAACCAGTTGTGTTACATGATTAATGGAAAAGTTCAAACCTTTCAAATTAAGTGAAGTGCATACAGCTTCAGAATAAATTATATTCTTAAACATAATGAATATCTCCATTTGAGAATGAGGCAGGTCCCAGAGTTTGGAATGGAACAGAAGACATCAGATATTCAAATCAAATGAGAAGTTCTTTTTACCTAATAACAATTCACATTGCCATGTTTAGAACAAAGCTTGTATTTTGAATGGCTGTAGATACTGACCTGTATATGCACAACTAGCTCTACACAGCTCGTGATTGATAAGACTAGTCACATAACACATGCATGCAAAAAACGTGTAGGCAGTGCCCATTGCTAGCAGGCAAAGAGAATGCTCAACTGAGTAATTTTTTTCTGTTCTTTATATCTGTAAATGAAAACTGGGAAGCTTCTGTTCAGTCTTTTTTTTTTTTTTTTCCCCCTTCCACCAGGAGACCTCTAGGCTTTTATCTTAGAAGAAAGAACCCTTAGACAGAACCAAAGTCAATAACCCTCAAGAGGCAAATGAAAACAGGAGAACTTAGCAGCATTTCCTTCAATATTTCACAGAATCACAGAATAGCAGGGGTTGGAAGGGACCTTCAGGCATCATCTAGTCCCACCCCTCTGCTAACACAGGTTCACCTACAGCAGGATCGTGTCCAGGCAGGTTTTGAATATCTCCAGAGAAGGTGACTCCACAACCTCTCTGGGCAGCCTGTTACAGTGCTCTGCCACCCTCAAAGGAAAGAAGTTTTTCCTCAAGTTCAGATGGAACTTCCTGTGTTCCATTTTGTCCCCCTTGCCTCTTGTCCTGTCACTGGGCACCACTGAAAAGAGTCTGGCCCCATCCTCTTGACACCTGCCCTTTAGATATTTATAAGTGTAGATAAGATCCCCTCTGTCCTGTCTTCTCCAGGCTAAACAGACCCAAGTCTCTCAGCCTCTCATGAGAGAGATGCTCCAGTGCCCTGATTATCTTCATAGCCCTCTGCTGGACTCTCTCCAGTAGTCCCCTGCCTTTCTTAAACTGGGGAGCCCAGAACTGGACACAGTACTCCATATGTGGCCTCACCAGGGCAGAGTAGAGGGGAGGATGATATCCCTCGACCTGCTGGCCACCTTCTTTTTAATGTACCCTATGAGACCATTGGCTTTCTTGGCCACGAGAGTACATTGCTGGCTCATGGTCAACTTGCTGTCCACCAGGACTCCCAGGTCCCTCTCTGCAAAGCTGCTTTCCAGCAGATCAACCCCTAACTTGTACTAGTGCATGGAGTTATTCCTTCCTAGGGAGAGAGATAGTCTTTCACAAGACTAAAGACTGTGACATGACAAGAACAGACCATTTGACCTCTGAAATGATCTGAGAAATAAAGTATGAAAGAAAAGAGTTACCAGGTAGCCTTCACCTGCATTACTCAATGCCATATATATTACTCTCTCCACAGCTGGTAACACTGCATATAATAAATTTGGTATGTTTTGTGGAGAAAAGTGCTGTATTCTTTTTGCTTAAATTTACCATGTGAAATTCCTCCTTCATTAAATACTGGCCCATTTAGTGTGTCAGGATGCCAACGATTCAGTGTCTCAATTTACTTCTTTCTTTTCTTCCTCTCTCTAGGGTTTGTTTTTGTTGATCTTTCACTTTTGTTTTCTATTGTTATTTCTCCATTATTATTTAATTTCTTAACAATTATGCTTCTCTTCCTGATTTCCCATTTCATTCGTTGAGTTCTGTTACGATATGTGGCAGAAAACTGGTCATCTGGCACTGAAGGAGAACAGTTTGAGGTATTTACTCTTTGTAAAACTGAATGTTCAGGCACCTTCCTCAGAACGTTCAGGATCCCGTCCTGTGATTTTTAACACTAACTTTAGTGGAATTTTTGCTTTCACTACATTACAATAAAACTGATGGTAGAAAAGTTGATTGGAATACCAGATAGCAAATTTCGTTCCTTAATTTCCTGGACATCTTGGGGAACTGCAAAGGGTTATCTATTGATTTGGCAACATATAATTGATAGATAACAAAAATTAGTCTCCAAACTACTTTAAACCTCATCTGACAAAATAAACCATGTTAAAGGATGGTAAAGAGGAAGGAGAGAATTTACTCTCAGATGCACCAAGCAGATCACTTTTTATTGATGTGACATTTGTACCTGTTGTACAAATGAGGTGAGGTCTCTGTGAGAAGTGGTTAATATACCAGAGATCAGATGCATAGCAGCTTTTACTTATATCCAATATCTGGTATAATATTTAACATGAAGATATTGAAATCTGTAACAAAACCTGAAGATTACCAAATGAACAGCCTGGATTAAGCAATGTGATTGTTAAAAAAAGCAAAGTGAAAACAAATTGCATTCATAAGGTGTCTGACTGCAACTAGAACTCGCCTGGACATTTAAAGTAGCTGGAGATGGAAGTTATTGTTGTGGAGCCTCATGACGTGGGGGGAAGGGGCAGAATTCATGACTATGTGGCCTTTGAGCAAGAGCACACTGAAAGAAATTTATATGAGGGATGTAAATGGAACATATTTGTAAGCATAGATTAGAACAATATTTTATGGAGTTTGTTTTTTACTTTTTCCTTGCAGTGCTCTGTTTGCTTGCACTATGTAAAACCTTAATCACAAGTTTTGTTAGGTATAGCTATCTTTTTTTTATTTTTAAGCCTGTCTTGTGTTGGGGAGCAAGATGTATCACAGTGAAACAGTAGGACTGTCTACATTGCTAGAGGTAAAAAGTCAGAAGAATATGTATGCAGGTAGTGGAAAAGGAACTGCACCTTCAGACACAGGTGCTGAGAGTGCTTCCTATTGCTCCATTAAGCATCAATACAGGGACTGTGGCTGCCTTTGGGAAGGAATTCCCTCTGGCAGAAGAGTCCTCTGTTCTTCCTGCTTAAAAGCAGATGGCAAAGAGGCAGCTGACATTACCCGGCAGACCTGGATATGCTGTGCCTCTTTAGGCTGAAGATTACTTTAATCCAGTAAATCGTTGTTCATTTCAGTCATACAGATATTTGAACAGACTTAAAGTAAAATAAAAATTATTGTGGGCGTAATCCCTGTATTTTTTCTATAAAGCAAGTGAGCAGTACAAACAATGGTGATTTTATACAACATAAAATGTAGTAGCTAATACAGGTGAACTGAAGCTAAATTATGAATATATTTCTAATATATTAAAGCATTGTTTTATATTGGCCAAGTAGGCTATTATATACCTTCATAATATTATTTCCAATAGTTTTCTAACATTGTTATATTATGGCAGTGCCTATGATAGTTTATGAAAAGAGCTATATGAGCACAAAATAAAAGAGGGCTCTCCATCGTTCAGATGCCACAATGAGGGAAGCAATATCTTTATTTAATCCTGTTGATTTATAGCTATGACTTTTTTCTTTTTTTTTTTTGTTTTACTGGGCTGATTACAAGAGTATTTGACCACTTCACAGTCATTAACTCCTTTAAATGCATGAAGTAACAAGAGATGTCTCTCTGAACACAGTGAGCCTCTGATCAATACTTAAAAATACAGTACTTCATAACAAACATAGCAGCACACTGGCTAATGAATTAAATAACCGAGCAGGACAAAAGTGCTCAACTTCTGAATATTGCACTCAGAAATGGGTCTCTTTAGCAGGTCTTCATGTTTAGAAGCAGTAGATTCTGAAAGTGAGTAGGTCATTTGTTTATCTTTGCACCTCCTGTTGTTTGATCGTTACTCCAATTTTACAAAGAAGCTGAGGCAGAAGATGAACCATTAATAAGGTTAGGAGTTAGAACCTCTTTCCTACTGTCTTTGATCTGGAAATCTGAGCCTTTTTCCCCACAGAAAGCACCTCTTAGTCTATTTAAATTCATTATCACATATCTTTATAGCTCTTTGAGGATCCAAGATACTACAATTGAAAATCATCATAACATTTCTAAACAGAGAAAAGCTGCTTTAGTCATGGGAGTTAAATATAGAGAGGTAGTGATGGTCCTCTCTTCAGTGCTGTACACTTTCTTAAAGATAAAGCAGCACTTTTTGTAGCAAGGGGTTATTAGCTAAACTAGACAATATTGTCCAGTTGCACAAGTGTCCCTATTTGGTTTTGCCAGGAATACTAAAGTTTCAGCAGCACACAGTCTGTATACTTTGAGCTGTAAGCAATAGATCTTCCCATTTCTTCTGTCCTGGACACTTCTAAGTATATATTAAGCATTGCAACTGGTTGCTGAGTTCCACAATAACGGGTAAATTTGGCAAACATCCACTAGTGACAGATCTGAGAGCTACCATAATCCATTTATTTACTGCAGCTAAAAGTTAAATTTAAAATTACTAGCATGAAAAAGAAGTGTTCTTTTAGTAGAAATCGTAATTTGATACTGAGTTGGTGGTCATTTAAAAAGGGAGTTTCAAAAAGAAAAAAAGAGTTATGGTCCGAAAAGAAAAAAGTGAAAAATGAGGCTTGCACACCAAATTGGATTGATCTGTGTTAGCTATAACAAAGTCAAGCTGCGTATAAACTTTATGTATCCTGCGTGGTTACAGAGCAAAATCAATGATTATTTACTTACTTAAATCAAAATTCTAATTAACATGATTAGCAGCAAAAAATTATAAAGTGTACGTTGGGTTCAGGAATTTGTGTCAAAGTAATGACACCATTGTTGTAACTGCCATACCTTACTATGTCAGAGTCAGGTGATCAGGCAGTGCTAGCAAAAGAACCTCTTGAATATTAATCCAAGATCAAATAACAGCTTGCACCTTTCTTTAACTCCATGTTTGGGAAACTTGTCTTCCTCACTCTTTTGTTCTGTAGTAGCCACAGGCTTTTTTTCTTCTAATGGTTCTGTTTCAGACAGAATGCCACCAGAAATGTTTTTCTAATGACCTTTCCACTGGCCCAGTTAACCAGCTGATGAAATTCAAATAACAGCTGAAGATTGCTAACAAAATCTGAATAACCCAGTCATACAGCCATTTACAATAGTTGCATTTTTTCTTTTTATATTCTATTTCTCTTTGATTAAACCCACAATATGAATAATGTTTCAGAAGGTGAAAAGTGAAATCTGATTTTCATGGGATTTAATCTGATATGTGGGAAGTGTAAACCTAATCTTCTATTTAGGAGTGCTTTGCTTGAACTTACTGGCATGTGTTTGCAATTCCAGTTTACTGAACGTGTTCTTCAAATTCCTTCATTTATGGATGTGGTGAAGGAGGAATATTAGACATTTTTTATCATACTTGCCAAAGTTTTAGATTTGCCTGAGGCAAGTGTGAACAAAGAATTTCCTGTAGGAGAGTATATTGTGGAATTCAGTGAGCATTTCAGAGTTAAAACTGTAAGCTATGCTATCTGCAGAATGAAATAACAGGGAGTCTTTATTCCATCATGCTTAGTAATGACTTCCTGAAAAAAGATACAGTATTCTAGGTTCTTATAGGGTATCACATTATTCATTCCTCTATTTTCAAGTTAGGCACACACAAGAAATATTGACATAAGTAGCTATAATCAAGGAACATGTAAAAACTAATGAAATGAGAAAATTTTCTTAACATCTTCATAATGAAGGATATTGCCTCCAATTTTAGTCTCAGAAGCAGATTTTGGTATGTTTTTCAGTCATTTATTACTCCTGATCTCTGGAGTCATCATGGAACAAACAAGAGAAATAGGGAAAAAAAGGACATTTTCTGAAAACAAACTGCTTTTGTAAATGTAGACTGATCTGAAACCTCTTAATTTTTATAGAAAGGTGCTCTCTGACTTTCAAGAGAGGTGCTGGAGCTTTGCCTTAGTAATAGGTTGTCTGTCCATTGAGCTACCTAAGGATATATATACTTGAATTTTGGTTTCTCTTGTTTTCACACTAGCTTAGACAGAAACTTCTTTAGTGTTGATTAAATTGTGTGTATGTATTTTGATGATTTACACATTACTACATCTAAAACATAAACTTCAGAAGTGTTGGAAATAACTGAAATGAAAGACAGGAAGGACTGACTTAGAACGCAGAACAGCTATTTGTTGGCTATAATAGTTAGGTTTTATTTGGAAAAAAAGGGTCAATTACTTCAGTTCAGAGGGGGGTTGATGTATGGTGCTCGGAATCATGCCTGCCACAGTGTCATACAAAGAATGCCACAGTTATCTCCAGTGCCCTGCAGACAAAAAGGACAAATTTTATTATACACCACGTTCTCCACTTTTAAGAGGCTCTGCATTCCCTAGTCATGTTCATGCATGTAAGAAATTATGCTGAACAGGATATGTACACAACTGTGTCGACCCTTATACTTCTCTATACATATATATATTGACTATAATGAGTAGTAAAATGAAACGGAATTTGTGAGGGCTGTAGAATTTATAAATGGTAAATTAATTTGGAACTTCTTAGCTTTATGATTTTATTCATATTTTAATCATATTTTTAATGATTTTTACTGTTACTCCTATGACAATTGTAATAGAAGTGTGCACACACAATCCATTAACTACTTTTTACTTTCTTCATTTTCTTAGACAAGCCTCACTGAAATAGAGGTTTCCCATATTTCTTCACCTCCTCCTTTTCCCTTCTTCAAAATGAATGTAGTTCATAAGGATTGCTGTGGTAGAAAATCTTTTTTATTTCCAGTAAAATATGCTAGGGATAGAATGGTTATACTGTATACATCTGTATACATCTACATAAACATTATGATGCTATCTTCAAGTGCACGATCATGTTTTAGTCATTCCCTTACATTCACCATCCATTGAGACCTCACCTCATTCATTGCACAGGATGACTTAAAAAAGGAACTGCAGACAAAGAAAGTCTGGGATGTTTTTTGAATGCTTGTCTTTGCAACTGAAAGAACTTACTATCTTTTTTTTTTTTTTTTTTTTTGAGAATAATGTGTTTTAGATGTAATACATATAGAACTTTTTTTTTCCTGCTATTATTAGGAAGTTTAAACTCTGTCAGTGAGTACTCAGAACTCCCAGTAAAAACAGCTGGAGATCTGTACACGGAGGGGAAGCGGACTATAGAGTTGAGCTCAGCAGTGCGTCTGAGAAATAAGAATGCTTCCCTAGACCTTTCTTTTTCCTCTGGCAGTAGGTAGTATAAAAAAGAGGGATGTTAGGGACTACATACTCCAGATGCCATGACTTGTGCTGCCATTTGCATATTTTAAATTCCTTCAGTTTCTTTCCAAAAGAAGCGGGTATGCATTTGTAATATGACTTTCAGTGGTTTGTTTTAACTTGGTATTGTTTATATAGATTAAAAGGAGAATTGATTAACTTTCCAATTTTTTTCCTCTGAAGAGATGTTTTTGGCCTCCTTTGATGTACACTTACTCTCCTCCTTTTTCATTTAATCAATACTACTGTATTCACTTGGTCTTGTAGTTCTGTCCTTGCAAGCTTCAACAGCCTCATCATATTTGGTTCTGCTAAAGACCTCATGGGAAACACTGAAAAACATTTTTCTTGGAAACAATTCTGCCAACGTCTCATTGATTTCATTTGCATCAAATCATGATTTTTTTGTTTCTCTTGTTGCTGACTCACCCTGTCCTTCTCTACCCCAGATACACACAGTGGTTTCCTGACACCCTCTGTCATTCTGTCTTCCAGATTGGTGTTCTACTTAGTAATTAGTCCTTGTCCTTGTGTCCCTAGCTCTATTCCCACTCTGTCCTGAGGCAGTGATTCAGTAGCTCATTCTGCTTAAGTGTATTCTGTCCCTTTTGTTTGCCCTTACAACTGTTTATGGAGTTGCATGATGAAACAGATAGATTACTGATCTATTTTAAAAACACTCTGCCTTTACAGGGAGGCTTGTCATTAAGCTGGGAGTTATAATCTGGTTCCCTAGAGGTCTGTGCGGTGAGTGAAATTACACCAGCACAACCTATCGTGCATGTTCAGGGGATGGAAACATGGCTGGGGACACAGGAGGCAGGACCTTCCTGAGATAGACATAGTTGCCAAAAGAAACGGCTGTGGCACAACGGTGTATTTTCCTTGTCATGTCTCCCCAGTTCTTTTACTTTAATGATTACATTTAGCCAACTTTCTGAAAGTTAAAGGCCCTTTCAGCTCATCTGTTTGTGAGTGATCTCTGCCAGTCAGTATTAACCAGTCCTTCTAGGACAGGAGAGTGAAAAACAACTGTGCTTATTGACTTCCTCATTTTGAAGGAGCTGAACTGTTTCCAGCAATTAAAGGTAATTTGAAGTTTTCTGGGAAGTGTAAAAATCGGAGTTAATAATAGTCCCTCTTATTTCCCAGCCCTGCAGGGATTGAGCTGTTGCGCACTGACCGCTCTCTTTTTTAACCTTTGCATGACCTGCAAAAGATTTATGACCCACAGTTAGAGAAAACAGTACTAATCTAGTGCCCTTCCTGGTCTCAGATGCCACCTTTCTGTGAAAAAAATGTGTCATATGCTCTTCTCTTATGACTCTTCACTTTGGAACACCGTAATTCTTAGGAGAAATGCAACATGCAGTATTGATGTTACTGGGAGATTTATGGCAGGAATGGGAAGCCATGCATAAAGCTTGGTAAGCAGTTCAAGTAAACTAGGCACAAGAAAACAGTAGATGGAAGCCCAGGATGTAAGATCTGATTGGACAGAACCTCAGGTCCAACGGATGACAGGGGATGATATAAAAATGGCACCTTCTTAACTAGTATTTGCTCTTAGTTGATCTTTGCAGTCTGTTCTACTTTCAGACATATGTGTTTTATAAAATTAAGCTAAACCAGTGTTGCTATAGGAGGAGCTGCTTCTATTCCACTGTAAGCATTATGACTTGTCAGGGATTTTATTTTTGGTGGGGATGATGTAAGGTGCAGAAAGTAAGTTGGGCTGGCTTTCCAATGGAGAGTTTGTGCTCTTGTTACTTACAAGGCATGAGTATTCTTCCCCACCAGTGGACAAACAAGACTGTAGTTTCTTCTCTTATCTTTGGTGTGTTTTTTTTTTATTTGTTTGGGGTTTTTTGTTGTTTTGTTTTGTTTTTACATCTATTACTTACACTGGCCAGCAACAGGAAAGCTTTCTTTCCTTCTCTTGTCTTGCAGTCATACATAGACAAAATTTCTATCTTTATTTTAATAATTCTGCATGTTATCAACAGAATGCCCCTGGTCCTCACTTTGGACCTGTGTTCACTTTTAATACTTTGTTAACCTACCTCAGTGCAATTGCAACACACCAGTAATGACCATTCGATCCAGTGCTGTAGTTTTTGTTGCTAGCACAGTACATCTGCTGCTGTAGAGACTTTTTGCCTTTTGTCTTTACCCCTTGCTGGTTCCATGCTTTTGGCTGTTTAATGGTTACTTTGCTATTGAACTCCACAGGGGAAGATATCCCCAGACATTTTTCTAACCTCATCCAGAGAAATCTGAGAGCTCTTCTCCCTGCGTTCACAGCAGGAGCTTCCAGCTTGCTTTTTATGTTTCAGCTACTACACACACATACTTAGGTTTGACTGCTTTGGTAAAAGCTAACCTAATGAGCTATCACAGAGAGCAGCTAATGGCGGTGCAGCCTCATCCCCTTTCCCTATATAGTTTTTCTTACCTACTTGTGAAGTCTTTCTGCGCTGTGTGATTAATTTTGCTAATCACAGATTTTTAAATTAAGCATTAATTATTACATTTGGCTATTACTCTGAGTATTTGAAATCTGCATGGCCTTGTGCTGTCCATACATTTTTACATCAGTGTACTTAAATATAGTGTTATAAGTTATTAATTGTTAAACAACCACTGAAAATTTACTTCACACACAGGTTATTCTGTAGAATATTATTGTACTGGGGAACAACAGTTCCATCTCATTAAAATCATCTTTTTTCCTCAGACATCACATATTTGGGGAACAGTGGGTCAAACCCACCGAGGGATATAGACCTAAAATGCATGAATTTTTTCTCAGCTCCTCTCTGGAGCTGATCCCAAACTGGCTTCATCTCAAATGTTCTTGGTGCTATCACTTATCACAGTAAATGATTCCCATCAGAAATTCTAAGCTGTTTCCAGTGCTGCAAGATATCCCTCAATATTAGAGTTTGGGCTTGGTATGATGAAATAAAAGGAGGTATATTCACTGATCTTTTTTTACGTTTGTAGCAAGGTAATATTTGATACTCACATAGAATCATAGAATCATGGAATTGTCTAGGTTGGAAAGGACCTTTAAGATCATCAAGTCCAACCATCAACCTAACACTGCCAAAACCACCACTAAACGGTGTCCCTAAGCACCATGTCTACCCGTCTTTTGAATACCTCCAGGGATGGTGACTCCACTGCTTCCCTGGGCAGCCTGTTCCAATGCTTAGCAACCCTTTCTGTGAAGAACTTTTTCCTGATAGCCAATCTAAACCTCCCCTTGTCTAACTTAAGGCCATTTTCTCTTGTCCTATCACTTGTTACTAGGCAGAAGAGGTCGACCGTCACCTCTCTACAACCTCCTTTGAGGTAGCTGTAGAGAGCAATAAGGTCTCCCCAGAGGCTCCTTTTCTCCAAGCTAAACAACCCCATTTCCCTCAGCTGCTCCTCATAAGACTTGTTCTCCAGACCTTTCACCAGCTTCGTTGCCCTTCTCTGGACACGCTCCAGCACCTCAGTGTCTTTCTTGTAGTGACGGCCCCGAAACTGAACACAGTACTTGAGGTGAGGCCTCAACAGTGCGGAGTACAGGGGGACAACCACTTCCCTAGTCCTGCTCACTACACTATTTCTGATACAGGCCAGGATGCTCTTGGCCTTCTTGGCCACCTGGGCACACTGCTGGCTCATGCTCAGCTGGCTGTTGACCAACACCCCCAGGTCCTTATCTGCCAGGCAGCTTTCCAGCCACTCTTCCCCAAGCCTGTAGCGCTGCATGGGGTTGTTATGACGCAAGTGCAGGACTTGGCCTTGTTGAACTTCATACCATTGGCCTCAGCCCATTGATCCAACCTGTCCAGATCCCTCTGTAGAGCTTTCCTACCCTCAAGCAGGTCCACACTCCTGCCTAACTTAGTGTCATCTGCAAACTTACTGAGGGTGCACTCGATCCCCTTGTCCAGGTCATTGATAAAGATATTAAAGAAAACCGGCCTCAATGATGAGCCCTGGGGAGACTGGCTGCCAACCAGATTTAACTCCATTCACCACCACTCTCTAGGCCCAGCCATCCAGCCAGTTTTTTACCCAGCAAAGAGTGCACCCATCCAAGCCATGAGCTGCCAGTTTCTCTAGGAGAACGCTGTGGGAAACTGTGTTGAAGGCTTTGCTGAAGTCCAGGTAAACAACATCCACAGCTTTTCCCTCATCCACCAAGTGAGTCACCTTGTCATAGGAAGAGATCAGGTTTGTCAAGCAGGACCTGCCTTTCATGAACCCATGCTGGCTGGGCCGGTTCACCTGATCATCCTGCATGCACTGCATAATGACACTTAGGATGGTCTGCTCCATAAGCTTCCCTGGCACCGAGGTCAGATTGACAGGCCTATGGTTCCCCAGATCCTCCTTCTGGCCCTTCTTGTGGATGGGTGTCACATTTGCTAACCTCCAATCAGCTGGGACCTCCCCAGTTAGCCAGGACTTCTGATAAATGATATAACTAGGATTTGATATGAGCCATTAAATGGCTGGTTCAGTCATGCAGTATTTGCCTTCACTTGTCTGCAGAACAGGAGGGATTTTTCTTCTCTTATGTTTTACTTCCTGATTTCTTTTGTGTCAGTTTGTTCAGTCACATAATATGTTCAAATAACAAATGAATTTAACAATTATTTTCTGCTATTAGAATCCATATAATGTTGAAGGTGTTCAGGTATAACTTGGAAGGAACAGGAGAAAACCCCAAGAAAATCAGACAGAAAGATCAAACCTCAGACCAAAGCCAACTCCTGCAGGGCATTGTACCACTCCAACACATCCCTCATCTTTGGATGAGAGTTCTTGTGCCATTCCATTAAATAGCTATTTTTTATGAGCCCCAGAGCATTCACAGAAGTTTATTTGTACTACTTCAAGTAATAAGAACATCTGATGATACGAGTAGTCTTATGTTCAGTTTCAAGTTATAAGTCTTTTGGGTGATCAGCACTTTCCAAAATTCAAGCTTCTAGCTTAGCACTGCATTCCATAACTTTTTGTGTCTGAAGGCTCAGATATTTGGCATAATATATATGTAAGAAGAAAAATTGGATGCATTTTGAAACCAATATTGTAGAAAATTATTTTGAAATAATCTTACCATATGCATTTCATTCTCTCTTGCCATAGTGCCTATTACACTCTGAGCTCATAAAACACGTGGATGTGTTCTTAATTGAAAAGCTGATTGGTAGTGCTACTTTATTCATGACTCTCACAGGCAAAGACCTTGCCATGATGGAGCTAGAGCCTCTAAGAGAAAAGATGAGAAAATAAGAGGTGATATTAAAAATACTGTGCTTTACCTTTTTTTCTTTTAGATGAAATAAGAAAAACTAATATTGACTGCTTGATTTTGTATTGGTGGCTTAATGGTAGCCTGCTTTGATGTATGTCTTCAGAAAGTGTAGGGTTCTGAAGAGGAACTATGATGACGGAGACCACAGTTATGTGGACAGTAAACAGCACGTGATCAATGGTGAATATCCAGAATTGAATAGAATGGGAAAGACTGCAAGTATAAGAAAATAAGATAAGCATATATACTGTTTCTTAAAGAGCTTTGTGATAATCTAGGTTTAGACATTTGGAATTTTAAAATTTTAACTGCTTGCTTGCTTAAGTGATATATGCAGTGTGGGAGCTGCAATTATATTGCTGCAAGCATAGCTACAGCAAACATATATGCTGTAGACAAGTATTTAAAGTGACAGTGACACATACAAGAAACCTGACAAGTTGTGAAAATTGCAACTATATCACTTCTTGCATGATATTCTGGGGACTATGTTAAAAGGAAACAGGACTAATCCTAATGAAACATGACCTCTGCACTGTGCCAAACTACTATAAACTGAATCTGACTGGCTGCTGCACTGGTGACATTTTCTAATCCAATTTAATGGATTCCAGCACTTGCCCGGGCAGCTGTTGAAACTTCCTATTGATTGCAACCTATGTCATCTTTTCATCTGCCTGTTTTGCATTTCAATTATCATCTCCACCTCATTTTGCCTCTTCTGATCAGGTGAGTATCTAGCAAATGTCTACTATCAAAATAATCCAAATATTGCATGCAATTCCCTGTAATGATTCTATGCCACCTCCACTTCGCATTAGGCACTTGTCTCAGTTAATAAGTAAATCACAATTCACAGATAAAACTTGTTATTTACTCTCCACGTTTTCCAGTCTTGCTCTGCTCATTGCTCCTCCCTGAGTTTTGATACTTTACTGCACTTTCATTTAAATTTGTGATGGTCAAAATTCCTCCTCCATGCATAGAACATACATTTTTCCTTACTATATTCTTCATAAAAGAAAGTTGAAGCCTCAGCTCTTAGTTTTCAAGAGAACTAAGATGCCCAAGTTTTTCTTTTACCACCATTTTATATTATATACTCTTGGGTATATCACTTAAGCTGTCTGTGCCTAAGTTTAATGGTCTTTAAAATGAATAGCGTAATACTTAATTTACTGGATTATTGTGATCTAATTAATGAATACTTTGAAAAATCCTTTGAATTTCTGATTTGTAAGGTGCTTTATAAATATGTAATAGTCATAGCAATAAATTAATTTAATTTCCTGGGTTTCAGCCCAATATCATATGGATTTGGGACTTCTGTTTTGTTTTATTCTCCCCACACATAATGCTTCATTTTGTGGGCCATAACTAACTTATTTCACATCTCAGTTCTACCTCTAAGTAACAATTGTTTCTTGTGCATACATGTACCAAAGAGAATTTTAAAGATTCATTATTCATATTCCATGTGAACCTCTGGAGTCCTTAATTATAAAATGAACCTTTTGAAAAATGTAGATTATTTTCCTTTCAACCTTGTCTGCAGTTTAGAAGCATGCAGTGAAAATATGCTGTTTACAGGTGGGGCATACTTCCTGGCGTGAGAATCTTAAATGAGCTAAAACATGCAGAAGATTAGTTATTAATACTTTTTGGTACTGTGAAATATTTCGAAGAGGGTACCAAAATCCCAACTTACTTTTTGACCTTAGCTTAGTGCTTCTTAGTGGGGAGAAATAAACTCATACCATACAAATGCTGTATGTGTGCCATTGTCTCTGAAATCTAAATCTAGAGAAACCATGTAACAGTGCAGAATACAAAATTGTGGCAGTAACTACTGAAGAACATTTAAATCCAACTGTAATTGTAGTTTTGGACTGATGTAATCTGATTTTCAATAGGTTCCTGGATTTGAAGACATCAGTCCTGTTCTGCCGAATGTTATAGGTTACTTAAATGTCATAAGTGAAGAATTATCCATTGCCATTTCCTTCCTATACTAAAATACACTCCAGTTTTGTATGTAACAAGAATCTAGCTTCACAATGTAAGTAAATCTCATACGTAAATAAAAACATGGCTGTGTTAAGTGCTTGTAAGATCAGGACCCAGGAATGGCGCCCTCCTCCTGTGTTATAGCAAAATACTCCAGTTTATATATATCTTATTTATACTTTTAGCTTGCCTTAATTTCAAATTATTCCATTAGCAAGATCAGGAGAATGAAGAAGTAGAACAATTTAACAGATGAAGTGGCTTTTCAGAAAATTGCACAAGTTATTGGCATAATTCACTATTTGCCTGGTACCATTCTATCTAATGTAAGATGACTAACTTCATTAAGGCTGAAATATTAGCTGTAGGAGGGGCAGCCAAGTGGGGCTATAGTTCTCTACCTAACTGTTGCTTAATCATTTCTATTTATCAGTCAAGAAAGGATTGTTCCAGAATTAAAGAACATTTACTTATCTATACAAATATAGACATCACGAATTGATGTGAGTTTATGAAACTTAAAGAACAGAAGAGGCAGAAATTTTGTAATATGTGTGAGAACGATACTAACATTATTTGAGTTTAGGGAATAAAATGGGGAAAATACTAATAGACTGTCAGAGAATAACGCTTGTAATACTATAGTAAGAATTACTCTGCATATCTTTCACACTCCTTTACAAATATTGGAACCACAGTGTTTGCAAACTTTAATTAAATCTTCACTTCTCCACTGGGAGTTAACATTTTTAACCCTGCTGTAATGAAAAGCTGTGTTGTAGTATGTCTTTTATAGAATGACAAACTGTCTCCTAATCTTGAAAATGAAAAAAAACCAAACCCAAACAAACCAAAGCCTTTTTTTCTATATTTATATTTAACATGTAGTAGTACCTTAGCCATTTAGATATTTACTTATGTAATCATATTAATCACTTAGATAAGTTTATATCATGATCAAAGTAATCATGAAGTTATAAAGTCTAAAATTTAAGAAACATTTTATAAAAGATGAGAATAAATTTTCAAATCTAACTTTTTATCTGTTACCTATATAGTTTTCACTCACAAATAGCTGCTGGCAGGGTTAATGCAGGTTTATAGTAGGAATATAATTATCTATTTTAGACATGAGGTTGACACCATAGTTTCCTGTTGTTACCTCTGTTGTTGAAAGGATATAAGTGTTATTACAGTTTTGTATATTTTTCTCAGTTTCCTGTAATTTGGGAAGCAAACAATGAAAGAATAAATATGAGACCAATCGACTGAGAGTGTCCAATTACCTTCCCCTCCCTAGAATGAGGCAGGATGGGCTTACTTTTGTCAGGGAAGTTGTGGTTAGGATTCTCTTTCCCCTTGAGTTTTGGCTCATGTGATATGTGGTGTGAGACGTTCTGGTGTACAGAAATTTTTCAGACTCGGCTCAGAAGCTGAGAGATGTTGTTTAATCCAGGCAAGCAGAAATAAAAATCCTATCTACAGGTTCTGAGTGTAAGGTAGGAGTAGTAAGCAAAGTGCAAGCCTCAAATTAGAATTATTTGTATGTTTACTGCGTATAGGGGCACATATCAGGGATGTCACCGAGAGACTACTAAGCCTTGAACAGTCCACTGTTAGCCACTGCTGTTGTTTCACGTGGGCACCAGTGATACAGCCAGGAGCAGCCTGAGGAGTATCAAGAAGGATTACAGAGCCCTGTACAGAGGATTCGTCAATCCTCCCAGTCAAAGGGAAGGGGTTTGAAAGGGCCAGTCGGATCTGGTGAATCAAAAAATGGTTACAGGACTGGTGCCACAGCCAGGGGTTTGGCAACTTAGACCATGGGACTTGCTTTGAGAAACCACATCTACTGGGGGCTGATGGTGTCCATCTGTCAGGGAAGGGGAAGAACATCTTCGGTCAGAGGCTTGCCAAGCTTGTGAAGAGGGCTTTAAACTGCTGGGGGAGGGGAACCTCAATCCATCCCACTGATAGCAGGTTGACAGCAATAAATGCTTGGAGCCTGGAGAAGGATCACAGGTCAGCGGGAGAGCATCTGGAGTGCAGCACAAAGGTATTGCAGCCACTCCAGCCAGTAAGTCAGCTTCATTGGGGGGCCAACTTAATTGCCTCTATGCAAACACACATAGCATGGGGAATAAACAAGAGGAATTAGAGATGCACACATGCCTGCAGGGCTATGACCTTATTTGCATCATGGAGACATGGTGGGATGTCTCCTATGACTGGAGTGTTGGAATGGAAGGACACAGGCTCTTTAGGAAGGACAGGCAGGGGAGAGGGGGAGCATGTTGCCCTCTATGTCAATGACCAGCTGGAGTATATGGAGCTCCTCCTGGGGATGGATAAGGAACAAACCAAGAGTTTATGGGTCAGGATTAAAGGGAGGGCAGGGAGACGTGACATTACAGTAGGGATCTGCTACAGGCCACCTGACCAGGAATGGCTGTAATGTCACGTCTCCCTGCCCTCCCCTTAATCCACCAAGTTAAGTGGATGAGGTCCTCTATAGACAGATTGGGGCAGCACATTTGCAAGACCTGGTCCTCATGGCAGACTTCAGCCACCCTGATATCTGTTGGAGGGACAACACAGCAGGGCACAAGCAATCCAGGAGGTTCCTGGAATGCATGAATGATAACTTCCTTCTCCAAGTGATAGAGGAGCCAACGAGGAGAGGTGCCATGCTGGACCTTGTTCTCACCAACAAGGAGGGGTTGGGTGGGAATGTGAAACTCAAGGGCAGCCTTGGCTGCAGTGACCATGAGATGGTGGGGTTCAAGATTCTTAGAGCAGTGACGAGGGTGCACAGTAAGCTCGCACCCTGGACTTCACGAGAGCAGATTTTGGCCTCTTCAGGGATCTGCTTGGTATAGTACTGTGGGATCAAGGCCTGGAGGGAAGAGGGGCCCAAGAAAGCTGGTTAATATTCAAGGATCACCTCCTCCAAGCCCAGGACTGATGCATCCCAACAAAGAGGAAGTCAGGCAAAAACTCCAGGAGGCATGCATGGATGGACAAGGAAGTCATGGACAAACTCAAACAGAAAAAGGAAACCTACAGAGGGTGGAAGAAAAGTCAAGTAGCCTGGGAGGAATACAGAGATATTGCCTGAGCAGCCAGTGATCAGGTTAGGAAGACAAAAGCCCAGATAGAATTAAATCTGGCCAGGGACATCAAGGGCAACAGGAAAAGTTTCTACAGGTACATCAGTGACTAGAGAAAATGTGGGCCCTCTCTGGAAGGAAACAGGGGACCTGGTTACCTGGATTTGGAGAAAGATGAGGTACTCAATGACTTTTTTTGCTTCAGTCTTCACCAACAAGTGCTCTAGCCGCACCACCCAAGTTGCAGAAGGCAAAGGGAGGGACTGGGAGAATGAACTGCCCAGTGTAGGAGAAGACCAGGTTTGAGACCATTTAAGGAACCTGAACGTGCTCAAGTCCATGGGACCTAATGAGATTCATCCACGGGTCCTGGGGGAACTGGTGAATGAAGTTGCTAAGCCACTATCCATCATATTTCAGAAGTTGTGGCAGTCCGGTAAAGTTCCCACTGACTGGTAAAAGGGAAACATAACCACCATTTTTAAAAAAGGAAAAAAGGAAGACCCAGGGAACTACAGGCCGATCAGTCTCACCTCTGTGACCGGCAAGATCATGGAGCAGATCCTCCTGGAAACTGTGCTAAGGCACATGGAAAATAAGAATGTGATTGGTGACAGACAACATGGCTTCATTAAGAGCAAATAATGCCTGTCAAATTTGGTGGCCTTCTACGCCAGCATTACAGCATTGGTGGATAAGGGAAGAGCAACTGACTTCGTCTACCTGGATTTGTGGAAAGCATTTGACACTGTCCTGCATGACGTCCTTGTCTCTAAATTGGAGACACATGGATTTAATGGGTGGACTGCTCAGTGGATAAGGAATTGGCTGGATGGCTGCACTCAAAGAGTTGCAGTCAACAGCTCAATGTCCCAGTGGAGACCAGTGACGGGTGGCATTCCGTAGGGGACAGAGAATGCATTGAGAGCAGCCCTGAGGAGACGGACTTGGGGATGTTGGTGGATGAGGAGCCAACATGAGCTGGCAATGTGCACTTGCAGCCCAGAAAGCCAACTGCATTCTGTATCACATCAAAAGAAGTGAGGCCATCAGGTCAAGGGAGGTGATTCTGCCCCTCTTCTACACTCTTGTGAGACCACACCTGGAGTACTGCGCCCAGCTCTGGGGCCCCCAACATAAGAAGGACATAGATCTGTGGGAGTGAGTCCAGAGGAGGGCCACAAAGATAATCAGAGGGCTGGAGCACCTCTCCTATGAGGACAGGCTGAGAGAGTTGGGGTTGTTCAGCCTGGTCCAGGGAGACCTTATAGTGGCCTTCCAGTACTTGAAGGGGGCCTGAAGGAAAGATGGGGAGGGGCTCAATCAGGGATTGTAGTTATAGGACAAAGGGTAATAGTTTTAAACTGAAAGAGGGTAGATTTAGATTAGATATGAGGAAGAAATTTTTCACTATGAGGATGGTGAGGCATTGGACCAGGTTGTGGAAGCTCCATCCCTAGAGGCGTTCAAGGCCAGGGGTTTTGAGCAACCTGGTCTCGTGGAAGGTGTCCCTGGCCATGGCAGAGGGATTGGAACTAGATGGTCTTTAAGGTCCCTTCCAACCCAAACCATTCTATGATTCTATGATTTTATGGTCTTTTTTGAAAATCCTAGCCCTGGTTAATTCTGTGAAAGCCCATAGGGATTGAGACACAAGAGATTTTCCATAGCCTGAACCTTGATCTTTTACATTTCTTTCTTCTAATAGCTCTACATTAATCACAAATACTGTACAAAGGATTTTTTAAAATGGAAAAATACTGTGGAAGAGAGAATAGATATTTTAAAAATAGAGAGCATGAGGAAATGTCATGCAAGTGGTAGTTTAATTCCTAAGCCTTTTTGCTCTGTTTTTATTATTCTCTGTAGTTAAATATTAATAGAGTTGGTGCCACTTAAGCAAAGTCATTTGTATCATCTCACTAGCCTATATGGAATTAAGGAAGAATGAACTTCAGCTTTTTAAGTGAGCAGGAGATAACAATGCAGCATGACACGGAAATGATTGAATTTGCCAGCAGTGTTTGTGCAACGCTTGCTAATTTACAAGGGCATTTTCAAGTGATTCAGTAGCTGGGATTCCTTGGGGGCAGTTCACTTGGGCACTGAAACTGAATCAGCGTTTAAATGGTTTTACTTTTAGAGTGGTTTAGAAACATTGTATGTAAATAGATGTTTTCATAATTAATACAGTAACTGCAAATCATGCAAGGATCATTTGCTTTTCAAAAGGAGAGAAAACAGTTTTCTCATTTGGCTGGGCATCTTGCACTGTGTTTGTTAGAACCGTGGAGAAATGTACAATACAGGTTGCTGGATTAAGACGAGACCAATTACTCACAGATCTGGATGAATTCAATCCCTCTTTCGTAGATAATGCATCTGCTGTGGAGGAAATAAAGTGAGCTTGAAGTCAGAGATCTGAATTATTTTCTCTCTCTGCCACTGATGTGCCTGTGCCAAGGCATCCCACCTCTCCCAGCTTCAGTTCCCCTTTGACTAGAAGCAGGGGAGGCAATGACCTCTTTCTGAAGAACACCCAAGTACTTAATTTTCAACACACAATGTGTTATTTCCACCCTATATTTCCACCCTACAGGAGCTCCTATTGTTGTTTTTTTTTTCTTTTGTAACATCTCCAATATGTTTTAAAATATGACTGTTAATGTTTTGCCGCAATGCCAACATTTCAGTAGAGGAGCATAAGGGAGTTTGCTTTGTTCCTGTATTTGTATTCTTTGTGTATTTATAAAGAGGGACAGGCTGCTAGACATTTGCCGTGTTGATGCAATAAATACCTGCGCTCACTTGATTGCGGTAAAATCAAACAAAGCAGGAATTTTGGGGCTGGATGTCTCTTTTTTGTGACAGGAAGGAAGGTGACATTCTGGCAAAGGCATAGAGTGGGAGCAAGAGACAAGTCTTCTATTCCTACTTCCTTGATTTCCAGCATGTTTTTGAAAGTCTAGACAAAGTCAAATGAAGAGTCCTTTTTAATTTTTCTGAGCAATGATTTTTTTTTTTGTAAACTGTTGGCTTCAGTAAAATGCTCAGGCTTCATCATTGCTAGTTGCCACCCTTATGTCTATACTAAGTCTTTTTTTAAAAAAAGCTTTCACGCTTTACATAAAATAATATGTAAATAGCATATTTACAGAGTACTCAGGGATTAAATGTCTTTCTCTTGCAAAAGCTCTGGAAGGAAAGATGTAAAATTTAATTTGAAAAACCTCTAGGGAGATGGAAACCCCGAAATAGCAATCCCTTGTCACTGAAACAAGAAAAAAATGTTTTTGTCTTGGGCTTCTTTCTATGAGCTCTTGAGATTTTCAGCACTGCAAAAGGGGATCCTGGAATGAGCAAAGTTGGCAGTTGCCTAAAGGAGCATGCTGGTGAAGACAGAGAAACAGAGATGCTTCTTCTGTCTCATTTATCTATAGCAAAACATTAGAATGTGAAGCCATTGTTCTTGCTAAAGAAGTAGTTCAGACTTTATGGGATAAAGACTATCGCATGACTCTAAATGTTGCTGCTGTTGCCTATTTTACCTACCCCTCAAATTCCTTGAATTTGCATTGACTGCCATAGTTGTGCAGTAAAGAAAAATTGGCTGAATCTGGGTAAGGCCCCTCAGCTTCTGCCAGTCTTAATACTTTAGAGCTTTATAGATTTACCAGATGAAGTGCCTTCCCCAAATCTGTGTCCCTGACTCCATGCAGTACTCTCTGGAGCTGTGTTAAACTTTTGCAACAACAGGCTAGTTCTGTCTCTGAACTAATGCTTCTTTTTGCTAGGCTTATATTACTTAGAGAAAGGCTTCAAGATTTATTTTCTTTTTAAGTTTTTTTTTACACGTACTTGTTAAGATATGGGGTGAGGTTTTTTTGTTTTGGTTTGGTTTGGGTTTTTTTAACTTTACATGAAGTGACTCAGTTAATTTCCTTGTAAAAATAACTCAAAAGTGAAACTAAAGAACTGCAAGAACTGCTGGGAATTGAGTAGCACTGATGATTAATGGCCTGCTGCCTCTGAAAACTGCAAGTCAGATAGGAAATGTTTTTGATAACATAACTGGAATTTCATATTTTAGTTCATGTACATATAAACACATATGATACTGTACATGCATGGTTTCTTCCTGATGTACACATGAGCTTTCCATGGAAATTTTTGTGGAATGTTGAAATGTTTTCAGTTAAATGAGCTATGTTTTAATTTCTTTTGCTGTAACAGTCTTTGTAGCATATGAAATGACACTGAATTTGACAGGAAACTCAGATCCAGTGGCTAGATATTCTCACAATAGTTGAGATTCAAATCAAAGCATGTTGGTCATGTTTGGGGAGCTGGTAGTAAATATATTGAACTAATCTCAGAAGGAAGTTGGTTTAAAACCAGCTGATGCTTCACATAATGAACAACCTTGTTTGAGAACATAATTAAAGGTAGAATCTCTGAGGTCTGGTTTGACTGCAAAGTCTGTGTAAAAACATAGGCTTTCACTTTTTCTTCCTTCCTATTCTTATCTCCTATTCTATTTGCATTGAGTGAGTTTCATTAGATCTTTACTTTGGAACTTACTTTTATTTAGTTCGAATTTATAAAACCGTATTACCTAATTCAGTTTTCTGTTTAAGAGGCACAGTCTGAGATCCATCCTACTTTGACTTCTGGAAATACTTCCATATGAATTATTACTGGAGATCTCCACTGTACACAGAAAAAATGGCTGCAATTGACATCGCTGACAGAAGGTATTTTCCTCTGTTGGAGGTTATTGCTACATTTCTTACATAGTAATCAGAAGTTTGAAAGCACTCAACCAAGTAGTGCATATGTGGCAAACTGTGTGTAAACAGCATTAATGGCTAATTTCTTCCATTTTGGAGATGCCACTCTATAAAATAAGGGGGAAACCATGCTGGGCTCCAGGGCAATCTACACTGTGGCAATGTACACTTGGTCACTAACCAGCAATGACACCAGGCAGGGCCATGCCTTAGAGTTTTTATCCACATCATTAAACAACTGGAGTTTTGCCCACGAGTTAGAGCAGAAGACTGATGCCAGTGACTTTGGGTCATAGTTGTGCTCCCAATTTATTGCATGGCATTAAACAAATCGTCTTGCATCTGTCCTCACTTTTAAGGTCAATTTTGGGATGGGATTCTTTCAGCATTACCATCATGATTTGGACTTTCAGATGTTACTACAATATATGTAATAACCATAATGAAAAATAATGTAGTTCACCTTTGCATAAGAAACTTGAGTGCAAAGTATATATTATCTTTGATTGAATAGATTAGTCTTGAATTGGTAAGACCAGCCTGCTATTGTTCAGATAGACCTAAGCGTATACTACCTCTGGCTCCAACCCATGTTGTCAATCATAGACTGCTAAATCTGTTCTCAAATGATCTCAGAATCACAGAATTTTCAGAGTTGGAAGAGACCTCTAGAGATCATCTAGTCCAACTCCCCTGCTAAAGCAGGATTGCCTAGAGCACATAACTCAGGACTGCATCCAGGCGGGTCTTGAAAATCTCCAGAGTAGGGGACTCCACAACCTGCCTGGGCAGCCTGTTCCAGTGCTCTGTCACCCTAACCGTAAAGAAGTTTTTCCGTGTGTTGGAACGGAACTTCCTATGTTCCAACTTGTGCCCATTGCCCCTCATCCTGTCACTGGGAACCACCAAGAAGAGTCTGGCTCCATCCTCCTTCAACCCACCCTTTAGATATTTGTAAGCAGTAATAAGGTCTCCCCTCAGCCTTCTCCAGGCTAAAGAGTCCCAGCTCTCTCAGCCTTTCCTCATAAGGGAGATGCTCCAGTCCCTCAGTCATCTTGGTTGCCCTTCGCTGGACTCTCTTCAGCAGTTCCCTGTCCCTCTTGAACTGGGGAGCCCAAAACTGGACACAGTATTCCAGTTGTGGCCTCACCAGGGCAGAGTAGAGGGGGAGAATGACCTCCCTCGACCTACTGGTCACACTCTTCCCTATGCAGCCCAGGATTCCATTGGCCTTTTTGGCAACAAGGGCACATTGCTGGGTCATGGACAATTTACTATCTACCAGGACCCCCAGATCCTTCTCCTCAGAACTACTTCCCAGCAGGTCCACCCCTAACCTGTACTGGTGCCTAGCGTTTTTCCTCCCCAGGTGCAGGACCCTGCATTTGCTTATGTTGAACCTCATTAGGTTCTTCTCTGCCCAGGTCTCCAGCCTGTCCAGGTCATGCTGGATGGCAGCGCGGCCCTCTGGAGAGTCAGCCACCCCTCCCAGTTTGGTATCATCAGCGAACTTGCTGAGGATACACTCTGTCCCCTCATCCAGGTCATTAATGAATATATTAAACAAAATTGGACCAGGTATCGACCCCTGGGGGACAGCTGCTGTCTTTGTCTTAACATTTGAGTATGGAAAATGTTGTATTTATATGGGGAATACAGTAGCTTCACCCCTATCTTCTTTTTTTTTTTAGATGAATCATAGACATTAGCAGATGCGTAGAGATTAGTCAGCTGCTTGTTTGTATTTTCAGAATGGGCCTTAACGAAAAAGATAGTGCTACTGGCTGTAGAGTTAAGAAAGAGCATTAGGCAGTTTCACATATACCTTGTTGCAGTTCATTGCTTTTAAACAATAGAAACAAAAGGGTTTTTTTATTGAACTCTAGAGTTATACCAGATCTATATGTCTGACTTTGACTATGGAACCATAAATAAGACCATTCACTTTGATAATTCAGCACAGATTTTCCATCAGCTTTGTATGTGCTGAGTCAAGACTGTAGGAGCTTCGCAAGCTTGGTAAGAGCAGTCACGTGAAACAGAGCTTATTGCTAAGACACAGGCACTCCCAAGCCATGGTCTTACTTATCCAGGACAACATAAGATACACAGCCAATTCTCTCTGCTATGCTTCTTTGAAAACCTTAGCTTTAATGTAATTAAGTGACATAGTGAGTTCCAGTTGCCTTGATGGTTTGTCTCATGCACCTCGCTGACAGTTTCACTGTGTTTCTGCATTATGTCTCTACTTTGATTAGCCCTAGATACATTTAATTAGCAGGTTGTTTGATCAATTAGATAATGAACCCTAAAGTCACCTTCTTGCTTAGATGCGCTTTGAACAACAATTTTAATCTTAGTGACAGCTCCTGTGGAAAGAAAAGGGGACAAACTAGTGTAATTAAGATATGAGTGCACAAAAATGCCTGTGTGAATCTGCAGCATAAAACTAAAAATACTTTGAACTCTAAAACATAGAAGACAGAGTTCTGTGGATGTAAACTCTGAGGTTTTCAATTGAGTTATCATTTGTTTATATCTAGGTCTATGATGAATAGGAGAAAGATATTTGAAAATATTTGATGTTGAATTGTCTTTGCTACCACTTCATTGAGTTCTCTAGCACCAGAGTTAGGCTACTGCTGAGTGGAAATTTAACGTTGTTTAGTGCCTATGCAGTACTGCTGTAAAATGCTCCTAAGTCTCTAAAGAATAGCAGTAGGTAAAAAACAAGAAAAAAAAACCAACATGACCCCTTACTAGCAAAGACTTACTAGAAAAATTCTGAAACGTTGGGTTGGAAATAAGTGGAAGTTCCCCTTTAGACAATCAGAAATTGCCCCAACCTTGTTGAATTAATGGCACTGGAAACAAGGATGGGTCAAGGTTCATCTTGGCTTGTAAGATTATGAGAAGGCCACATTATGCCATGCAATAAAAATAAATACTAGAAAAAAAGAGAATGTAATATTTTGAGGGGCTGGCTTATCTCACCACCTTTAGGTTTTGCTCTGCTTCTGTATATGTGCTCTGCAATTTCAGCTGTTAGGCAATCCAGAGGATGTTCCTCTTTATTGAATCTTGGGGTATAAATAAAGAATTAGTATTTAATGCAAACCAAGTTGCAGTAGCAATTAACTTCCATTTTTTAATAGCTAATGTCACCAAACTAAGAATTCAAACACTGAGATAATTCCGCTGCTGACATCTAAACTTTGGCCAAATACATAAACAGGGATCAAAGGAAACATTTTTTCAGCTGTTTAAAGTGATTTAGGAGATGGAAACATTGTTTATTATTTTGCTCTATTATTGGGAAACATCTTCACTGACACAACAAATATTTCTGCACTGCTTGAACTAAGAGAGATGTCTTGAGGTGTGGATTTCTTTAGAAAAAAAAAAAAAAAGATACTGGATTTGTTAAAAGGAAATTATTCATGGAACTAGCTGGTACCAACAACATTAAAACATCCCACTTGGTATGCAGATACCAGTCCCGTTAGGACAGGGTTAATAATGCTCTCTTGATTCCACCACCGTCAACATTAAGTATTTAAGAGTTTTGTCTTGAACATTATTCACACTTTGTGGAATGTGTTCTCTGTTTTCTTTCTGTGCTTTAGTCACGCACTTGTTTTCAGATTTAAGTCCCAAATTCATGCAGAAATGCAAAATAAAAAGGTAAACTTCCTCATATCTAACAAAATCAGTTCTCTATTTGTTCTTTCCATTTTCTTCTCATATCCCTGTGCTATCTCATTTTTAATTTCACTAGGAGGTCTCTCACTTAGGAAGACTATTCTTTTGGAAGATCTGATCAACATGTTCCCTATAGTGTGTGATACTGCTAATATTTCTGGTTTCTGAGATCCTTTCTTAACAATAGGAACATAAGAATGGTCTTTCCAAGTTAGACCATGTAGTTCAGTATCTTTTTCCTGTAGTCGCATGGAGTAGATACGTAGGAAGGAATATAGTAAAAGAACAAAAGCATAATAATAACTTATAGATTTAATCTCCAGTATTTTCAGCTTGAGACTTCTTTGGGATGTTATTCTTGTGGTACTCTTGATAGTTTTTCATTCTGTTAGCTTGCCTCCTCAGTTTTTGATGAAAAAAACCCATCTGTTTTTACCATGATGGATTCCTTTCAGCATAAGGATGGTGATACTGGTGCATTATCACCACAGGATTGTCTGTGCTGGTATTCTGTTTTCTGAAGGAATTATATGAACACACCAAAGAGCTAGAGCTGTTCAAATGTTTTGCTTCTTCCCTAGCTAGGTACTCTTCAGTCTCTGACTGTTTTCAGCTCAGATGAATTTCTGAGCCTGAAGTAGATTTATATTTAATAACTCTTCCTAGATTTCTCTTCCAAATACTTGTCCAGCATCCATTTGTTTAAATACATGCTTTCTGAAAAAGTATGTCCTTTTGTGTCCTGATACATTCACTTTATACTTTCTAATGCTTGTGGAGAGAGAAGCAGAAAAACTGGTCAATTCCCATTCATTATTTCTGTATCATGTGTTGTTCTATAGACTTCCAATATTTTGCCCTCCTTTGTTTCTTTTACAGAATTCTAGTTCATTTTGTCATGCCCCATATAGAACCTGTGCTATGTCTTGCATCATATCAGTTCTGTAAACTTTCTTCAGTTCCACTATTTCCTTTCTAAAATGTGACAGTGTTCAAGAAGTAGGAATGTCAAGCATTTAAAGAGGGAATGGCGATGTTTTTGTTTTCTATTCTTTCCCTAATGTTAATGTGCTTTTTTGTCTGCTATAAAATTGCTTTCATAGACTTATCTGTTAGAACTTCACAATCCTCTGCACAGCTTTTTCCTTGCATTATAGAGTGCATTTATCTGCATTATCCTCAACCTCCTGCAGACTATCCCATTCTTCCTATGTGCGCCCATCCCTTTATGGAGTAAAAACAGCCGGATGCTGAAACTCATTACTGCCAAAATAAAAAAAAATATGAACAAAAAATATTAATTGCAGAATGAACTTTACAATTTCCGTGTGACTTAGGAAGTCTGAGATATGTTTCAAGCAAACTGAAGTGAGGAAAAAAAAATTAAGATTCCTGAGCTGCTGAGGAAATTAGTATTCCTTCTTATATAAGCCTTGGTGCAAAGATGGGCAACAAGAAACTCTTGGAGAATCAGCTTAAGCCAGACTTAAAGAGCTTCAAAGGAACGTTCTCCAGGGCCACCAGGTCCCTAACTCTGCAGCAGGCAGAAGGATGGTCTTAGGCATTGTCTCTAAATAGGGCTGACACGCTCTCTGGGCTTCCCACTCCACTGGAAGCCCTGACGAATTTGTCTTATTGCCAAGGATTTTGAGAAAAAAATGATGTCTTGTAAAATTCCTGACCAGTCTTATTATTCAGCCCACTAAGCATAAAATCAAATCTAGGAGGTGGCCATTAACTCTCAAGGAAGCCTGGCTTTTTTTTTTTATTAAAAACAGCAAAAAGCAGTGGATATTTACACATGGACATAGCTGCTTCTGCAGCAAATGCCAGTACAGAAATGTGGCCAGTAGGCATTTCAAAGTACAGAAAGCATCATGACTGACTGCAGGACAGTAATATAATTTGACACTTAAAAATAATATCTCATTATAAAATCATAAGAATTGTCAATAGCAGCACAATGACTCACCGAGGCAGGTAACTCATTATCATGACCTAAATATAAAGGAAGTAGGAATGGCTCTGTTGAAGAAAAAAGATTAAGGCATCCTGAGGGAGGAAAACTACCAGCAGCTAAGTTTGAGGAGGTCTATATAGAAACATTCATATTTTTAAATGCTAAGCTATTTTGATATATTTCATGCAATAATATCATCTAACCACAGAAAAGGCATGAATTTAGGACTCTGCTTTGTGGATAGAGAATCCTGGGAAATATGCCTGCTCACACAGTGTTACTAATAATAACGTAAATTATTTAAGCTGACAGAATTTTTATAGCTAATATATGTGCTCTTTGCACTCTGCACTTTCTTCAGCTTGGACAGTGAATAAACACCAATCAGGTTTTGTTTCTGCAGTTCATGTGCCAACACAATGCTGTTATTTGTGATCATAGCACTGCAGGAAAATGTTAAAATATAAAGAAGAAAAGGTGAAAAGCAGGCAAATCATCTCGGACTTAAATTTTCTGTTGACAGTATGTTCATGTAATAGTCCTTTCTTTAATGGAAAATATAAACATCTAAACAATGCAAAGTTTAAATATGTGTCCAATGGTTTTGATAATCTAATTATTAAAATTGACATCACTCTTCATGGTCTTTCTAATATAAAAAAAAATATTTTTATTTGTATGTAGGAAAAAGCCATATTTTTAAACTGACATCTTAAGCTCTAGAAAAAATTATGAAAACAAGTGATTAAAAAAATGGTTTGCCTTTGTCTGAGCTCAAGAGAAAGGGAATAAGCATATAGAAAAATAATTTTGTCAATCATTTCTATATCTTACTAAATTTTTGAATGCTTAAATCCTCTTTAAATGCACCATCAATGAAATACAACTTTAAAATAAATTTTGAGCATGCTGTGTTCAGGCACTTGAGCTTGCATTCTAAGGGTTAACTTTCTTTAGAACAATTAATAGAATAGCATTTGGCAGCTGGGCACTGATTTTAATGAAATCACCCAACTAGGGTAAGTGTAGATTTACAGAAGTGCTAGGTAACTTAGAAAATATAAAGCTGGACTTTGACAGCTGTGGTCTAGAGAATTGTTATAGTTTTCTTGTTTATCATATTTTGCTGAATATTTCTGGTTCTATTTAAAGGGTATTGCTGGTCCAAATAAAGTTTCAATATATTCACATATGCTTTATCTATATGCATAGACATTTTTAAGTTTGGTGCCAAAGGAAATGCCATAGATTTGGTTTTGGACTATGGTCACAGGAGTTGAGATTGCTTCTGTATGCCTATAGGTTTTCCTCAACAACTTTAGAGCATGCCTTATCCTCTAATTACTCTTTTTGCAAAAGATAGTTATGCTCAGAGTTTCTCTGTTTTTTTCCTCTTTACTCTCTGTCCACTTTTGGGGTATGAATAGCTATCAGTACGTGATTTTTCTCTCATATTCTGCCAAGGGAGGTCTCTACTGTGCACAGCAATGTGTCGGCAATTTGAAAGAATCCTTCCCTGCAGGAAGCAATAACACTAGAAATCATTAAAACAAAATCTAAAATGTCACCTTATACTAATGAAATTCCATCATCAAGTGATACAGAGTTGACACTTCTGTGAGACCCTTTAAAACTCAGATTAAGAAGAGAAAATTAAACTTGAAAGGAGAGGAAACAAAACCAGCTCTCTTTTCCCTGGCACAAGTTGAGTACAGTACGTTGATTATTCTCAGACAAGCTGATCTCACAGACAGTGACCCTAACTCAGCATAAATAACAGCTAACAACATGGCTTTAGATGGCTGGCAATGTTATCTGTTGTTCATCATCTTAAAAAGTGAAATATCCATCTGTCTCGGAGCTAGCTAATCTGTAGCTTCACTCATATGTCCCCTCATATGCGGAGAGGCAGTTGAGGAACTGCCTTACTAGCTCAAGCTAGGGATTATTCTCATCCATTTCCCCATTCCTGAGAGAGGGCAGTACAGAGTGCTTCAGTTAGTAGAGGATTCCTGCACAGATGGCAGTTATAAAATAACCTGTGCGGAAGGGAGATTTCTTTTAAATTCATGTAATTGTATATATCAATGCCTGCTTGGAAGCACAGGATTTTGTAGCTTTTTAATTCAATTCAGTAAAGTTGGGGTTTTAAGCGACTTCAGATGTTCACAATACCAACAGCAGACCCCCCATACCTCTTAGTGGTGAATAGCACAGACCAGCTGCTTTTTTGGACAAAGGCTTCAGTGCTTACAGAGGTTCCTTGGTTTTAGTGGAGCACAGATGTGAGAGCAACAGCACTGGGGAGTTGTTTCTGTGAGCTGCAGCTTTCCTGAGTAAGGAGTTTTAAGTCTCCTATAGGGGCACTCCTGCATCACTTAACAACACTACATTGGGCTGCACAAGACTGCAAAAAATATTCATTTATAACATTTAGGCTGAATCTTGAGGTTGGGATCTTCAGCTGCTTTTAGGATCAAGTAGAAATGGGAACTTAACTCAGATAGTCCCTGCACACTCCAGGTTTTCTTTCTCAGCTGCTCAGCTGCGTGTGAGAGTTTAGATGTAATTTTGCCTTGGGCACGGAGCCAGTTGCTGCAACACTGAGAGAAGTGATAGTTCAGGGCTGCTCTTTTACTTCTTTTCATCACTGCTGAGTGTTGTTTTACTTCCCTTATTTCAGAAAGAAACCGATCATCCAGTGTGTGGGCTGTCAGCAGCTCCCTGGCTCTCTCATTTTTTTCCGCAGTACAGCCCTGAGGGGACTGCCAGCCATCCACAATGTTTCCGCACCCTGGCTGCTCTGCCCCCAGCTGCCCAGCCTCCTTTGCCTGCAGTGCATACCCATAAATTCCCCCCCAGCAGACACGCCGCTGTGCGCAGTGTGATCACTAAGGCAGCAGCTGCGGTTAGATAGAGAGATCTAGCAGTCTGCTGCCTACGAGGAGAGGTTTTACCATATTGGATCAGGTCACACGACCATGACAGTATCTTGCTTTAAGCAATGAGCACCTGATGTTTCCAATGAAGCTCAGAGCACCTAACAATGTAACTGGAGAATTGTGCGTGGCAGAAGAAAAGACTTTATTTTACTAGCTCTGCGTGCCTATGAAATGAAAGCACAGCTACTTCTATTATAGACCATAGAGCCATGAGTCCCTTCTGTGTCTGGAGCTGGACTTAGGAACACTTCAGTAATAATGACAGACTGTCTTTAATTGGTCTGGGAAAAGAACGTAGTGAGAGCCAGAGAGGACATGTGCAACTAAGACTTAGTGACAAATGTGTTTTCTATCTTCCTATCTGAATTTCCAGACAGGTTGGAACTGGCCAAACTGACAAAACTCATTGAATTACATGCTGGTTAAGCTAGTACACTGTACTGTTAACTTTGTTTCATTATATTTTATTGCTGATTGCAGGGCCACTGGTATGGAACACTGTGTGTTCAGCTAAAGCTCTTCTGAAGCACCAATTTGTTGAAATAGTGGAACCCTGATAAGGATGTACAATATAAGATACCTTTAACGGGTTATAAAAGCACTGTCCATTTACAGCTGTTCTTAGAAACTGATAGTGATTTCCACGTTCTAGCGATCATGTAATTTTAAAAACAATGATATTTTCTGTTTTTTATTGGCTGTGATGATTTTGATTGAATTGTATGTGTTGATAGTGATAATAAGATTAAAATGTTGTGTGTTTAATGCAATTTAATTTTCAAGGTTTCAGAAGGACCAAAAACATGGCTGACAGGCTTTTAGATTCAATCTTTCATGATGCAGAGTTTCAGGTTGTCTTAGTGCATGCTGAATCCCAGCCCCAGTAAGCTGTACATCGTTGTTACACTGCTGGATATCTTTTAAAATGAAACAGTAAATCCAGAACCTATAGTATTTTGTGGACATAAGAATCTCAACTATGTCATAAGAACTGTTTTTAAAACGAAACAGGTATTCAACAAAGAAAGATTTTCCAAGTGATTTAATCTTAGGAAAGTCAGGGTGAATTTTAGAGAGACTATACAGATCTGTGTTCCTTTGTTGGTAGACTAGTTTCCCAATGCTGTTTAGTCCAAAGAATGAACTAGAACTCCAGAATTTCTTCAGCTACTGTAATTAAAACATTGAGCCAGCAACTTCTTTTTTTTTTAAAAAAAAAGTGAATATTTAAGTCACATAGGAAGATCTATTTGCCAATTCTACAAGACACATTTGAAGGAGATTTTGATTGATTCTGGGGATGGGAACAGAATTCTCTCATGTTTGTGTCTGGCCCAATACAGACACCACTAATTAGGAGAATGCTCTTTTGGTTCACTGTGCAGAGATTAGCTTCATTTCAGTGAAGGCAAAATCTTGGGTCCTGATTTAAAAATAGGTATTGCAAACGTTCCACAGAGGAAAACTCTTTGAAATGTCTCCTTGGGTACATGCAGTTCCCTGCATTTGAGCTTAGTAGTAGAGCATAATTAGATTCATGTTAATGGAACACATGACTACCCTCAAACAAGGCTAGGCTAGGGTGAGTCAGTAGGCAAGTTAGTTAATTTCCTCTTTTGAGACCTTAATTCCAATCCCTACCTGTTTTTTAAGCATCTGTGAAATATGTATGCCTTGTATGTTTATACATATATATATTCATCTCTCAATTAATGACAGAATAGATAGCCAGTTAGGCTAAAATCGTTGGCAGAATGAAATAGCATTTGTAAATGTCATTATTTGTCTGGAACCCTACACTGCAAACAAGTATCTGAGGAACTGGTCTTAGCAGCTTTAAGGCATGATTATTCTATGAAATAGAAAATGGTAACAAAGGCACTCGTCTTCCCATTTCATTACGTCTCCCCAGAAGCAATTCTGTTTCATTTGCATGGCACAATATTCAAGTTGTTGAATCCTAGTCTCTCAGGACTTACTCAAAGGACTAGTAATGTTTTCAGACCTTATGCGTAGACTTCCATTGCACACTATAATTTTGCATTTTCTCATCTCCACCACTTTTCTTATTTCTATCTGGAGTGCAACACTAGTAAGAACTTTAAAAGGGATGAGACTAAATTAGGGATAGAGGACATCACAATATGGTTCTATTTCTAGCTTAGAAATAGGTGATCTATGTATTATTCAACTGAGCCCAATATAAAAAGACTTTAAAAACTCCAGGAAAATTACAATAAACAGTGGAATAACAGGGCACAAAGAGTAGCTCTGGCTCATATCCTCAAAACTAGGTAGATACCTTACTGCTACTTCAGGAATTAAGGATTTAAGGCTTCTGTCCTTTAAGTTTCCAAATATCTCTAACTGACCCACAAGAAAATACATGAGTGAGAGACAATTGGGATGTAGCTTTTAACAGGGATGAAAAGAATAGAGATCTTGTAAAAATTGAACAGGACTGCATTTTTTTTTCTTCTAAAAACATATGAAATATAATGAACCTCTTGTGGAAAGAAAGTGTTTTTCTAATGATTTTACTGGGGCCAGTATTTCTTCCTCAGAACCTAATTAAAAATGATTTCTTTTAGATAGTGGTTTGGGGTTATCTTGTAGGATGGATAAAACTCTCTTGTAAGGTCTGTAGAAATTAAATTCTTTAGATTTTTATCCCCAGGCTCTGCAAAACTATTTCCAGGCTTCTGAATAGTTTATTATCATAAAAACCACTGTGTACATTTCAATGTATTGCATAACAGGCTATTGTTCAGTAAATTCTATTGGCAGTGGTTTTGGAAGGGGGGAGGAAATGAAGAAAAAATAAAAAAAAAGAATAAAAAGAAGGCAACTTAAAAAGAAAATATGGCTTCTGATTAAATTATTTTTTTTCTGGCAAGTCCTATATTTTTTTGCATTGTGTACCTATTTGTCTCTTAAGTTATAGATATATCAGATAGTCAAAGGAATAATTAACCATAAATCAATGATTCTATTTCATTCATAATTACAAAAGAGCATTTTTCATGTTTAGTTTGCTGGGGTGCAACCTTTTCGGTTGTTTTTTCACGCCACATGAGTCAATGGCACTAATGAGCCAGATATGGCTGTAGTAATTAACTGAGGTGAGCTTTTTTCTTCCCCCCCCCCTTTTTTTTTTTTTTTTTTTTTAATCTGACCCTTTATTGAGAAAGACTATTTAACTCTGTGATCTTGAGTCAGGAAGCTACTCTGCTGAGTTTCAAGATCAAATCAGCTTCATCTCAGACTGAGTAATGACCCCCCCCAGCATCTTTCAGCAGCAGGGTGTAAATTTATAATCTTCAACATTGCAGCACAAAAGTTCTCCTACATGTATTACAGGAATAACACCATTAGTTGTGGCAGAGGACTATTTTCTTTACCTAAGAGTTGCAACTAATGACAAATGTCACACATACCGCTCAGCTTTGCTGTGAGTGGACAAGTGATAGGGTAAATGATCGCTAAACTGCTTTCAAAAGCCAAGTTTTAATTCTGTTTTTCCATAACATGTTTAAGTTCAGCTTGTGAAGACTGATCTTTAGCATTGCTGGGGTACAACAGGTATCTGATATCGCATGTGGGCAAGTATACAGTAAAAAAAAAAAAAAAAAATCCCTGAAAGAGTGGCTTGTTTGGACAAACACCTGTTTCATGTCCAGAAAACCTAGATTTCTACCCTATTAAGTGACTATAAATAATTTTCTTCCTACTCCAACATTTTGAGTTAGACTGTAAACTATATGAAAATTAAAATTTTAAATGCATTTTGGACAATAAGCTTCAGGTCTTCAATCAGCTATAGAATAGTTTTTAAAGTACAATCTCTTGGCAAAGTCTTTTTTCAGTTTCCGGATTTTTGTAACCGGCTGCTTTGAGTAACAAGAAGAATTTTATTAGCTCATACTTGTCTTTGTATGAGTAAGAAAGGGATTAGACATCAAAGATTATGGGTACTGTTTTTTAATACAGTCCTGATAGTTTTATACACTTTGTTCTAACTCAGTTGAATTGCTGTCAAGCCTCATTAAGATCAAACACTCAAGATAATGGAAGGCTGTGATCTTCTCCAATATACGTTGTTTAAGATAGATCTGTAACTTTAAACAGAAAGGCGATATTTCTGCATATTGCATAAGAGAATGTGATACTGGTAAGGGGTATGGCATTTGACTGACGGGACAAGTGGCAAACAGCAACGTAATAGAAACATGTAGAAGCAATCATCGCAATTTCCCCTTTGAAATCCTCTTAATCACTTCATTGGTCAATGGCACATGAGTTACCCTTGAGTGAGCTGATTGGGCAAAGAGGGGAGATAAAGTAATTCATTTGATTTCTACAGTTCAAACCAACTGATCGTTTAGTACCTGATCATGAAAGTAAACCTAAGGTGGATTTAATACTATTGAGAAGATAACATTGATTAGACACAAAAAAAAAAAAAAAAAAGAAAGCTTGAACTTGGGGCCTTCTAGTGCTGATCCTGAATTTGTTTGTTACTTACCATATGGCTTTGTCAAGTCATACTTCATCAGGAGAGAAGTAAAAAATGGAATTTAAATGGTTATACTCTGCATCCTTTAATGTCTTCATTCCAGAGAGAAGACTCTCATGCGTATCAAACACTGAATTCCTCATAGCCATTGTCCACACCTCCTAGAAACCTCCCTTTGTTTATTTCTTGTGACAGAAATACAATAGTCATTGTAAAGAACAGAGACACAAAAGGTTGTAGGGGATTTTTTTTACCTTGCTGTTGATTATATTCAAACATCTTTGAGAAATACTGCATTAAATATAGTTTTCATAACAATATAATAAACTAATTACCAGACAGATATTTAAAACCTAATCTTAATTCTTGTTCATTAACAATGAACAAAGAGAGGTGCTATCCTTTTTTCTTGTTGTTGTTTTTCTGTAAGCATAAGTCCATTCACCCTCAGTTTTCTGTCCCCAGCACTTGGATAAAAATGTAGGATCAGGAGTTTGAGAAACTATCTAAATGGATGCAGTGAGCCAGATCCTGTGCCAGTGAAGCTACACTGATTTATACAAGCTGTGGATCTGGCCTGTGAATTTTATTTTTGACAGTAAACACTATTACAACACAGTCAGGATTTTTTACAGGCATTCTTCATGCTATAGAGCACTGGCTCAGCATCCATAACTGTAATTTTGTGTTGAATGACCTGATCTTCATGCACTGAATTGAAATGGAAACTTCCCATTAAAAGAACATTCCAAGATAGCAAAATTCAGTGTGCGTTCAGAAAATAGAACTTTTTTGTCATGGGGATGAAATGTCAGGTCACTTTAGTTGAAGTATGAAGTCTGGATCTTTGAATTTTTTTGTGTTATTGATGATTGTGCCACCATGTAATGAGCAGAGTGTCATGGCCAACAACCTTCACAAGGCACAAGGTCTTCACAATGCTGCTCCCTGGGATAGATTTGCTAGTTCATACTAATGTACGAGAGACTGAATGCCCAAACTAATCAGTAGTGATCCCTTTGGAGTTTGTGTCCAGCTATAGACCTTGCATCTACAATATATGGAGAGAAATTAAGTGAAAGTGTTTTTGTTGCTAATGCAATCAGCCATTATTCCTTGCAATCTGCAAGGAAGGTGCAGCAAACACATGTTCAAAATCGTTGAATCAATAGTCTGAAAATTAGAGTTTCAAGAAGGGGACAGTAGTAGCCCTATACTAACTTTCAGGTGCACTGTCTGCTGTATCTGTATTTCCTGTTCAGTAATCACTAATGAAAATATTCCTCTCACTCCCTAGTATGTTCTTACTTTGCCTTTCAGAAAAAATTGGGAGATAAAGAATAGCAGTCAAGAGCAATTGAATATGGTCTAGTAAGTGCCTTTCTCACTCTTAAGTACTACTTATTAAATTTCATTTTGAAAAATGAAGCTGTATTTAGTAAAAACGTCAGGGATCCTGGTGAGAAGAAAACCACCCCAAACCATTAAAAGAAAAAAAAAAATTCTTTTTGCTGCTGTATAATTTTGAAATGACTTAGCAATTTGTACTACACTTAAGGAAAAAAAAAAATTGCTGACAACTTGGACACCAGACTGCAGGTAAGTGAAATTTTAAAAGGAGGATTTAGTACTCTTTAAGAAGGAAAAATGAAATTTGTAAGTTCCTGGCAGACCCTTAATTAAATTGAAAGGTGTCTTACTATGCTACTTTTATACACCAAGGAGAAACTATTAAGGCTGTTTTGCTGACTGCAGTATACTGCAGTCTTTAAGTTAAATTGTTAGGCAGCTTTGTGGAGCAGCAGCAAACTTTCGCCACTTAAACAGATGTAAAGAATTCTGGTAAGATTTGAATACAGCTTTGTCCTCTTGTTCTTCTGGTTACCTATAGAGAGGACTTTAAAACCCAGTGTTTGCCACTGTTACCTGTTTCAAGTAAGAAAAGAGCAGCAGTTGCTGAAGGCAGTTTAAACAGCAGATACTGAATGTTTATAGATCCCACCAAATGATGGCTACTCTCTTGCAGTATTTGTCTTCGCTTTTAAGAAGAGATAAGAAAATTCATGGCTCACTCTTTCCCAAGTAATGTCTCATGCCCTGGCTCACTAAAGACAAATGTCAGGGGTGAGAGACTGTCTAGCACATGCTTCTGCAGATACTATCAGATACATTATCAGTATGCATGTGTTACCACTGACTAAAGCCTGTGGAGTACTAGACTGCTCACATTGCATACCTAGCTTTGTTTCTGTCCTGAAAAAGATCCATTGTATCTGCTGAACAAGACAGAGAGTTGTAAGAATCTATTCTAGCAATTTCATAAAAGCAGATTGTTCTTCCAAGATAATCCTACAGCAGTGCTCTGGTCCTGTTCCGACAGAAATACTATTGTCTAACATGATACAAGTGAACGAGAAATCCACTCCCCTTGGAGTCAAGCCGTCTTTCAAAAAAACACTTTCCAAAACAGTAGTTTTTTCTGTATGTCAAATTTGAGCATATATATGTACCCCACATTTCTAAAGTTTGCCTTTGATTTCAGTTGAAGATGGTAGTCTTCAGTGTTTCTTGATATAAAATGGTAAACTATAAAAAAACGCTATGTTTCTCTCCACAAATAGCTAGATTGCAGTAGAGAATAAGGTAATTCTGATATATATGGGCATGTAGTGATAGGACGAGGGGGAATGGCTATAAACTGGAAGAGGGCAGGTTTAGATTAAACATTAGGAAGAAGTTTTTTCACTTTAAGGGTGGTGAGACACTGGAACAGGGTGCCCAGAGAAGTTGAGGCCCCATCCCTGGAGGTGTTGAAGGCCAGGCTGGATGTGGCCTTGGGCAACCTGGTCTAGTGGGACGTGTCCCTGCCCATGGCAGGGGGGTTGGAACTCAATGATCTTCAAGGTCCTTTCCAACCTAAACCATTCTATGATTCTATGATATAAACACACACATAATATATATCAATATATCTGTTGTTTGTCAATTGTTGTTTGTCAGATTTAAAGCTCCCAGGGAAACTTCTAGATAAAAGTCAGTATATAACTGTAAGCTATTACCATCTATTAAAACCTCCTAAATTCCATGTGTGCCAGACATAATACCTTATAAATGCTGGAGATAAGGAACTCTTTATTCATTGTGAGTTATGTCTTCTGTTTTAATTTCATAGGTACCATTGAAACCCTACATTTCATGGTACTAAGGAAGAAAAAAGAGGAAAAGAAAGGAGAAAATGGATTATTTAGAAAAAGGAAAGTTTATTTTTTAAGAACTGAAACTGAATCCAGTCTTAATGTACGATTACCATTCTTTCATTATTTCAGCAATCTGAAGAGAGATCTTCTTTATTACACAGTTAAAGCAAAAGCACTTGTCTTATCTTTACCAGTTGAAGCCTATTTTATAAAAGCTACATTTTCATAGCAATTGGTTATCTGAACATCCTGAGATTCCTCAAGAATGGATCATTATAGTTTAGAAGGGAACAAGGATCACAAACCTCAGCAGGCATAAAAATCATTCTGGTTTCATTGACTTGAATGGAGCAATGCCAGTTTATCCGATCTGAGAACTAGACTAAATTTGGCCTTTTCTATAGTATTACATAGAAAAAGATTGCCTTCACACTTCTGGAATGGGAAAAATTATAAAGAAAAAAACCCACAGGAATGTGCTTATGTATATCACTTCTTTTTCCCTGCTCAGAACTATAGAGAAGCTCACATATAAAAAAAAAAGTTTTTTTTTTCCATCATCCCCTTCCTGATAGTGATAGCTTAGGTTTAGATCTATAGATGCAGTATTAGAGGAAGTTCTTAAATTTGTGCACGCTTCTTATCTCTGATACCCAGCAGTTCCATGAAATCCTTCTAAGATTTAGATCCCAGTCCAGAAATCAGTTCTAGTAAAGGAGATCTCTGCCTCTGTGTGAAGAATGTGAGACATAACTCCCTGTAGTCTTCTCTGGTTCTAGCCACTGTTATTACATCTTTTCATTTCCTGAGCTTTCTTAAGTATTGAGCATATGGACAGCAATATGAGTAAAGAAATTAAGGTGTTTTTCCCAAGATGCTTTAACCCAGGTTTTAAAATCATTTTTGCAGGTCAAGGGCAGACATTGACAGCCAATTACTTGGTAATAGCTGCCATCAGGCATGCTTGCACAAGAGGATATAGCTACAAATATCAGACAAATAGTAAAATCTACTCTGCAATTAATTATCTAATCTTCCAGACTAAACAGTGGTGTAGGTCTGTAAGGCAGAGCAGTGCTGGGGATACATGTACTATAGAGCTTCAGTATTTAAATGCAACACTAACACTTACATCTGTTATTGTTCTTAGCAGTCCACAAACACATGGAACTGGTGTGAAATACTCTGGTAAGAGAGGGCCTGATGATGCCAAAAGTTTTCAGCAACATACTTCATAGGAGGGCTGCGTTATCAATGTGTTTGTCCACTTGAAGTACTTACATGGCCCCCTGCTAATGACTGCCTGACAATATTTAATGTACTTATTCTCATGCATCATTCTGGAGTAGAGAGAAAAAGACGAGAGAGAGAATAAGTAGAGAGATAAGAATCCAGGAAATAGTTCTCAGCCAGAGAGATCGAGACACATTAACACTTTTGTCATTCAACTATCTTTTTTGATGGGCTCAGGCTGGAGCAATAGTTAGAATTTAAAAATTCAGAAAATATTGTCCTGATAGGAAACAAATAGGTTTGTTTTAGAAATACTGTTTAACTATATTTTACAACGTGATTAGGTATACCTATACATGCATAAATACATGTATTTGAATGCAAGCTTCATTGCCTGCTTTGTGTTTTGATCCTATCTTTAACTATATGACCAGATCATATTTTTCCTGTAGTAACTCTGTGTCTTTCGATGTACAGAATGAAAAAAAAAACAACCTGAATTCAGTACTTGGGCTTTTATCAGTAATATTCTCCTTTTTTTTGGTAACTATTTGTTACCATAAGGTATGACAGCTGCCCTAAAGCTGTGTTGACTCTGTCTGTACAACTTTCATTGGCTATACTATAGGTATATCCCTAGCATTGAGCATTTCATCTGTAAATGGTTAAAATTTTACAAAGTTGTAAGAAACTGAAAACAGCCTGTCATGGTGGCAGATGTTGGACATCCTTAATAGTAGGTGGTATCGCTGCTATCTGAGATAAATATATTTGTATTGCTATAGAAGTCAGCATAGTAATGGAAAGCTTTACTGCAAACACTCATATTTATATCCTTGAATAACATCAGTTATCAAATTTATTCTACTTTGGACAGGTAGTTCTAACATTTGTTTTGAACCTTGGATTCACTCTCTTGCTATACATTTTTAAAGTAGCAAAGTAATTTCTTGGAATCTTTTAGGAATGCAATATGTTAATATCTTGACATTTTAAAATATTAAAATATTACATTACTTTTGTTTCATAGCACACTTTCACATACATGAACTCTCTTTTTAGCTCAGTTACTACTTTTATGTTATGTGGCAGTTTTAATTAAATGAAAATTAAATTTCCATCTCCCTGAAAACTATCCTAAACGAATGCCGTTAACGCCGTAGTGATTACATCACCAATAATCTGCAGTTGGCTCTGTATAGCAAATTCTTATTAACATATGAGATGGTGTCCTGATTCCACTGAAATAAAAGACAAAACTCCTATTGGTTTCTGTAGGAGTCAATTTTCACCCATTATTTTCTCTCATGGATGTAGTTAAAAATGGAAGTCTGTGGTGGGCTCATGAACAGAATACTGTATCAACACTTCAGAGTCTGAACAGCTGAACAAGCAGGCAGCGCTGCTGATACAGGATGTTGTATCCTGATGGTTAACTCGAAGCAGATAAGGAACACTTCAGTGAAAATGACCATTTGCTAAAGAAGTATATGCCAGATTTCCTGGATCTGATATGAATTTCATATTGATGTAATAATACTTTGATTTTGGCCAGTAATTTCAATAACCAGGCTATAAGCAGTCTACATAAAGAAGATATTCCATCAAATAAATGTATGCTCATCAATTTAAAAAAAACATGTCTATGTGAAAATATGAATTAGTCTATTATTTTTCTCTATAAGACTTATCACAGTGTGAAGTTTCTGAGAAATAATGCCTTCTCTATCTTTATCATTTATGATTCTTGCATTTATAGATTGGACAGAAAGAGAATAACTCATATAATTTATCACTGTGTCTCGCGAACTTATTTGGAGACTTTGATTTTCACCAAGCTGCTTTCAAGCTTTCTTTGTTAATTATATCTTTTCCAGGCAAATCTACATTATCAATTATTAAATCAGTTGGTATAGTCTGTGAAGATATGCATTATGTTTTGGATACCTCAGGAAAACACATTGGGATGGATGATACAGGATTGTGCTACTGCCTCGTTTCAGCACATATAGAAACAAAATGCTCCAGTATTAACAAGTTACTTCAGAATTAATTTAACTTTTGAGTAAAATTAGAACAGATTAGTGTAAAAATATGTAATTATTTGTGTTTGCAATGTTTGATATCACAGTTATAAAATTTGACTTTGTTAGATCTCTTTGGTTTTGTTTCCAGTGCTTGACAAAGCTGTCAAGGGAAATGATGTTTTTTACCTGTTAAGGTCAGTGTGGAAATCTCAGTATGAAACATTTCTGTAATTCAAATGTAGTCTTATATATACATGTGTGACCCTATGACTATGCTTTATACAAACATATTCAGGGGTTAATGCACTTATTATTGGAATTTAGTAATTAAAACTTTAGTTACTGGTCACTAGGGAAACTGGTTTTGGAGCATACTATCTTTCAAAAGTACTGTGGTCCATGAAACATCATCAGTCCTTTACTAGGTCAGACACAGATGCTTGTGGCAGAGGACTGACACTTGACAGGATATGGTTATCGTAAATGGGAAAGGTGGTGTTCATGTTATCCTGGACTGGTGCTGTGGTGTCAGAAGATATTTCGCCTAGTTGCATGTGAAACAGTTATGAAGCTTTTAACTATTACTCTCTTCCGTTTCCTTCTTCAGCTAGTGAGAATAGTTCCCTGAATGTGAAATGTCATTCTTTTTCAAGTGATTTACATCTTCCTAGTTGCACAGCCCCAAATGATAATGAATTTGAAACATCACATTTTCCCACTTGTACAGTTCTATGGCAGGAATTTCCTTTCAGGTTGTTTTAAACATTTATATTTAAAAATCAGTTCAGGGCTTGCCAAGACCCTGTCTGACATGAGGTTTATATGAAAGCTTTCCTGTGGACAAGGATCAGAATATCATAGCACATATATTGGAGAGTGTTACCAAGAGGAAGCTTGCAAACAGTTCACAGGGAAAAGGTGAAAAATAGGGAAAAGTAGGCCTCCAGGAGTCCCTGCCTATTCCCATTGTAGGAATGATTGGACTGGCTCCCAGGTGATCCATAGCAGTGTCTGTGGCCTTCTGGGTAGAAGAGAGGAACGTGTCTCATGAGATGTCCAGTGGGTTTCAAAAAGGAATAACACAACAAACATCGTAAGTTGTGATTTCAAACTCACAATGTATTTCTTCAAACTTGCCATCTATAGTGTCAACAGCTTGCGGTGGATACTTGATAATACGTACCAAACCAGAACAGCATCTGAATATAGGCCTGTAGGAGAAGGAATGAGAGAAAGAATACGTGATGAAGTGACCAATTTATGATATTTAATGCATTTCTGGAAGGTGTACAAATACTAGAGTAATAAAGGAATCTGTAGAATAGGACAGAACATTTTCTAATATTTAATCAAATTTAATTTTAAATGTCATGGCATGTTAGTCTTCTAAAACTTGATGATCATGCCCTTTAGTACATACATATAGTCCACATTCTGGTGGAAATTTGATTTGTGAGTTCTGGGGCCCTGTCCTGCCTCTGCTGCTGACACCTTTTATTACAGCATATCCACCTGGACTCTTGTGGGCTGCTGTAAGCAAGATTCATCCATGCTCTGCTTAGATGCAGACTTTGTCTTTGTGCTCTTAGGACCCGCCTGGAGCAACGCTGTGAGGCACATTAGCTTGGGGTCAGCACTAAGTTAACAGTTGCTACATGGCTATCATTTGGTGCAACACACATTGCATCTAGTCAGCGTGGAGTGTGAACCTCATGTTTGCAAAATATCATGTAGGCACATGCTAAATTTTGCCAACTGATTAAGCCTGTTATTGCCTCAGTTTGTTCAGCCATAAACTAGAATAATGTTACCTATCTCCTTTCCAGAGGCCTTGCGATGATCTGTTTATGTTTGATGTCTTAGTAAGGTCATCCAATCATGGATAGATTGTTGCCAAAACTCCCATTGTATGTGAAGGGCACTGGGGCCCCTACATTCATGCAACTCCCAACAACAGAAGTATCAGGTCAAAGTTTTGTTGTTCAGATCCAGGAAAATACTTGTCAGTAGTTGTTATTGTCCCCCTAAGTCATCACATAGTTTCACTCTTAATTTTATTTCACTAGCTGCCTCCTAAATTGAATCGAAACATTTTCCCACTTGTAATATTTAAAGCTGTACAAATACTGTATGCAAGAGCACCTATGACCTATTCATTGCCCAGCAGTGATAGATCTGGTAATAATGTGCTTGCTATTCTGGCTGTGCTGCACTTTGGTAACACCTAGGGTTTAATTGAAACACACCCTGACCTTGGTTTTGTTCATGAGGCATTGAATGAACATAATTAATATGAATCTACTGAGGGATATTACGGCGAAATGTATTACTAATTTTGGCTCCTCACACTCTTTTGGAAAAAAAAAATCATAAATCTCAGTAAAAAACAATGTGCTGCCATTTCATAGAAGTCCTAAACTGAGTAATTTTCAAAAAAAAATCTTATATTTCTCTGTACCTATTCTTTCTGGCAAAACACTATCACAGTATGATAATTGCATTGCCCCTAACAGTTTCATATTCCTTCATAATTAAATAAACAGCTTGGAAATTGCAGCCCACAAAATGCCTGTGTTCCACTCTTACCTTAAGGGGTTTCCATAGTTACCAAGGACAAGAAGTTTAACCATCATTTGCCAGACTCGAGGCTATTTGCAGCCTTAACTTTTTATCTCATGTCTCTTTCTCTTTGTCTCTTTGTTTATTAACAGAATAAGGGAGTAATTTGGACTCAGTTAGCCGCTACAAATGCAATGATGCAAAATGGACTCCAGTGCTTTAGTGTGTTATTAGCTGGGTATGTTTCTCCCAGAAGGTATTTTAGAATAATGCATACTAGCAATATAGCCTATAGTTACCAAGGTTGTGAAATACCTATCAAGCACTCCTCCAACTCAGCATCAAATAATTCAGACCTTAAAAAAGGAAAACACAGCACTATGGCATAGAACTATTTAGGCAGATACCTATTTTAATTCATTTTAATTCATACCCCAAAAAGCATTGGTGCAGATTTTGCATGGCTGTTTTAATATAATTCTCTTTCACCTCTCAGTCTCCTGTATTTTACATATTACAAAATGCATTTGGAATAACTGCACTTGTTAAGGCACAAACTCGATTTTTTTATGCCATTGAAACGAACAATTTTCTGATTTGCTCATCTCAAAATAATCTCACAATTTTTCTAAATTACTTCAAACTTTATCAGAGCGTCTCTGTTGCCAAAGTATAGAAACCACTACTGATCCACAACTGCATTGTATGTTCATCAAACTAAAATGTTTCTGTCTTCTCGTTTATATTACCTATCGAGGTCAAGAGCTCAGTGAGGCTCAAAGGATGATTTGTATGGGTAACAAGACTATTCAGCATTAGCATATACAGAAGACATATACATATTGTAATTTAGGAAAGGAGGTTTGGGGCTTTAAAAACTAGAGTCCAATTTTTGAAGATTAGGGTGAAACTTTTTTAAGGGCGAGTATATACTATGATTGGCAATTTTAATTTTTTATTTTATTTTTTTCTCTCCATTGTACTGGCTACATATTTATATGCATCATTTGACTATGTGGTGTTCTGATCTGACATTTCCTACATCTGTTTTTATGTTTGTGAGTAGGGAGAAAATTTTGGAAGGAATGGGGGCTAACATCTTGGACTCTGTCAGCCTTGCACTTTTTTTGCATTTGCATCTTTTAAAAGACAACACATTTTAACCTGCAGAGTTTTGCCTGCTAGTTTGAAATTCTGTTGTATGTTGGTGAAAAGGATGTTAATTTATACAATTAATGCTTCCATGTAAAAAATTGATAATATTCTACCAGACCAAAACTAGTCTGTTTGAAATGAAGTGTCACTGTAGTACCGTTAAATAGATGTTGTCTTAAGTCATTAATAGTCAGCTAAAAACAAAGAAATACTACAGCGTTCCAAAATAATGACCCCAGTGTGACAGGAGTGAAAACTGCCTTGTTTTGGAGCAGTGCTTTAGAACGTCATATAATTTTTTATTAAGATGTGGTTTTATACTGATTTTGTTGTAGTTCACAGATGCCTTCCAAATGGGGATCTCTGATTTTGCTTTGATAATAAACCAAAAGGGGATTAATAAAGCATCCTTTCAATAGTTATAGATATATTGCCATTTAATTGTTGCTCACTGAGGTATATCTGGCATAAGACAGTGAAATCCTGAAGGTGCTTCTATGACTTCTCCTTATATCACGGTTGGTACATGAGAGGTAGTGACATGCTGCTGTAATTAAGAGAATTTTGTTATCAGGGGTATCGTAATTTTTTTTCTGTACAGTTGCCTGTTTCTCCCTACATAAATGTCTGTCCAGAAAAATATACAAGATGAAACAAACAAAAAAGGTTCCGAGAAACTGTGTTTTATCAACTGAATTAGTGAAGTGAGAAGAGCAAAATGGGACTTGAATAACCCAAGGGAATAGTGATGAGGTAGAAAACTTTACCTTTGCATAATTGGTTTGAATTGAGCCCAAGTCAATAGAGAACAAAAGTTCCTAATGTCTACATGGGGTCTCAAGAAAATGAATCCAAATTAACTTTGAAAAGGGACTAGCTACACTACATTACATTCTTTTATGGACACCCTTAATTGAAATTACAGTGGCCTTGATTCAATTTAGCTTAAATTAAATTCTAAATACAAGTGTCCACACAAAGATTTAATGCAATATAATTAACCCACTTTAAAAGTTAATTCCAATTAAATTTCTAGAATGTTTCTGGGTAGGCTAGTACCAAGCTGTATTGTGGTGGCTTTTATGAAAGAATTTAAGTTAGTTCATCATGAATAGTTCATAGATTGCTCCTGTTCATACCACTGTGAGCAGTTTGAACAGAGAGATTAGAACTGTTTTGTCCTCTTCAGCCTTTGGGTGACATCCAGATAAAGGTCAATAAAGATGTCAAATAATTCCTCTTAGCAAAAATAAGTTATGTCCTAAAGAAATATCCATTACATATTGACTGATAATTCCTATGATTTTCCTATAAAATTAGCAAATGTTATGAGTTGTACTGAGGATACAAAGTGCAAGTGATGCTTGGGAGTAAAAGAATATTTATAAATGAAGGGACATACCAGGCTGATTTACTTTAAAACACTGTGAAATCTCTTAATTTCCAGCTAAAATGCAAATATTTTTGCCTGGACCAATGCACAATAAAATTTTCATTTTAAAATGTCTATTTTGTGTTTATTTCTGTTACCTGAAGCTAAGGATAAAATTTCGAACTTGAGGACATGAGAGAGGAAACATGAAATCATGCTGAAAAATGAGGGGTGTGAAATAAAGCTGTGTTCTGTCTAACAAAATGATAGAAAAGAAGAAAAAGGCAGACTGGATCAAACTCACCCTTGATTGAACTCTCCTGAAATTAGAGGTGATTCAGGAGGATTGAATGTGTCCAATCACATTTATGTCTTTCAGGTCAGTGTCTTAGTGATTCAGCTGAGTCTTAAAAAGCTTGTGGAAGAGAACTGGGAAATATCGGTGGTACAACAATGTCCACTCTGCCTTTTACACTTACATGCTTCAAGGGGCCATAGAAAATCCCAACTATGGCCCAGAGCAAAACAGTGGAACATACAAAGAGGAGAATAATTTGCATTGTGAGTGTTTTGATTATCTGGTCTCATGAGTAATCAGTTTGCATTGCAGGGCTGCCTATCTAGCCCTTTTTGGCCTCCACTGTATTTAACTAAAAATAAAATTAAAACCAAATAGATAAAAGCTTTGAAACCTCCCAGGTTTTTAGGCATTATTGCAATGGCTCCCTAAACTGTTGTTGATACTTTTAAAGTCCTATAGCAGTGAAAAGGGAAAACTGATTTTTAAGAATGGAGGAAAAGATACATAGTTGCAGTGATGTGTTTTCACTGTAAAGCAGTCTGTTAAAAAAATATCTAAACACTTCAGACAGGAGCAAATCCATCAGAAAAATAATAAAAAAATAAGATTAGGAAGAGAAAGATATGAGATCTACTGTATCCAAGTTTACTGATTTTGCAACATGATTATTGTAATGCTCTATTAAGAACATAGCATGTGTTCCTATGTTGGTGGCAAAGACATTCAATGGAGTAAAAGAATGGTGTCATTGCACTGTATGTGGGCAGGGAACAGCGTGCAAAGCATTTGTACTTCTCTTGAACTGAAAGCTCTAGTCCTCCAGGGTTCAGCCAGGTGGAAAGGAGTTTCAGGACAGAAAAGGCAGGGAGGGGTGCAGGAGGGTAGGGTGAGTGAATCCCTAGCAATGTGGTTCCATCGTCCCAATTCTTCATAGCCATATGGGGACACGCATCTGAGGCTGCAGGAGCATTTGCAGAGCAGATGTTGGTAGAGGATTTCTGACCCCAGTGGAGCTCCCTGCCCACAGTTCAGTCTCTGTTCTGGGACGAGGGTTTACCTTCATGTGTTTCAGTATTTTGTGGAGCTAAAACAGATTGTGTGCTTGTCTCATGGTATCTCCACTGAAATTCCCTTGGCTTCCTCTGCTGTCACTGCTGCCAAAAGGGGCTCAGTCTCAGGCCCTGAGAGCATTCAGAGTTCCTGAAAAGAGAGTCAGAAGAGTCACTTCTGCACAAAGTCATCCTGGGATTTAGACCTATTTTTATTATTGTACTCCATGCTCCGTTCCATAAACTATTTTCAGTTCTCGGTAGCTGATACTACCGGAAGAGACTTCCCAGCATAATTAGCTGCTTTATGCACCTAGCTCCTTTTCATATGTTTGGAAATCTGCCATTTAATTTGCAATTGTAGAGTGGCTTGTTTACTAAAAAATGCAGATATCTTTGCAAAGGGTTTTTTCTCTCAAAAACCTCTTTAAAAGGATATGATGTACAGCATATATAACAGTGCTATATAAAGTGAAGCAAAGGTGTGTTTTCTGAATGCATCCACATATTTGTCAACTTGAAAAAAGTTGTAAAAAGTGATCTGAATGCTTCTTATGCTGAAATTTTCTGGCACGTGGCTGAGGGAGAGTTGTGATGATTTAACTGTGCTTTAGTTGAGATTTAGCTGTGATGTACTTGTGATGAATTAATTTTACTGTGATGGTTTAATCACCTGATATACAATAGATTCTGTCTGTATTTTCAATGCAGTGACATGTAGGATCACATCACATAAAAACCACATCTGTTTTTTAATGGCAGATATACAGCACCAACCAAAGTGTGTTAGATCATACTGTATCATAAACCGTATATTGAGATAAAGCCATGGCCTTTGCACTGCACCCCTCCACTGCTGAGACAGTTATTCATAGACCCACAGACTAGACAGAAAGCTAAGCATGAGTTGCCAACAGCAACTAAACTGCCACTGATCCAGCTAAGGGTCACTGGAGCTTGGGAAAATATCTTTGCCACCTGCCAGACCTCATTAGGCAGATATTTGGGAATGGTGTAGAAGTTCTTTTTTGTAATCAAAGCCCACCGTTACAGCAAAATTCGTCAGAGATCAGAGTAAGTATAGCCACTTTCTCCTAGTAAAAAACCAGAGAGATCAAAGCACATCAGGCTTAAGACCTAATAACAAAAAAATAGAAAAACAAATTGCAGGTTCCATTACAATGTCCATAAGGATGGCATCTCTGTGTACACATTTGGCAAAGTTACCTTTCAATAACATAACTACTGCATCCTTCAAGCTGTCTGTAAGGAAAGCTGCACTGTACATATCTGCAGAGGTAGATTAGCTTTGTCATTCCTTGCTTCATCTTCTGCATTCAATTTTAAGAGGGCAATGCTTTTCACTTAAAGGAAAATGTGTCATCACTGTCATACATCAATGCTAAGTACCAGATAAGCTATAGAGGAGATCATGCATATCAAATGTCAATTTGAAAAAAGATTTTTTGAGTTCTGTGGAAATAGAAAACAAAACAAATAACTATCCATATCCGTATATGTATATGTATATGTATGTGTACGTCTCCATGGCCATAAAGAGAATATACATTGCTGTACTAAAATGACAGATGATATATGCTTTGGTAATTAGAGCAATGCTACAGACAGACTTAAGGTTATGTTTGGAAACACATTTAATAATTGTACAGTGTCTGGGGAACTTACTGTGCAGTAAGGATATTCTTAGCATTTTAAATTGCATTTTAAATCTATACAGCAGAGGGCACTAGTGTTATTGAATTGACCATAGAGTCGATATTTTGGTACTAGAAAAATCAAGGGGGAAAAAAATGGCTTAGAAGACAAAGAGCTGCCAACAAAGACTAAAGAAGCTGGTTGATGGTCTGTTTTCCATGTGTGGATTTGTAAAGCTAAACCTTCATGTGTCTTGAGCATAATAGTCAGATATTGAAGAGCAAATTACTCTAGTGCAGAGTTCCAGATGGGTCTTTATGAAAAGCCCATTAAAATATTTCCATAACGTTCTTCAGGACTTTAAATGAATTTTCCACTGTGTTTTTGTGCTAGCTGATTTTTTTCCGAGATATTTCCAGGGTACTTATGATTTAAATTTACCCTGATGTGAAATGACTGCAGCAAGACTTCCCGAATACTTAAGCTCTGAGCTGTGGAAAACCACCAGTATAGCAGAAAGGAACTTTTTAACACATTCCTACTGCCACTGTGAATCTCACTGCAGTATGTTAGCCTCACACAAAGCTCACTAGTTGAAGTGAGGACTTGCAAGGCATTGCCTGGCGTATTTTCTGCTGGTCATGGTGGCTTTTTTGAACCATCAGCTCCCCTGTACTTTAGCAGCATCAAGCCCAGTTAGTGTGGTCTTATGCTAAATACTGTATTTTACTTCCTGTATTATGAAAGAAGAGGGACAAAAGTTTAGTAATGTAAATAAAACCAGTTAAATCAAATGGTAGCTACAAAAGCTAAGATTTGCCCTCACTACCTCCCAGAAAACATTCCAGAGGAATGGCAATATAGGTCTTCTGTACTTATATAATAAAGAAGATACAGCTCTGACACAGAAAAATCGAACACACCAACACGTATGAAAACATATCTAGAACTTTACATTCACACCTCAAATATGGTGATCCTGTCTTCAAAATTATACATTCAGAGTAGCTAATAAGTAGTCAGTGACCAAGCTTTGAAACATACACACATTTCAATTTTGCGGAAACCTGAGGGTTGCAGGATTCCCTGAGGGTATTTGATTGATCGTAGTTCTGAGGCATATGTTTGATTGAGACATCCCTAGCACAGGACTGGGGAAAAGGTAAATATAGAAGCCACGGGTATTTTTGGCCTTCAGCACAAGAAAAGAGCTGTTCTATGTGACTGATTAATTGTTTCAGTCAATAACCAAAAATGGGAGGAATATAGGGAGTTTATTTTAAGAAGATAAAACAAAAGCATTTCTTTTAAGAATCCTTTTGCAACTGAGACATGGAAACACTTTGGTTTGGGTTGAACAGTTTTGGTCTCATAACAGGATAATTTATTTGCTATAATGAAGTACTGTATTCAAATAAAATGTTTTAATCCTTTTTTTTTTTTTTTTTTTTAAATCCATGGAGCACATGTGTAGTGATGGAAACGGAATGTTTGCTGGATAAAGGAGTCAGTGAAGGGAATGTGGGAGGTACCACCAGGCAAAACAAGTTGGAACAGGAGGGAAGTACCTCGGAGTGCTTGCAGCATGTTTTGGCATGATCAGCTTGATGGAGGCTGGCAAAGAAGCAATTGAAGGGAGTTTTTACATACACTGACTGGTGTTCTTCCAGTACCTAACGGGGGCCTACAGGAAAGCTGGGGAGGGACTTTTTACTAGGGCATGTAGTGATAGGACGAGGGGGAATGGCTTTAAACAGGAAGAGGGTAGATTTAGATTGGATATTAGGAACAAATTTTTCACTCTGAGGGTGGTAAGGTACTAGAATAGGTTGCCCAGAGAAGTTGTGGAAGCTCCATCCCTGGAGGTGTTCAAGGCCAGGCTGGATGGGGCTTTGAGCAGTCCAGTTTAGTGGGAGATGTCCCTGCCTATGGCAGGGGGGTTGGAACTCAATGATCTTCAAGGTCCCTTCCAACATAAACTGTTCTATGATTCTGTGTTGGAGGCACTTGCTCTCTCACGACCTTTCTCATTTTTCCTATACTTTCTTTTTCTACAAATCCCATAGATTTCCTGGTCCTTCAGGGTAGCCAGGATACAGGCATGAGAGCAGAAAGTAGCAAAAAGAAAAGTAGAGAAAACATATGGCATCTTGCAAAGCTGGCCTTTAATAGTGAATGGGTCTGAGATAGAACACAGAAGATTTCTGTATCTCTATAAGTCACACATACCATACCAGCCGTACAAGGGTAACTGGCAGCTCTGAAGGTAGACATGGCGGGCTGAGTTCTCATCTCGGTTCCAATGAAGACAATAATGTTGCACCAGTGCAATGGTAAAATAATTGGTTTGGTGTCTTTCTGTGCCTGTTTTATTACTTGTTAATGGAATTCATTATTCAGTCCAAGTCCTTAGGTGTTAAGTTTTAGAAGAATTTAAAAAAAAATGAGAAAGGAAAGAAAACACAAATCTACTGAATAAAAAAACCCAACAAATAGTGACAAAAAAAAATGCTAATGCTGTCATATTAACTGTGACAGAAGATGGTGAATTACTCCTCAACAGCTAAATTCGTGGATCACAGATCTTAACTAAGGACCCTGAAATTGATATTAGATGCATTGATATAATTCTTTTGACCACAATGGACAGATTCTTCTTCATGACAGGGTAAGAAAGATGGGACCCAGGTCCTTTTCACCCCCTTTTTGCAGATAGTTTTACTACAGCTAGATTTTTGAGGTAAGCGAACTTGAATTTTAGAGATTAGTTTGAGAGCGTTTCTCCATATGTTATGTTCATCACCTCTGAAGAGATAATCGACCTTGTAAGCCTGCAGTAAAAGGGAAGGTGTGTACAGCAGCCACCCCCATCTATTCCAGAACATTATCTTATACCCATGAAGATGATGTTCAGAAGTACAGTTGTTGGCAGAGGGAAGCGATGGAGAGGTGGGAGCAGCAACATCTAACACTACAGCCGCAAGGGTTCTCCAGAGTCATATGACAGAAGTGTAAGCCACAGAGAGAGAAGCCGAGTGACTTGCTCAAGGTTGCAAAACACATTAGTTTCATGAATCTTTCATAACAAGAATGGTGTTTTATAAATAGCACTTACAGAGCAGATCAAACAAACAGATACAGCTCAGACTTTCCAATTCCCATTCACAGGTTTTTAACCATTATATTGGCTTTCTCTGCAGTAAATTATTAAAAGTGAGATGAGAACACTTGCTAGCTCTGAATCATTATAACAAGTTTTTAAAAATGCAGAAATGAATTCTCAAAAACACATTATCTGAATATATAATTAGAAAAAAAAAGTCTTTCATTAAATGAATTGCTATGAGATGCAAGTTAATATATTTTTTCCTGCATTTTTCTTTAAAGAAAGATAGCTTATTTTTACACAAAATGAAGCAATTCAGAGCCTGGAGTGGAAAACCATCGCCTTATAGTATTTTGTTTTACTGAATACATGTATTATGTATCTGGGTGCTGTAGGTTATAAGTATGCTTTAAGCTTGCTGTAATTTATAAGACTTCACTTTTGGCTGAATTATAGGAAATTTCATTAATCTCTACAGCAGAGGGACCTTGCACTGAGCAGCAGATTGAAAATGAACTGAGGGCTGGGGGCTTTAAGAACTACCACAAATGAATTAGTTCTGAAATTCTTAAAACGGTAATGATCATTTGTAGTGTAAAGGACTTTTTTCCCCTTACAGTAAGATCTGTAGCATTTTTTAGAGGTGCCTATGAAACTGCCAGCCCTGAAGCCACAGAGATATTTTTCAGCATTTAAATGGCTATTCTTATTTCTGTGTTCAGCACACATTTACTAATGAGTCTTTCTCTGCTGCTGGTGCCAAACAAAATAATTGAGGAGGAAATATCATGAAATTGGATAATGCTGTTTAACGGTAGGGAAGAATTGATGCTCAGCATGTTTGTTTTTTTTTATTTTATTTTTTTCATTTGAAATAGTCAAGATCTTGTGCTGACATTTGCATGACCTGCTACATTCAGAATTAAAGGCTTTACTTCTAGTTAAACTCTGGTGCAGGAATCATGTTTGTTAGACAAAGATTTTCACCCATACAAAGCAGAAGTCTCCACTTGCTCTTCATATTATCTGTTGTCTTGTCTTATAATGTGTCAAGAAGGTTAACACCTTGAATATTCTGATGATTCTTATCTTACTCATTTTGCCTTTTGAGGCCCTTGTCACTTCTTTCAACTCTCCTCCTGAGTTAGAACATTTCTTTTAGGTATCCACTGTGGTTGAACTTGTTACCTGCCATCCAGCTACATGCATTATACATTGGAATGAGCAGGAAAAGCTAGTGTCTGGCTTTTTCTTATCTCTTTGCCAATTACAGCTGACATACATAGCTGTACAAGAAAAAAAAATATTAGAATTTCAATAGCTGTTCTCGCTACAGAGTTTCATTAAATTGGTAGAGTTGACTGAAAGGACTTGAGAAGATTTTGTTTAGAGAGTACACTTAAACATTTGAGATTATTTTAATGTTCTCCATCTCCCCTCTTTCTTTCTTTCAGGCTATTCAAACTCCAGAAGGACCAACACCAAATAAATTATGAATGTTGAACAAGATGACCTTACATCCACAGCAGATAATGATAGGTCCTAGGTTTAACAGGGCCCTATTTGACCCCCTGCTTGTGGTGCTGTTGGCTCTTCAGCTTCTTGTGGTGGCTGGTCTAGTGAGGGCTCAAACTTGCCCTTCTGTCTGCTCCTGCAGCAACCAGTTCAGTAAAGTGATTTGTGTACGGAAAAATCTGAGGGACGTGCCAGACGGCATCTCCACCAACACCCGATTACTCAATCTCCATGAGAACCAGATCCAAATCATTAAAGTTAATAGCTTCAAACATCTGAGGCACCTAGAAATCCTGCAGCTC